>NW_028261383.1:51405288-51752788 GCF_051295495.1 Thamnophis sirtalis | reverse complement strand
AGAAAATAAAAAAAGTTTCAAATTTAACTTACCCCCTCCCCAATCAAACTTTCAAATAGAAGATAACCATCCTGATAATATATTAGGTGTATCAGTATACCTTCTTCCCCATTTGCAGTCTATAATTATGCACAAAAAAGCAATTAACAATACATACCAGCTGGAGGTGTCTCATATCGTTCTGATGGTTCGCTGGGCTTACTTCTCCCAACTGCATTGACAGATATAACACGGAACTGGTAATTTACATAAGGGATCAGTGGTAAAACAACCATAGTATCATTTCCTGGAAGCCTAATTAATTCCTGCCACTTTCCAGGTGCCCATCGGTTTTCTTCAAATTCCACAATGGATTCTAGAAAGGACAAGGAGAAAAAAAACAATAAGGAAAGCCTGTGAATTAAAGAAGCAAACTACCCTGAAGCCAGGTAGATGAGAACCAAAAAAGATGATTAACAACAAAGACCTTCAACTACAAATTAATTCAGCGGTGCTTTCATTTAGGATATATGGTTAATTCAAGGCTAATTATTTACTGTCACTTTATAAAAGCCAGACAGTGGCAGAAAAATCCTTCTTACCATTAATTGGGCTATTATTAATGCTTCCAGGACTCCAAGATAATCTAATATTTTTTGCCTGTTTTTCAGAAAGTTGGAGGTCCCCTGGTGGGTCAGGGACATCTAAAAAATAGGAAAGAAATGCAAGAATGACTTTTAACTACAGTACGCAATTTTGAACTTAGCAAACCATAATAATATTTATCAACCAAGTTCTGTGCAACCCAGAAGGTTGCGCTAAAGTTGAAAAACAATTCAAGAAATTAAAATCTGACACAACTGATAGAAGTATTAAAGTTAACTCCTGGCTTCACAGGTCTGTAACAAGTTTATCTTTAAGAATCAGAGGAAATTAAGGGATTCGAGTAGAAGACCTCCAAGATTCCTTCCAGCCCTCATTTCATAGTCCTATAACTTGTTGTTGTTAGTTGCAAAGTAGTATCTGACGCATCACGATCCCATTGACAACATTCCTCCAGGTCTTCCTGTCCTCTACCATCCTCTGGAGTCCATTTAAGTTCACACCTACTACTTCAGAGACAACCACCTCATTCTCTGTCATCCTTTTCTTCTTTTGCCCTCAATCTTTTCCAGCATTAGGCTCTTCTCCAGTGATACCTATAACTAACTTATCATTAAGAACCAGAAGAAATCAGTACCTCCAAGACCTCCAAGGCCCCTTCCAGCCCTATGATTCAAAATAGCATGATTAGTGTTAGGTTTAGGTTGTCTGCTCTTAGATTGATAGAGACAATGGAACAGAGGCTTTATAAGCAGGAGAGCTTGTATTCCCAAGGAAGAAATGAAAGTAAAAAGATAAAAGTCTAAAACACTTAGATTTACTTGATTAAAGCTATCTAAAAGTAGTTATATCTCAGCAGTCCTCTTTTGCTGATTCTCTTTGCCCAGCTGGGGTTCCACTAAGTACAGTTAACAGAAAATGGGGTCAACTTTAGGGTACAAAGGAAATTTGCCCAATGAAGGGCAGAGAGTCTATATGCTTCACCAGTCAAGAAATTACCAAATAAACAAATTGGGGTAGGATCAAGTCTTGTAAGGCTAAAAAAAAAAGTAGCAGAAAATTCGGAACAGATTAGAATGCAGAATGAATTCAATTCAGGAGTAAGTGGGCACAAGTTAGAAAACCTCTAACATCTCCTAGCTGTTACTATGGTGGGGTGTGGGTGGCATTTGGATCATCTAAATATATGCTATGTTTTTATAACTGATTAGTTAGCCTGTTATGTATAAATTAAATGAATTGCTAGCTCTTAGCAAGAGTTTCTACAAGAAAAAAGAAGATTTATCCCACAAAGTTGAATAACTTGGGCTTATATCATGCTATCTGTCAAACTTTATGGATGCTGTTTTTTACTATCAGTGGTAAAGTAGTAAGGTTGTTCACAATTATTGCCACTAGGTCCGTCTTTACTACTTACTGAAGCCCTGGCACTAGGTTTGATTTTGAATGCACCAGGGGTAGGATTCAAAAAGTTCAGCAATGGGTCTCTGACTGATTGCTGGGTGGGTGTGGCCATGGTGCATGTGGCCTAGTCGGCCTCCTGCACCATGGCGGGGGGGGGGATTGTGTTCCCCAGGCTCTAGAGGCTTTCCTCGAACCTCTGGGAGGGCAAAAACTGCCTTCCCTGGGCTCTGGAGGCCATTTCCGGCTTCCAGAACTTCCAGGAGGCCCATTTTTCCTCCTCCCTGAGCCTCTTCGTGGGCCCTGCACTTACCTTGCATCCAAAATGGACTACGTGGAGACTCCTGGGTGGGATGGGGTGGGAGAGGTCATCCAGGTGTAGGATTTGGAGGTTCTCCAAACTGGCCATAATATTAGCTACGGATTCTCCTGAACCTATTGGCAAACCCATAGCAGCCCACCCCTGGAATAAACTTCAAAAGGTTCATCTTGACCAGTTCATCTTAAGAATTTCAGAGAAGCTAGCTTCTCAAACTCAGAAGAAGCTGTGCTTTAAAAAAGTAGCTGCATCTTTTTTTTCAGAAGAAACCACACAAACCATCAGAAAAGAAAAGCACTTGACAGCCCATCTTCAATTTGGTGTCTTTCAGGGGCAGAAGAGCACAATTCCCAATATTTGCAGGTGACATATTGCTTGGTCAGACTGGATTGCTTCCTCTTCCAACATGCATTTGTCTTTCATATGAAAATACAGCACAAATCATGGAGCCATTTCTGATATTATTGGCTGTACGCATAGCTTTTTATGTTTCCCAATATTGTAGCAAGAAGAAGGCTCACTCTCAGAAAAATCTGTCTGATGTTCTTTATCCTTACATCAAAATAACATACGTAATTGTATCTACCATCACAATGCTTTAAAGATTGGCAGATATTGTAGAAACAGGTGCATTTATCTAGAAAGCTGCAACTGGGAACTGTAGAACAAAATTGTAATAAAAACAGTACACAGTAGGGATCAGTTTTGAAAATTCACTTCTGATGATTGTTGGGCTATTTAGAGCACTGGGGAGCCATAGAATGAGATAATTTCAAATAAACTTCTAGTTTTAAGGTGAAGGGATAAGAGTTTCTTTTTTCAGTCTCAATACTGACTTCAAGCAAAAAATATTTCTATTCTTGTGGTAATTTTAATGTAATTTGTTCTAATGTATGACATATTTCTTTCTGTTCCAATGGAGAAAATATATATTTCTGCTGTAATAGCTAGAAATGTGCCTAACAAAGGTCAAATTTTATTTCTTGTCTCAGCCACAATGGGATTCTTAAGCAACTGTCCTAGTAATAGGAAAGAAATGAAATAGGTGTAGAGAAGAATGCTACATAAATACCTGATTATTAAAGATTGTTAAACATAGACATCCAAGATCTTTAAAAAAAAACCAATAAGATATGATTTTCTGCTGAGGCTAAAAAAATAGATACAGGATGTTGAGTCCTGTGATGAAATTGGCAGCTACGTATGATTTTAATGCAATTCAAGGGAGGTAAAAGGAAAAGACTAATTTCACCCAGCTCAAAATGAATCAAAATTACATGAGGCTCTTTATCAAAATATCTGAAAATATGTTCAAACTTAATAGAGAATGATGTTTTAACAGCTGGAAAAGCCAGGGTTTCCACGTTCAAGGTAAAATAATTTAAGTTCAGGTTATACTGAGTCATTGTAATATTAAATGAGCTGTTGGAATTATAGCCAAACAGCTTTGTTTAATATATTTAATTAAGCTATTATTATTTTTTTCTATCTTGCTTCTCCCTGGAGGTCAGCTTTGAACTTAGTGGCATACATTTCATTTAACACATTATGTTTAATCAATTTATACACTGTTTATCTCATGTCAAATATTTGCAATGGGTGTTTGACTTTTTCCATGCTGCATTTGCAATTATTAACTATTATAATTATAATTGTTTGCAATATTTTCTTCATGCTCAATCACCTCCTTAAAATCTCGGTTCCATTGAAAGCCTGATGTCATGCCTCTACTGTGAAGATTCAATTTGTTGAAACTAAGATAGCCTGGGTCTGGTAAATGCCTTGGATCAGCAGTCACCAATTGGTGGACCATGAGAAAATTTTGGTTGTCCGCAGAAAAATGACTTGCATTTTTTATATTGCAGGGGTCCTCAAACTACGCTCCCTTTACTAACAATTTCATTGTTAGTATCAATGAACACTTAGGTTGCTGCAGAGAGTCTCTCCCTTCAGGATCTTTTTGTACGATTGGAGGGGGGCAGAAATTCAGACTTGGGGTCTGCTTCAGCCTCCTAGTGCAGGACTTTGGGTAAAGGCTGGAGGGAAGTGCTGCTAGTGGCAAAGTGCTGCTAGTGGCAAAGAGCTGAAGGGCCTTTTTCCAGTGGGATTGTATCATGGCCTGGAACTGGCTGACCATCTCATCCCATTGAGCCTCCAGGTGCCGGTACCTAGCCTTGTACTCCTGCAGGTGTTCCCTCTGCTTGGAAATAGTGGTCCCTGGGGTCCAAATGTTTGGTGACACCTGTCTTGGATGATGTAATGGCATGTTGGAATGACCTTGGGGGACAAGGGGAAGAGATGCTGCAAAGGAGGCAGGAACTCCCAATGGCTTAACCATCAGAAAACAAAATTTAGAAAGCACCCACCCTAGGGATAAAAAAATAAAAAGTGATGGGAAAAGTCTGTACTTTCAGATTTTCAAGATTCTGTTAATGTAGCCTCACAATAAATTAGATTTAGCTCACTTAGTCATGTCTCTTGTCTGGTTTATCCTGGAGAGCTGACAGATGGGGTCGTTATGTGCACTGCCTTGAATTACATAACTAAAGAAATATAATTACATCTAGGAACTGGCTAAAAAAATACAGTAAATTCAAAAAATGGAAGTGTTTTAATATCTCTATATATGCAATGCATGTAACCTTGACACCTTCATTACTTTTACCTCCAGTAAAAAAAAGGAGATTTGGAAAAATCTGAAGTTTATGTGAGAACTTAGGGAATTTCACTCTAATGAATCACACTAATATTGTTATTGGGGCCAGAATTGGGAATTGAATCCATTAATTTGCAGAGATGCACTAAGAATGGGCTCCCCCCAAAATCCAAAGGGATTTAAACTGGCAATATTAATTAGTTTGTGAAACAGAAGAACAAAATTCACTTACCCAAGACAATTAGGCGGGATTCATCTGTGGCGCTATCAAGCAATGAAGTTCCTTCACAAGAGTACACCCCCTCATCTTCTGGGCCCACATTTTGTATAACCAATGTATCCCTTTTAATAATTATTCTGTAAGGGAAAATACAAGTTGTACATCTATATACCAGAACTACGTATTTTGCGCTTTCTTGAAACATTTAGATGTTCAGGTTTTGCCTTGTGAAGCAGTCTTTCAATAATCAGTTCATCTTTCATCCAGCTTGCATATTATATATAAATCCAATGTATATGTAGAGGGGGGAGGGGGATGATGAAAAGGAGGAAGAAACTTAGAGAGATATTACTATTGTTACTTACCAAGAGAATTTAAAAGTTTTGCAAAGTGGAATTTGTCAACTTATGTTAATATAGAAATAATACACTGTAATGTAAAACTACAATACAGAACTAATTTTCTATCCCCATAGGTGAGGCAGGCATCCAGTCTCCTAGCCTTTTAAAAATGTGTAAAAACATGGATCTATCCTGTTTGATCCTTGCCTGTAGCTTGCATCAGAGCAAGCAGCCATGGGGCTGGTTAGCACCCTGAAAGCCCTCTCCCTGCCTTTTATTTGATTTTCACACTGATTTTTAATTAACAGAAAAACAGAATAGTAGAATTAAAAGGGACATTGGAGGTCTTCTAGTCCAATCCCATGCTCAAATAAGAGACCTTATATCCTTCTGGACAAATGGCTGTCCAATCTCTTCTTAAAAATCTTCTGTGATGGAACACACACAATTTTTGGTGGCAAGTTGTTCCATTGTTTAACTGTTCTTATTTTTAGGTTGGTTGATTAGTTTCCATCCATTGCTTCTTGCCCAACTTTCAGGTATTTTATGGCAAACCCTTAGCTATTGGACCACTGCTATGGTGTCACACCTAGTCCTTTTCACTACACTAGACATATTCAATTTTTTCAATTAGTCCCAAGTGTGCTTTTTCAAGAACCATCTGGAGTTTCTGATTTTTCTTTGAGGACATTTCACTTTTCATCCAATAAGTTTCCTCACAATATAAATAATTCCTGAATATTGTAAGTAACAGCATTTTAAAAGTCAAATGTCAGACATACATGTCAATACTGGAATGATTCTGCAGTTCTTTCACATACACAAGATATGTAAGCTCATACATCATTTGCACAGATTTATCTATGATAGACTACACAAAATGGTTATAAAATGGAGTAGAATTTCCTTTTAAAAACAGTTTTGGTGGAGAACTTTCATAGAATTATTTTTATTTCAAGGAACACGAATGGCTGCCAACTGAGAATCTTTAAAAAAAAATGTAAATAATTTTTTCAAATGTAATATTTTTAAAAATGTATAATATAATTTAATTTCCTGATAATCAAGACATGTAACTTTTAAACTTTTTGATTTTCCCAAATTCTCAAATTTCCACTTTGATATATGAATTCTAACATTTCACCACTAGAGGTCCTTCTAGGATCGCAAAGGAAATTCCTATTCTATTCCAGAACTAAAAGTTACTTTAAAGTATTAAAACACCCCCCACCCTCCCCACCCCCAAAAAAGTGGGGGGTGTTACTGGTATATCAAGGTCTTCCATTATTATCACTATTTCTAATCTTCATGCTGAAGGGAAAATATTTTATTTTTTCCTCATTAAAATTGAGTGTTTCTTATTCTTATTAAGTTCTCTGTTAGATCTGAAATAAATGAAAGCTCTTTTGGTTTTGAAATACATATTTTATTGTTTGTATAATACTTTACAAGGTTATACCTCCCTTATTATTTTTACACTAACATCTATGAACTTCAATGTGTATTTGGTATTTTCTAAAGAAACCAAATGAACATCATCCTTCCATTAGCAATACTATCAGCAAATAAGACTTAAACATATTTGCTTTTAATTATGTATCTTTCTAAAAATAAAAGTGACTTACTATTGGGCCCTGCTCATAAGATACAATATTATTTCTGTGAAATGCAAGTTTATTAAAAGAAAAGAATAAAGACAAAGCATTCTCTTCTTACCTTCCATCCTCAGTGTCATTCATCTCCAGTTCCTCTCCATCCTTTTTCCAAGAAATTTTAAACTGATGTTTCAAATGTGGGTCACATTCAGAATGACATTTCAATAAAACTGAATGTGATTTCAAAACTTGTGGATTCTTAGGTATAATTGAAATTTTGGTAGCATCTAAGAAATTGAAAAAAAAAAAAGAGTGCATGGCTGTATATCATTTTCTTGTAAAATTACATTTCAATGGCAAAACATATAGTAGCAGGTTCTTTTGAAAACTGATTTAAAAGGTTTGTCTTATTTTTTCCTATACATAAGCAATATTTATTGGAATTTATATAATATAAATTATTATAATTATAATGAACTATTAATCTGGTTTTTAATGTGAGAGAATACCCATTTTTTAAAATATATGTTGTTAAATGTATTTTGCTTTACCAAAATATAAGTTGTGCATTTAACAAAATTGTCAGGCCTGGAAGCCATCTTTTGCACTGGGCCTTCAGCCCTGCCAAATTTATTGCTGTGGGAAACTGGGAGGGGGATTATATGGAGTGGGGTACATATAGTCAAAATAACATTTCTTTCTCAGAGAGCCAAGGACATCTTGCCTTGCACCTGGAGTAGTGTACTGGGAGGCAACTTCAGTTGGGATGGTGTTTGATTGGACCATGTGATGGACATGTGGGTGCTGGGTAGGGACTTGAGCTTCCATTTGGGTGGGGAAAACCTGGAAAATTTCAGATTTGGGGTTTCCCAAATGTGCCAATATGACATCTCTAATAAAATGGAACTTTGAGGAATCTCTAGCCTCTGAGACTTCTTTCATTGGGGGTGTTACTTGGAACCAGGACAAAAATATTATTGGAAGACAGTACACACATTTCCAAATGCTTTTTACTATACATTGACACTTCCACATGGTAAGGTACCTGTATGCAGAAAAATTAATCATCTTCATCATTATCACTATAGATATACAAAGGACACAATTAATTAAAAAATTAAAATGATGATAAAGAGTTGTAAATAACGAACAAGTTATAACTCCATTCAACTTCAGCAAAACTCTTTCTCCCCTCTACTTTTTACCAGGTACCTAAGGGGCCCATTACAGTTATGATTCCTGGCCATCTTAATCATTTGAGATGGATGTGTAAATCAATAAATAAGAATGTTTATAGTTCAGGGTTGAAATGAGGGGTCCTTCATCAGTAGCACTAGCACTGATGATGTTACCTAGTTTGGGTAATGAAACGTCTGCAAGAAAACAAGCAAGCTCAGAGAGATTCAACCTGGAAATAAGGAGAAATTTTCTTTCTCAATTAGTAGAACAGCTTTGCCTTTAGAAGTTGTGGGACCTTCATCACTGGAAGCTTTCAAGAAAAGACTGGACTGCCATCTGTCAGAAAGGGTGTAGGGTCTCCTGCATGGGCGGGTTGGACTAGATGTCCTTCAAGATCCCTTCCAACTCTGTTAATCTGTTACATCAGATGTGTAAATGGCAAAAAACCCATTCTTATTCCTGCCCTTGCAGCTAAGTGTAAATGTTTTATAGCATGCAATAAAATTAACTGAATCTTTAACTATTGTTTATGTTCATATTTATATCACCTCTGACAGTGAGAGTAGCAGTGATGGCACGCTTCCCAACAGAATTTTTCACCAGGCAGGTATAAAATCCAGCATCTTCCTTCCGTGTTTCTCTAATTTCCAGGGTTCCATTTTGATCCACCTCAAGAAGTTGCATGCTGTCATCTTTAGTCCTAGTAAGGAATTTGCAATCAGAAGTATGCCTTTATTACTTATTTATAAACATCATTTTTAAACTTTCCTTTAAAAGTAAATCATCCGACAGAGAAAGAAATCCTGGAACAAGCCATGTTGGAAACACAGCCTATATAAAAAAAAGATACCACAGAAAAAACAGGCATAGGATTGAGAAATAATTTAACAGCACTAACCCAGAAGCAGAAAGACCGATTTCCAAGATCAAAAGTGTTCTGTGGCATCTTTTTCAAACTGTTTTATAGAAAAGTTATTTTCAATCCTGTTGTTAGTGGCTAGAGGGAAGTAATGGCAAGCTAGTTTTAATTTGACAGGTGAAGGGAAAATATAGCAAAACAAGGATATTGCGTAGAATTAAGAATACACTTTCCTCCAGAGATCTAAATTTTGTGCTATTCTAAAGAGGGATGGAGACTCACTGGAGAAGAGCCTAATGCTGGGAAAGCTTGAGGGCAAAAGAAGAAAGGGACAACAGAGAATAAGGTGGCTGGATGGAGTCACCGAAGCAGTCGACGTGAGCTTAAATGGACTCCAATGGATGGTAAAGGACAGGAAGGCCTGGAGGAACGTTGTTTGCAATGGGTCAGACACGACTTCACAACTAACAACAAAAGAGGGATGGAGGGAAACCCAGGTAGAAGATATGAGGCTTTTCTTTATATGTCTCATTGCTATCTTTCCTTTGCTCTCAGAGTGAGATAAAATTAGTGATGATTTTTTTAACGAAGCTTGAATAGAAGAGGTAATCCTGACACTCTGAGAAAATGAAAAGTTTTTAAATCTGATAGATCCAAAGTAGATTCAGCTCACCATTATTTTAAGGCCTATTATCATGGCCAGTGAAAACCTCAACAGTCATGATCTCTTGAGGCACCCACCTATCTGATAGAAGAGAATATTGCCCAGATCAGAATTGACGTGTGCAGTCTTTGGTATTCTCTAAACTTGACAGACATTCATTATCAAGCTAGGTAACATCATCAGTGAACTGATAATTACCTAGTTTGATAATGCAACGCCTTCCTGCCCACAAAAAATCACCAAGCTCAGACAATACTAAAGACCCCATAGATCAGTCTATGCACAGAACTCCATCCTGTTTGCAGTGATAGCTCTGCTTTATCTTAACCTCCATTAACCCATTGCCAATAGGGTCTCTTAGTCTTCTTCTTGAGCATTACAGAAAGCACATTTTAGTTTTATTTTATGACAAGCTGTGCAACACATCACAAACAGAGGCTCAAAGACTGGAGACAAGAATTTGGGGTTTGTTTGCTTTTTTGGCAGAATGGAGGGTACTCCCTGGTCATGTGGCTCACATGACTAAACGCAGAAGGCGCATGCAATGCTGTTACCTTCCCACCAAAGGTGGTTCCTATTCTTCTACTTGCATTTTTTATGCTTTCGAACTGCTAGGTTGGCAGAAGCTGGGACAATTAACGGGAACTAATTTGGTTATGTGGCACTAGAGGATTTGAACCGCCAAACTGCAGGCCTTTCTAAACCACAAGCTCAGCATCTTAGCCACTGAGCCACTGTTTCTCCTGAAATAGAAGGTAGGGAAGCTATGGAAAAGGCACATTTTCTAGGTTCTGATAGATGACATTTAAAGAAAGGGCTTGCAACGTGTCCATTTTGTGACACCCAGGAGAGCAGGTAGATACTCTCAAGAATAGGTGATCCTGCATATTCTCAGCTCAGTATCTATGGAGATTATTAGGGTCATACAATACAATACAATAGCAGAGTTGGAAGGGACCTTGGAGGTCTTCTAATCCAACCCCGCCTAGGCAGGAAACCCTATACCGTTTCAGACAAATGGCTATCCAACATCTTCTTAAAGACTTCCAGTGTTGGGGCATTCACAACTTCTGTTCCACTGATTAATTGTTCTAACTGTCAGGAAATTTCTCCTCAGTTCTAAGTTGCTTCTCTCCTTGATTAGTTTCCACCCATTGCTTCTTGTTCTACCATCAGGTGCCTTGGAGAATAGTTTGATTCCCTCTTCTTTGTGGCAACCCATGAGATATTGGAACCCTGATATCATGTCTCCCCTAGTCCTTCTTTCTCTTAAACTAAACATATTCACTCACTGCCTCCTGCACCTCAAAACTAATAAGACCTTCCTGAAAATAAGGCCAAGTGCTTCTTTCAGGGGTCAAAAGAAAATAAGACCCTGTTTTATTTTTGGGGAAACACGGTAATACTGACTTGACCATGTAAAGTTGTTTTTGCAGTGTGTGTGTTTGTGTGTGTGTGTGTGTGTGTGTGTGTGTGTGTGTGTGTGTGTGTGTGTGTGTATGTAAGGGAAAAATAAGGAAACATCTTGCAGATTGTAGAGATTGGGTAATTTACAATGGTTTGCTTACAGTTTCTGGAATGTTCTCTCTATGTAATGGTCAGAAATGCTGGCTAGTATTGTAAAGCAAAAATATATAGAATATGAATGTTTAGAAATATTTGATCACAGATATGAATAAAGAATAATGGGACCATGTGCAGAGGGCAGTCTAGTTTAACTTCAGATAGATGGTCCAACAGATAAAGCTAAGTCTGAGACAAGTTTCTTTGCTATCTAAGGAAATTTGTAGGAAACTTTAAGAATGATTGCAGTACAATGGTATCTTTTCAAAATTACATTGGGATTCATCTAATTTATTATTGACAAAGGAAACTCTCTGAGCAAATTGAGAGCTTATCATTTCATAACTAACAATGCACAATTTCATTAACACTCTCATGTTAACGCTTGGAATATTTAATTCAAAGGTAGTTTATGAGTATTCTATAATCAGCAATTGTTACTGTACAGCTTTTTTTAAAGTACACTTTTGTGGTGCAAAAAATGCATTTTTTTGTGGGCAAGCAAATATAAATGGATTAAAAGATGTCAACAACAATTTATGAAAAAAGAGCTTATCAAGGAAGTGAAATGAAGCTTACCAAGAAATATCTGGTGTGGGTATTGCAAAAAACTGACAGTACAAGTGACTTGAATAACCCATTACTGCCACATATTCTTCACCATCTGGAGTTAATATTTCTGGGGGAATATCTGAAAAAGGAAATGTAAATTAGCAAAGGAAGAGTCAAGGTAGGACTACCAACAGTGATAAAAAAAAGAAGTAGCCTTAATCCTAGGGCAAATTTTGTGATTTTGAGATATTTTATTCCTTTAAAAAATACTTTTTCACAATCATAAACAATGCAAATAGAATTTTAATAGAAAAGAGAGGAAGGTGAATAGGAGCCCTGCATCATTTCTCACAGATGGCAGTCCAATCTCTTCTTGAAAGCTTCCAGTGATGAAGCTGCCACACCTTACGGAGACAACCTCTTCCATTGGTAGATTGTTCTCTCTGTCAGAAAATGTATCCTTATTTCTAGGTTGAATCTCTCCTTGATCAGTGTCCATCCATCCTTGCCTGGCCTTCAGGTGCCTTGGAAAATAGCTTGACACCTTGTGGCAGCCCCTCAAATATTGGAACACTGCTATCATGTCTCATGCCTGGTCCTTATCTTTACCAGACTAGCCATGCCCCATTCCTGTAACAGTTCTTCATAAGTTTTAGCCTCCTTGTTAATTGACAATAATTAATATAATTTCTTGCATAAAAAGACAGATGGAATTTTGATCCACGAAGTTCAGCATTTTCCCCTGTGAGAGGCAGTAGCTCTCTTCAAACCAAAGTCTTTTTCTGATCCTTGTGCATGGCAAGTATGAGTGAAAGCCTGAACATGCCATTCCCTGTAAAAAATAACTTACTGAGAACATCAATGTTTGCTGTGGCCAGGATAGTACCATGCTTGTTGGTAGCCTCACACTGGTACACTGCAGTGTCACTCAGCTCCAAGTCAATGATGCTGATCTCCCTTGTTGAAAAAGCAGCTCTGCTGGATTTTATTTCATTATCTGTCAATAAGGTAAGGAAATGTTACTTATACTGAGAGACTTCCAATTCTTCCCTAGCACTAACTTTTCCTCTGGCAAACAGAAAAGGTGAGAACATGTAGAAAACATTCATTTATCTTTATATTATGTGCTGCATTAAAACAAATTGAATTATGCAAATAACAATTAGTGTTAAATAATGACATCATGAAGAAGACTTATTTTGCTTTAAGCCTAACATTTCTGGATGCATGGTTTGTTTACAAGTTAGCTGTACCTATAAATGCCATGCTGGTGACACATGATTACTCTTTAAAGCTTAAAACAAACTGCAGATATCTATTTTTCTAGTAATATAGCATAATGACAAACTGTCTAAACTTGCCTTTGTTTTTGCCCTAGTGGTAAGTTATTTGGTTTAACCTTCAATATCAAATCTAGTTAGAATGGAATAGAATAACAGAGTTGGAAGGGGCCTTGGAGATCTTCTAGTCCCACATTTCAATTATCTCAACCTATCTGAACTTGGAAGCTAAATATGACCAGGCCTGACGAATGCCAAAATAGAAGATCACCAACGAGCAACAGGCATTATAAACTCCTCTTGAAAGTATAAATATTCCCACAAAAAAAAAAAATCAGGAATGCCAAATGATCTTAAGAACTGCATGATTCATGTAATAATTATAGTGATTCACTTAATAGCCATGACATAAAAAGTTTATAAAATTACGCACAACTCATTTAACAACCGTCTTGCTTAGAACAGAAATTAAGTTCCCAATTGCATGTAAGGGTTCCCCTTGCACATAAGTGCTAGTAGTTCCTGACTCTAGGGGGTGGTGCTCATCTCCCTTTCAAAGCCGAAGAGCCAGCGCTGTCCAAAGTGACTCTGTGGTCATGTGGCCGGCATGACTAAACACCAAAGGCACACAGAACATTTTTACCTTCCCACCAAAAGTGGTTCCTATTTTTCTACTTGCATTTTTACATGCTTTCAAACTGCTGGGTTGGCAGAAGCTGGGACAAGTAATGAATCATAATATCTCACTGGGAAGTTAGTCCAATAAAACTGATTAAATGTAAGCAATGTCACTGGGTTTCTTCCATACTAGCATTGTCTAATTTAGTGGTGTTGGATTTTAAGAAACATATCCAATCCACAGGATCGATAACTAGAGATAATGGAAGCTGAAATCTTATGCATCCAGAAGCATCACATTGGAAAAGGCCAGTTTATATAGCTGTTTACTATTATTGAACTGTAGGTTTAAATCCTGTGCTTACCTTCAAGAGGAATGCCGTTCTTTTTCCATTTTATAGTTGGCTCAGGAAAGCCAATAGCTTCACACAACAGTACAAAACTTCCACCAACACTGAAAACTCCACTTTTTGGTTTGTTTACCCAGGTGGGTGGCTCTGTTGAAAAAGTAATTACCATTTTAATCAATACCATAAACACACACCCATAACCCTGATGCAACAATATTGGTGCATTGCACACCCGTAACCCTGATGCAACAATATTGGTGTGGCGTGCTAACTGCACTTTTCCTTGAAGAAAGATAATCTAGCCATATGAATCATGGTTTAACCATCTCCTATTTATACAGTACAAATAAGACTATTGGAAACTCAAAAGAGTATGAAATGCAGGGGCTAAACGTTTTGCAAAGCTGTACTTTGTAGATTATTTTACTTTTTTTTTCTTTCAAGGTTGGTTTGCCTATTTGCCTATTGGTTTGCCAAAATGTTCATTTTGAACTATCAAGCTCTAGATAATTTGGAACCAGATTATTTGCTCCTGTATTTTACATCAAAATTGCAATTGAAGAACTCTAAAGGGAAATGAGCTGTTTTCTTTCTACTTTAGGCAAGTAGTAAAGAATCTTTGATACCATCAGAGTTTAAGTGCTACAAAAAGTTGTACATGCAATTTTTCATTTTAATTGAAAAAAATCTGTCTTACAATTGTGTTTGCTTGACATGCTGTTTGCTTTTATGTGTTCAGTTTCATGGTATTTTTTAAAATTCTCTCTAGATGTGTAGTGGGTATAATGATAAATGCTATTTTAGTAACTAGATAAAACAAATAAAACATAATGTGAAAAAAGGATTTCTGAGCTCTGTGCATATCTAAAGTTGAAACAAATGAGATGATGTGGAAGAGGCTAGAAATGTTGGCTGTAAATATTTCGCTGAGAAAGAGTAAAGAATAAACAAACAAACAAATGCATAACACGTCCCAAACCATAATAAATTTATTCTGTGATACTCTACTCTACTCTACTCTACTCTACTCTACTCTACTCTACTCTACTCTACTCTACTCTACTCTACGCTACTCGACTCAACTCAACTCTGGCAACATTGTACCAAAATCTATCCTGCTTTCCTAATAGTTTTGTCCTCCCCTCTCCTCCAATGAAATAAATGTTATAGCTCTCAATTTCCCCAACTTCATCCACATTTCCTCATTTTGCAACCTGTATGGCATGACTTTCCTATGAGGTCTGTGAAAAAAAGTTTCACAAAAATTTCCATGCACATCTCTGGTGAATTGAATGTACCACAAATAAAAAAATAAAATGGTTGCATTTCATAAACTACAGTCTAACAAAGTAAATGGAAGAGTATATTATTATGAAAATGTTATTTTTAGGGATTTTTTTTAAAAAAATGGAATTATGTTATAAAACTGAATGAGAATATTTCAAAAACTACAGAAGAAATGCTCAGCATAGCTGAATTTGACAGAGTAAAAGAGAAACCGGGGAAAAACAAAAGCATCATACGGTGTGTGGCTATACATCCATTAACCAGCAGATGGCACTCATGCAATTGAGAAAAAAAAACAGGTTGGCAAGACCAAGTTCACAAATTCTTCAGTTTTGTTTAACAAGGAGCTATTCGTTACCCCCCTCATTCACAAATTCCTCTTCAGAACTTCACTAATTACACCATGACTTCAATTTATTGATGATTTTTTCCCAATATTTCTATATTAACTGGAAAAGGGAAAGAGAAAGTCAGCCTCCAACAGCCGCTTGAGATTATAAGTGCATAATCAAGTTCACAGACAGGAATTGCTCACTCTCTAAATTATGGTAACAGCTATTATAGCCATCTTTTTGGTTAGAAAAAATTAAGATTTTCTAGAGTTTAACATGAGACCTATTCTTTCTATTAGGCTGTGATTTATTAATGGTTGAGGCAGCCAAGTAGAAACTGTGAGTTCTAGTTCTGCTTTAATCAGGAAAGCCAGCTGAGTGACTTTGGACCAATCACCCTCTCTCTCTCTCTCTCAACCTACCCCACTTTACAGGGTTTTTGTGGGGAAAAATAGGAGGAGGAAGGAGTATTAGGTATATTCACCTAATTATTTATGAATAGAATAAAGGTGGGATATAAACAAGCAAACAAATAAATACAGAAGTAACTCTGAACAGAATACAAGAGTTAAATGCAACAATTTAACTACAACCATAGGACACAAACACAACCTGACACACCCAAAAAAGAACAGAACAACATCCAGAGTTTGCCTAGCCACCCTGCTCAGACACCTGGAGAAACATCTAGATCTTTAATTCTATTTATTAAATTATTAAAATTTAGCTAGCATTAAAGAGTTTGAGCCATCAAGATCTCTAAGAGGATACTGTTGCATAGGGAAGGTGCTGCCTTCACTATACAGGCATGACTCCGGGATGCAATAAAATGTCATTTGTTTAATGGAAGATGCCTAGAATATATCTTCCCTGCTGGAATTGGTGAAGTGAGCAGAGATGGTAGGAGATGGTGATCCTGCAAATAACCTGTAAGTGAGCTTAAATCACACCTGAAAGCCCATTGAGAACACATCTCACCTGCCACCAAGTTCTGATATAATTTCCCCCCTATCAATGGAGTCTGAACTCAAATCATAAGCCTTACAAGAATAATAGTGCTATTGTGTGGAAGCCCAGTTAGCCAATTAGAAACCCAGTTAGGCAGAACTGCAAGATAATAAAGCCAACAGTCTTGAGAATCTTGGGAGATGTGAGTCAATCATAGGCTTGCATATCTTGGTTGGAGTTTTGCCACCCACAATGAAAACAGAAACACAGCTTACTTGGCAAATTGTTGTTTATGATTGCAACATTGTACCTCGTTGCTCCAGATTGTTTGATCTACCTAATCATTTTGACGCCTGATTAAATGCTGACTATATTTTTAGTTTGATTTCCTTCTGTAGTGCTGGTGCCAAGGCTTAGACTAGATTTGGATTACCACTATTTGGATTCACCACTACTGCAAAATTCAATTACTTTTGCAATTAGTCCCTTGTGGTGAACTAGTTGCTATAGTTTGCTACGGAATGGTACCTATTTTCAATATCCACACAATAGAAGAGATTATTGAATTAACATTCCAATAAATTTCACTATCCTACTTGGAATTGCCTATATTCTTATATACTATCTTAAAAATTCTTAGGTTCTTGAATTATTAAGTTTCCACCAGTGTTATTCTTTAAGTATAACTATTAATTTACCCACACATAATTCGAATTAGAATTCAAGCAGAGATATGTCTACTGTCGAGGTGGCGCAGTGGTTAGGGTGCAGTACTGCAGGCCACTTCAGCTGACTGTTATCTGCAGTTCAGCAGTTCAAATCTTACCGGCTCAAGGTTGACTCAGCCTTCCATTCTTCCGAGGTGGGTGAAATGAGGACCCAGACTGTGGGGGCAATATGCTGACTCTATAAACCGCTTAGAGAGGGCTGAAAGCCCTATGAAGCGGTATATAAATCTAACTGCTATTGCTATACTGCATAACACCCCAAACTTAGCAAAAAATAAATAAATCCAAATAGTAGTTGTGGCAGAACCTGGAGGCATCAGAAAAGAAGAGAAAGAAATGTGTGTGTGTGTGGGGGGGGGGGTGTTTGTCACAAAATACAAAGACCAGCAAATAGAAGTAGAATGACTGTGACAAAAGAAAACAAAGCAAAGATAGCACCTACAATAATAGGTGCCTTGGGTACAATCCCAAAACTTCTGGAGCATCACTTAAACACCAGTCATTAACCTTGACAAAATCACCCTCTGTCAATCACAAAAGGCAACTTTACTTTCTGTTGTGGTACATTTAACACCAGCAGACAACAGCCTCTGCCTATCCCAGGTGCTTAGGAACCATTCAATAGATCAGGGGTGTCAAACATGCAGCCCATGTACCAGATGCATCATGTGTTGGCCAAGCCCACCCCCGTGTTAGCAAATGGGGGGGAAGTGATAACAATGTGACAACACGGGTTTGACACCCCTGCAATAGATGGATAAAAATACCAAATCCAGTCTAGGCATCTAAACTGACTGTATGACAAACCAAAAGAACAATCCATTATAGCTTATTATAGTTTATTATATAGTTTATAATATAGTTTATTAAATTTATAGGCTGTCCAATTCCACTATCATTTTGGGTGGCAAACCTTTAGAGAAATTTTCAGAGAATTAAAATTCTAACTCTCTGGACTTGTATATGCACTAAACAATTCACATTAAATTTGTCTTGCATAATTTCATAAAGCCAAGGAAAGATATAGGATACAAGGCTGTCTATTTTAATAAAATAAATACTTTAGAACAATGGTTCTCAACCTGTGGGTCGGGACCCCTTTGGGGGTCAGACAACCCTTTGACAGGGTTGCCTAAGACCATCGGAAAACACATATTTTCGATGGTCTTAGGAACCGAGACACCAATTTTATTGTTGGGGGGTCACCACAACATGAGGAACTGTATTAAAGGGTTGCAGCATTGGAAAGGTTGACTGCTTTAGAACAACAATAACACAATATAACAAGCATGACAATCTGTCCTTGGACTATTTCAGCTTTTTAAATTTTCAAACATGATAGCGAGAAAGGCTGAATTCACAGTTCAAATTGATTATAGAAATAACTGCCTGGGAAATCACTATTGTATATATGTGTGGATGCTTCGTGCATTACATCTTCAGGGTGAAGACTTCAGACATGTTAAGTACACATTAAAAAAAGAGGTAAAAAATATAAGGTATCACTCTATGACTAGATGATGGAATGAATCAATCGTCTCTTCAGGTGAGCTAGATAGTAATTCTGTATTTATAAATACACAAGGAAGCCTTGTAAAGTACAATATAACTTAACAGAAGTTTAAATAATTCAGATGTAAAGAAATATGAGTAGTAAGCAGTAATAAAGAGGGAGCTGAAAAGAGCTATTAATTTAGAGACACATCTTTATAATATTTCTGCTTACAGTGTAATTTTTACCTCGTCCACAAATGATCAAAATTGGGAAGGTGCTATCATTGTGGAGTCTGAGTTGATTGTTTTCTTTCAGATATTTCATTACCCAGTTATTCATCTGTACTAGAAGGGAAGGGAATCTGTTTTTATATGAGTGGCATTTAGAAGTAAACAGAGAGCAAACCCCAGTGTTGTGGTCTGCCAGCAGCCAGCGGAGTTGGCAGCAGAGTCAGACAGTGAGGAGGTTGGGGAGGAAATGGGCCAGTCTTGGAGGCTGGGGAAGACTCATACAAGAGCTCTGCATCAGAGGCAAAGATTGGTCCAAGGCTGTCTGACAGTTCTCAGCTGCCTTCGGAGCTAGAGAGCAGTGAGGCAGAAAAACAGCTGGAGCCTGTTCTCAGTGTGAGCATGCTCAGAGCTATCAGAAGAAAAGAACAGCTCAAAAATCAGGGTCGACTTGAGAATAAAGCCACAGGTGGACAGTAAATGGCCCCTCCCATAGGAAATAAAAGGGGAGTGAAAGGGGAGTGGGCTTTTGCGTGAAAAAAAATCATTTGTTTATCATTCATTCATTTCAGGAGTGTGAAGATCTGTCTGTGAATCTCAGAGACTCTGTGTCAATTCTTTCCTTGCACAGCACTGCAATTGGAAAATATTTACATGGCAGCTTTCTAAGCTAGATAAGGTCTTTGGTCTTAAATTTTGAAAGCCTGTTTACCAGGCCTTTGCTGAATGTGAATGAGAGAAATTCACATTCGTTTAATAAAAGGGGTTTTCTCAAGACCAGGATTCTGTTTTGTGCTTTTTGGGGAAGCCTAGGTCAGAACACCTGCTACCTTCTAGCACCGATTATATTATCTAACTGGATAACAAAGTGTCTGCAAGAAAATTCCAAGCTCAGAAAACATCAAGGACACTACACTTCAACCCTGAACTGCCAATATTCTCTTCCAGCAGGGCTGTGGTTGTTTGAACTTTGCAAAGTCAGAATAAACTTCAAATAAATCTAATTTGAAGGGATTTTCCCAAAGAAGGCAATGATAGTGGTCAAACTAGGGCAAGCTTACCCTTCTCAGTTCTATACTGATAAATTATATGCTCGGATAAAGTCAGGAGACAAAAACAAAGCAAAGATATTTTTTTTAAAGTTGCTGGATATGTATGCCTACCTGTTACTCACCTTGTTCTTTTTAAATATTCCATTCACGTTACTAACTGCCTGATTTAATATTGTAAAGCAGCGGAAAGCTAAAATGCATCTTTAATTTGATTACTTATATTTAAAAATGTGAGTTGTTTTTTTCCTGGATGTAAAATTAGCAACAAAGAACTTTTTGAAAAACTCTACAGCACAGAACAAATTGAATGACATCTTAATCACTTAGCTGTCCCACTAATGATAATGTGATTACAAAATGAGAGGGGGAAATGGTCCAACCTGTCAGAAATCACACCATGGGGAGCGGAAGAGAAATGCAGGCCAAAGTAGGTAAGAAAATGGTGAGATAATGCCTAGCTGCTTTGATTATGTGGATCTCAAAGTGCTAAAGGAACAAGCAGATATGATCTCAGAATCACTGTCTATAAACTTTAGTTAATTTGAGGATTTCTGAAGGACAAGAGATGTATCAAAGTATTAGAGAATAGTTAACATTATTCCATTTGTTAAAAATAACAGTAGGGGCCGAACCCAGGAAAATACAGCTCAAGCAGCTTGATATCAGCACTTGTGAAAATCCTGTAAAGGATAATTTAACAGTGGATTTGTAAGCACTTAGAAAGGAACAAAGTTAAAAGCCACCATGGGATTGTTAAAAATAGTCATGCCGGACAAACTTACATCTTTTCTTTTTCTTTTCCAACAAAGAGATTATATTAATAGACCAAGGGAATTTTGTGAATACATTGCATTTGAATTTCTATGGATGTATTCTATTGATCATAGCCTCTTTGTTGATATAATGAAATAATGTGGTATGGTTGGTCCTGATTCTCGATTGTTTGAGCAACTTTACCAGGTTCTGGTTCAACTTGGATCTTAATAAATCTATGTCTAAATCAGGGCTGTCAAACTCTAAACTTAGATGTGTTATAGGGTATAAATGCCTGGTTTACCGAAGAGGAGGGGAAAATCATAATATGTCATGTGACACCAACATGATGATGTGAGTTTGACATCCCTGGTCTAGACAGAGCGGGGCATTCAGAGGGTTTCCTTAGTGCTCTATCCTGGGCCAGTGCTTTTCAACATTTCTATAAATGATGTAGATGAGGAGATACAAGGAGTAGTGATCAAATCTGCACATGATGCAAAACTGGGAAGGATTGCTAACACTTCAGAAGAGCACTTCAGCTTAGAAGCTTGATAGATATGAAAATGTGTACCTATACTCAAATATGTGATACAATGGTGGAAAATTTAAGGTTCAGCATTTGGAAAAACTGGACACACCAGTACAAAATAGGTGGCATCTAATTCAGTAGCTTCTGTGCATTAAGATAGTTTGCAGATTGCATTATAGTTTTTCCCCTGCTTTTGCCAATAAGCAATTTGATATTATTGCACTTGTTAGAATTTTGATTGTTCTATTTTGGATTGTTCTATTGTTCTGTTTGCAGATTATTGGATTTGCTCCTGGAATTTTCATTCCTTTTCAGCATTAATCATAGACTGAGCCAGCTCAATATCAATTGTTTCAATTACCTTATTCTGTACACCACTTTTATGCCCTTAAACTATTAGTGTCTAGTTTGGTAATAAGTTTCAGAAAAGCATTAGGCACATGATCCGAAATAGCTGAACTGATAGGTCATGATATGCTGCTAGCAGTGGTGGGATTCAAATAATTTAACAATTGGTTCACCCAGTTTGGCTGTTGTGGGAGGCATGGCCCATTCCCATCCTCCAACTCTGCCGCACATGTGAAATGAGCCTCTTGTGATGGCCAACGTGACCCTGGGTGAACCAACATAAGGGAAGGAAGAGGAGCAGGGAGAAGAAAGAGGGAAAGCCTTTCCTTGCACCAGCTACTCTGTTGCCCATTTGTCCATTACAGCACAGCACAGTGCCCAGGATCCACATTGACAGTGGGTGAGTGTGTGAGGGGGAAGGTAATTTAACAACTGGTTCACTTGAACCAGTGTGAACCAGCTGAATCCCACCACTGGCTGTTTGTCTGACATTTTGAAGGTGGCAAAACACACTCTTCTAAACATCTAATTAACCTTGTACATCTCACCTCCATTAGAGGGCGCAGTCTGTGGCTGCTTTCCTTTTGGGAGGTGCTGATTAATGGAAAGACAAATTAAATTGGAAGAAGTTGCTTTCTTCAACTTTCTTTATGTTAAAATTGCAAGGACAGCTTGTGTCAGCAGCCTGATTTTTTTTTCTCTAGCAGAATAGGGCTCAACAATCAGGGCAGAAAATTTTATGTTGGCATACTTTCTTGCTAGTTCAAGGACTGTTAGGTAGCAATTCAATGCAGCCATCTGGCTATGCTCCTTAGTCTGATTCTTTGAAGAAGCACAATTACTTGGGAATAATTCAGAATGAAAAGTGCTAATGAATGTCAAAAATTATTTTCTTCTTTCTGTTCCCTAATATACGGGTATTCTAATTTAGAATGTTGGACTGATTGAAACACACACACACACACACACACACACACACACACACACACACACACACACACCACATACACAGACAAAGAGTGAGAAGCTACAGATTCACAATATTAGATAGATAGGAATTTAAATTTTCCCTAGAAGGCATATTTTCTTTTAAATTCTTTTACCTAGACTGCTGTCCTTCACCTAGGACACACATAATGGTTAAAGTTAAGTAATCCTTTGGAAATTTAATTAGCAGCACAAGTGAGAAAGATCCTTTCCCCATTCCTCTTTTACCTTCCCTCACTTCCTTATTATAGCCTTCCAGGCATTTTCACTTTCTAAAGTAATATTACTTCACTTCTAGAGGAATTAAGTATAGAAAATAATCCTTGTACCCTCAGATAAAAAGTCCACAATTTTCTTCAAAGACTATAGTTGAAATAGCATTAGCAAAAGTTGTGGGGAAACTGAAAATGGTAAAACAGAATAGAAACTTTATCGATTATAGTCATTTGACCATATCAAAAGTGCATGTAATCCTCCACTTATGACCACAATTAAGCCCAAAATTTATGTTGCTGAGTGAAAAATTTGTAAAGTGAGTTTTGCCCCATTTTACTATTTTTCTTGCCATGTTTGTTAAGTGAATCCCTGCAGTTGTTAAATTAGTAACACTGTCATTAAGTGAAACTTATTTTCCCATTGACTTTGCTTGTCAGAAGGTTGCAAAATGGGATCACATGACCCCGGGACATTGCAACCATCACCAGTAGTCAAGCATCCAAATGTAAATTATGTGACCATGGGGATGCTGCAAGAGTCATAAATGTGAAAAATGGTCATAAGTCATTTTTTTTCAGTACCGCTGTAACTTTGAACGGTCACTAAATGAACTGTTGTAAGTCGAGGACTACCCTTAGAAAGCTAGCAGAACTATACAAATGCAAAGAAAACAATAGTAACTCATCAGCCCTATAATTAACCCCTTTCTTATCTAAATATTCCTTCCTCTTTGAAATGGCCTTTGATAGAAAAAGCATCGTCTTACTAGTAATAAACAGGGCTGTCCACCCCCGAAAACAGTAAAACAGTTTTTCCCAGGTGCCCCAGCATGTGTTCATTTTAAAATAAGAATGTAAGTGATAGAAAGTAAATATCTCTGTCATCAATCTTTATCTGAAAGCATAGTCAAGCATTTGCTATCTTCAAATTATTCTCTAATCTTCCTGTGCAAAAGGAAACAAATCCCAGAGAAGGGATTTGTCAAATCTGTCAAATTTCAAGTTTATTTTCATTTTTGCTCTGATTTTAGGTTTATTTAGTTCATGCTGTTCCTTAATACATCCATATCAAATTGCATGGAAAAAAATAGGAAAGTATTGAAGGAATTGCTTTCTGTTTCCAGGATACATACAATGAATTAGATAAAATTTCAGTTGAAATTTCCTGTTTACATTCCTACAAATTCCAAATTTCCAGTATAAACATTTTTCTCTTCCTACAACCAAAAGAAAGCAGGATAGAGTAAAAAGAACAGTAATCATCTAAGCAGCCAGTTGTTTCTGGACTGACTTATATTTTATCTAGGACTATATCCTTAGACAAAAATAGTAATAACATTAAAACTTGGTTGCAATTTGACTAAGGTCCAATGGAGTCAATTATCTATATCTATATCTATATATCTATATATCTATATATCTATATCTATATCTATATCTATATCTATATCTATATCTATATCTATATCTATATCTATATCTATATCTATATCTATATCTATATCTATATCTATATCTATATCTATATCTATATCTATATCTATATCTATATCTATATCTATATCTATATCTATATCTATCTATATCATCTATATCTATATCTATATCTATATCTATATCTATATCTATATCTATATCTATATCTATATCTATATCTATATCTATATCTATATCTATATCTATATCTATATCTATATCTATATCTATATCTATATCTATATCTATATCTATATCTATATCTATATCTATATCTATATCTATATCATCTATATCATCTATAAATGCCTGTGTGTGTGTGTGTGTGTGTGTGTGTGTGTGTGTGTTCCAGTGTAACTCTGTAACACCTTGAGCAATTTCAACCAAACATGGTACACAGATGACTTATTCTCTGTAAAAAAAAAAAAACTTTGGGGTTAAGACACCCCTAACATCCCTCAGGGTGTGTGTTCTGTTAAGATACAGCCTGTTGTGCCTTAAAATGGCTTCTACTATATAGCGCAGTGGAGTTGCCATGGTAACGGCTTCACAGTACTCCACAATGGGGCTCCCTCTGGTAAGGGGAAAAATCCAACATTAGAAATTACGTTTGGTCCAGATATTTTTCTCCTATAAATAAATATCAGGACAATGCCAGGTTATCAGCTAGTAGCCTATAAAGTCGACAATGTGAAATACTTCCACCAAATGAGCACTAGCTCTTAGGTTATGAGAAAAAGGGATGGAAATGTCACCTCTGATTAATGGTGCTGACATTTTGCAGACCACAAATGTAAGAAATGGCAAGGAGTCAGACACTGGGAGTGTGTGTGGCAGTTAGGGAGGAAAGAGATTGCTTAGAAAACTTCTGAGAATAACTAGAAATCTTGTCAGTCACACCAAGCTGGTTTAGCAGATTTTATTGCTCATGATATTGCCCTATGCTGGCATTATGGAAATGCAGATGTACATACATCTGCTGTATCCTATTTAATAGAGCAATTGTTTTTGATTGAATTTGGAACCATAATTCTAATACAGCTTAATTACACTGATTTCTTTAGCCATATGATAAATTTTGCAGCTTTTGCATTTACTTTGAACGCTTTACGTTCTCAGTACATGTTCATACACTTCTTCCAGCTTGTTAAAATAGACAACTATTGTAGAGATATTTTAATCCAACTGGAATTATATCTAATAGTAATCTGAATTATAGAAACATTTTCATACCCTAGACAGCATCTTTCATTTTCTTGGTCCCATACATGCCTGCCCAATACAAATACACACAGAAACATACTTCAGGATGAGCAATATTATACAAAGTCCAATGAACAGGCATAAGTAATTTTATTGCAAATGTGCTTAAAAAGTGGTCTTTTTAAATAAGAAGAAAATTACTTGAAAAGCTTTTTTTAAAAATCTATAAATTCCCTCTAGTACTGAGAGGGTAAGAGAAGAAGGCTTATATATCACAGCCAAACAAGAAACATGCATATTCATTTAAATGTTTTGCTCATTTTTCTTAGGTCAAACAGTTGATTATGTCAAGAAAAACTAAGATGTATCTCTAATTATTATGGCAAATTTGCACAACACGCCAGCTGCATAATGGCTGCAAATGTGTGTAAAAAATCCTCAGTGGCCAACCATAAACTTCACAAGCTGGAAAAAATAATGACAAAGTGCAGGTGCTTAATCATTCTTATGCCTGCTACCTTATCTGTCCCCACTCCCTATCTCCAAAAGCTGTATTTTCAGCCTTCTGACTCTAACTAGGTTCACACATTACACTGAACCATGTGTTTTTCTTTGTTTGGACATATTGTGCTAACCTAGACGAAGTGTCTTATGATGATGTGTCTACCCTGGCAATTGATGTATTCAGTGCTATTTAGCAATATTTCCATTTAATGAACCTTGTATAATATGTTTTAAATGTGACTGACAACTGTATATTCACAACCATCTATTTAGGCACAGCAGCCCAGAGTCACTTATGTGAGATATGGGCCATGTAGAAGTTTAATAAATAAATGAAAATATGTCCAGTTTATCATTTTGCACACATTATGTAAAATATGCATGCTTAGAGACCCATCCATGTTTAATAGATGTTCAGCTTTATCAGATACTTATTACCCCAGTAGTCCTTTACATTGAATGTAACAATGGGGGAAACCAAGGCTTTCTTGGTCAATGTGTTGGTCATTAAAGAAAGAAAGAATTAGAATCAGAAAGTCCTACAATATATATTTAAGATAATACTAGGCCATTTCTAAAGAATTTACCTTATAAGAAAAGAATCACCAGGAAAAAAAAACTAAAGTAAGAGAATGGGGAGCTTAAAAATAAAGCATGACACATCACAGAACATAATAAATTATTATTTAAATCTATTTAATAAGGTAATACTGTACCAAAATCTATCTGGCTTTACTAACAGTTTTCTTTCCCTATATACATATAACAAGCCATGAGGTCATGTATTTCAGTGGTGGGATTCAAAAATATTTACTACTGGTTCTATAGGTGCGGCGTGGCGTGGCTTGGTGGGCATGGCATGGCTTGATGGGTGTGGTGTGGCTTGGTGGGCGTGGCATGGCTTGATGGGTGTGGTGTGGCTTGGTGGGCGTGGCATGGCTTGATATGCATGGCAGGGAAAGGATACTATAAAATCTTTCCCTTCCCGCTCCAGGGATACTGCAAAATCCCCATTTCCTTCCGATCAGCTGAGATGTGGGAGGCAGAGAATAGATGGGGGCGGGGCCAGTCAGAGGTGGTATTTACCAGTTCTCTGAACTATTCAAAATTTCTGCTACTAGTTCTTCAGAACTGGTCAGAACCTGCTGAATTCCATCTTTGTCCTAGTTTCCCTAACTTCATTCTCACTTTTGCAAGCTTATCTGGCGTCGCTTTATGATGTCTGATCAGAAAAAGTTTCATGGAAAGTTTTAGCTCTCTGGTGAATTGAATTTATTGAAATAGTTACATGTCTTCAACTATAATACAAGCCATTATCCTGGACATTATTATGAGCATTTTTCTTCTTTTTAGAGGAAAGGGAACAAAATACGAATGGTTAAAAAGATGTACAAGAAAATTTCAGTACAACTTGTCAGAGGAAAAGAGAAGTGCAAAAAACAAAGATGCAATATATTTGTGAGGTTTTTATGCATCAGTAATAAATTTGTAATGATTTTAGCACAAGAGCTCTTCATTAGAATTATTTACTTAAATTTCATTATGCCCAAAATGCAAATCTATTCATTTTCATTCACATGTCACTGTATTGACTTTGGAATTCCTTGGTAATGGTGTTGCATATCCACAACAAATTTTGTAAGTGTTCCCTTTTCCAATTGTTGCTTGCAGTTGAGGAAGCTATAGAGATTTAATAACTATTTTGAAGTATCCTCCCAAATCTGTATTTCCCATGATCTTTTAAAGTAAGTCATGTGTGGAGAATAGACATAATCGTTGATTTTGTACATCAGAACATATGTTTTTCTCCAACAAAAATCTGTGTGCAAAACAATTGATGTGAGGAGAAAACTTTCATAGCCAATATGATTTGTTTCAGTTGAGACAGCAGTAATTTCACATATAAGTTGTGCATGATTTGTTCCATAGAAACGTTATAAGTGTGAAAAAAAAGAGATTGATTTTAGCCGAGAATCAAATACGCTGTACTGATCATTATGTTGGTCTTTGACTTTAATTAAGATTTGATTTGATGTATACTGGTCAATGTAGGAAACCATTTCAGAAGATTTTAATGTGTTTGCTTTCAGAATAGTTTTCTGTAAAAAGAAATCTTAAATATTATATAAACTGAAATAACCACATAGAAATGTACACCCTGTACATAACTGTATTTTTGAACTTCATTTTTTTTATTAAAAAATTGTGTAAATATTCATATGACAGTAGAAATGAACAATTACAAATTGCTTTCTAATATTTAATTCTCTTATACTGTATATATTCTACTCAAAGCAGTCTTAAATGCTTATAGTGTACAATCATATTAAAATCATGTCAAAATAGGCCATCGGGCTTTTAAATAAATGTTCTATTTGATTAACATTATTTTGAAAATCAAGAATACTGTTCATTAGATAAGAAAACTACTTAGACTTTGGAAAGCCAGCACTAGGTGGGATTTAGATATGAATAAAAATAATATACTGTATCTATCTGAAAGATACATGCATACACACAGACCCCCCCCCCCCCGAGTCATTTATGGGATCATTGAACCTACCTTCAACACGAACTTTGAATTCATGCTTTGTTTCTCCTAAATCATTTGAGGCTACACATTCATAGGTTCCTTCATCATCTTTAGTAACTTGTTCTATCTTCAAAACTTTTCCAAAATTCTCAGCGACTCCTCTGAAAATGCTGGTTTTGTTAATCCTTCTCCATGTTAAATGGGGTGTTGGACTTGGATGAATTTAAAAAAGAAAGAAAATGTTTATGTTAAAAAGTAACATGAGCCTTTACCTGCCAGTCAAGAGTTCTAGATTCAACAAATGCTTATATAGACTAATGTTGCTTAAAATGAGTGACCATATAGATCTTTTTATTGTAAATAAATGTTATGATGTTCAATATTTCACAATAAGCTGTTGTTTGCTGAGCTGCAATTGTTTTGGAGGCGAGTAAAATAATAGTTTGTTTTATAAATTCTGTTTTTTGCCTTATTTTAATTTTTCTTGTCTTGTGCATCCAAGAACTGGATATGAAATGAAGATTAAACACTGATTAGGAATAACCTTCGGAAAAGACAACTAAAGTATGCTTCCTCATACATATGTCTTATTCCACATTTGCAATCTGCAAGTCAACAAAAGTTCGTTATTTCAAAATATGCACTGCAGAGTATCTCTTTCTCTGTTGTGTATGGAATTTACACAAATATTTGGTTTTTAAAAATATTTTTTTCTCTAATCAGACTTTGGATAAAAGAAGGATAAAAGGCAAAAAGGCTGAATATTAGAAGTCAAGTAATATGTTGTATGAAAACAGTGTTATATGTGAAGAAGTTGGTATTGAATCTACCTATGTTATAGTAATGTTCCTTGCAATATGCTTTCTTTCCAAGCTCATCATAATAAACACAGTCAGTTCACATCTTGTGTCATGAAGAGCTTGGAGTATCAGAGATAAACTGAATCTGTCTGCAACAACATGTGCATTCAAAGATCTGGATTCTGCTAGTTTGTTAAAAAAAGAAAATGTAAGCATTATTGCACTGCAAACCAAAGAGTTCAGGGCCACAGGGTCTGTTGTCCAACTGCACAATGTCAGACTATAGATTTGAGAGCCACAGAGCTAATTGCAGCATTTTTAAGCAAACTACAGCACCCTCTTAGGTTTAGTTGAGTAATGACAGTCTTTTTTTTTAAAGGATAATCTTAGGTCACCACCAGAATTGAAGCATATTGGAACTGCAGAAAGTCACTGGTGATGCTTTCAACAAAAAATTCCACTGTACTTAAGAGAAAATGGCTGCCACAAAGAAAAGGACAAGCAGAGAAGAGTACTAAAATGTGAAGCCTCTATATCTTTTTTTCCTTCAAGATAAAACTGCCTCAGTTGTACTGCCTTGTATTGAGGACAATACAAGGAAGGTTATACAAAGGCTCTGTGATGGAGATGAGTGGTTTTAAAAATTGATAAACAAACCAAATATAGAGTGTACTTCCCCCCCCTTTCCTGCTGTGGTATTCATTTTCCTTTTATTTGAAAACTCTGCTTAAGTTAAGGAATCAAGCTCTACTAATTATCTCAGATGCCATTTTCCCCCTCAATATATCTTTTAGCAATCTTTTCACTGTTATATACTCATTTTCAAATCTTCTCTCATCTCCCCTTTAGCTAAAGCAGGTCCTTCAGCAAAATGTGGTTCCTATTTTCCACAATCTCAGGATCAGCAAAGCCTGCGATACCAAATATGCATAGTTACAGTTGATTGGAGGTGTCATTTAATTTCTACTGTAGTTTTCATTTTGTATTTTGAATAGAATTATTAATTTTGCCCAGCTAAATAATTAAAATTTGCTATCTTTGCTCTGGTCTGAAGAAATAGCTGAAACACTTGGATTCTTTATGTTTATTTAGAGGGAAAAACAATGGAAGAAACTGTTGTATATGTGGTAACTGTGGGTTCAATTCAGTTCAATAAAATTGATCAATGTTTAAAAATACCTTCATGAATATGTATCTGTATTCTGAATCATGCTGGTAACATAATGGTAACATGTTTGCTATTCTAAGCAATAACTGACTCAGTTTGGCTATCACACTAAATAAATCACCAGCCATATAATCATCTGAATACTTTCTTGCAAAAACCGATGAGATTTGTATTTTAGAAACTATATTGTCTTTTATCCAAAGTACCATATTTCTCGGACTATAAAATGTCCTGGAGTATAAGATGCACCAAGATTTTGAAGTGATAATTTTTTTAAAAAAGTTTTTGCACTCTGCAGGTCTCCCAAACCCTCTGCATGCCTCATTTTTTGTGAAAAACTGGGCATTCAGAGAGTTTCAGAGGCCTGCAAAGTGCTCCTGGGAGCTGGAGGGGGAAAAAACAAGCAAAAAGTAGCCTATTTTTTGACAAAACTGGCCCATTTTTTCCAAAAGGGGGGGGGGCATGCATAGCCTTTAGGATGCTTGTAGAATGCTCCTGGGGGCTGGGAGGGCAAAAACGAGCAAAAAAAGGGCCCATTTTCACTTGTTTTCCTTCCCCAGCCGCCAGGAGCACTTTCCAGGCCCCCAAGTTCTCTGTACGTCCATTTTTGTGAAGGGACAGGGTTTCGGACCAAAAATGTTGTATTCAGTGTATAAGACACATCCAGATTTTCATCCTCTTTTTTGGGGGAAAAAGGTGCACCTTATATTCTGAAAGATACAGTAAGTAAAAATATACACAACACTATCTAATGGCTACTATAGATTAAAAGTAGTCCAGAGTGCCACTGAGAAGCTGAGCTTATTTCATCCAGTCCACAATGGCATTAAAATCATAAATGGGGTTAAAGATTTTGCTGCAAGGGCAATAATCAATTCTTTGTCTTCTTAGACAGAATGAATTCTCCAGACAATTAAATATAAAAGGAACTTTGTGTTTTGCAGAATTACTGTGAACTCTCATAACAAGAAAGAGAGACGTTCAGGCCAGGCTGCTAACTTAGCATTTCCAGCTGGCCTTGCTATTGCCAACACTGTGTATGGCATAAACAGAGCAGAATCATGTCAGCTTATTCTTGTGTCCATCTGCTGGGATGGCAGCATGCCAAGGGTCAGGTTACTATCAGTTCCAAGTTCCTAAAATATAATGGGGCTGATTATAGAACAAAGCCCAAATATTTACAATATCTTTCTGTAACTTTAGGTATCTACTTTAAAAAAAATCAATTGCTTTTGCTTCCTTGTAATTACAGATAGTCCTCAACGACAATTGAGATCAAAATTTATGTTGCTAAGTGAGACTTTGCTTGTCAAAACATTGCAAAAGCTGATTGCAAGACCCCACATATTTATGAACCATTATACATAGGAATCGATTGCCAACCAGCTGAATTTGATTGTGATCATAGGGATGACCCAACGGCCATATATCACTTTTTTCAGTTATGTTGTAACTTTGAACAGTCAATGATTTGTTATAAGCTGAGGAATCATTTGCTGTTATTTTTCAAAATCAGTTCTAAAATACGAATACTCACAGTCCTTCAGCAATGCATTCCAGAAAAAGATCCATTCCTTTCATAAATGTCACTTCCGAACTGGCACCAGAAGATTCAGGGATAAGTAGCTTGGGTTTTCTTTCTTTGATTAAATTTGCTAAAAGGGAGAAAAGTAATTTCAGAACTCTCAAAATAAGATGTATTCAACTCTTCCTTATTCTATCAGTCATGGTCAATAAAAATATCAGTGCTAATTCATTCATATGCTCTACATATTATAATGAGATGTTCTTTTCTGCTAGGTCATTTTTTTCATCTGCTTTAGAAAATACTTCTAAAATTTGCAAACACTATACAATAGAATGTGGTATATTAATTGTAATTTGGGGATAAAATGTATGAGTGCAGCATATTCTTTACATTGTAGGAATAGTACAATTAGAAATAATTGTAAAATTTGTGGGCTCCAAATTAAAAGCTTTGAAAGTGGATGAAATGATAACATCTTAAATAGACTGCTAGGATGGGGAGATTAGGAGGAAGAAGAAATATTGGATAATTTCAGGATCTGGAGAAGAAAGGACTTTCTCTTACTGAGACTCTATCCCTCAGTGTCATCTGGTCTACTAAAGATTAAGATAAAGCCTTCAGGAGAAAGAAACATTATATTCTTCATCTTTCCAATTAGCTATCTTAATTATGGTTCCACTTTCAAAATAAGATTAAATTGTTTTCTCCTATGAGCATGGAACATGGGAGAAACGTGGAAATTATAAGCAGGAAGAGGTTGGCAAAATTCAATAGTATCTTTTGGGTTCAGCTTCTTATTAGAGATTTTGGAGAAAATCTAGGTGGTCATTAGGAATTCAAAACAACTTGGTGGCACCCCATCTTTAAGCAATCTAATTGGAGAAAGATGGACTAAAGTGGGGAATCTTGGACTAGATCCAGACTTTGGAGTTTTCTATTCCTGTTTTATTGGGTAATCACAGCAAATTTATGTTTTCATCTATCTGGTTGGAAACTACAGTATCTCTCTCTCTCTCTCTCTCTCTCTCTCTCTCTCTCTCTCTCTCTCTCTCTCTCTCTCTCACTCACTCACTCTCACTCACTCACTCACACTCACACTCACACTCACACTCACACTCACACTCACACTCTCACTCACTCCCTCCCTCTCCCCCTGTCTCTCTCTTACACACACTGTCATTTGCATGTCTCTATGTAAAATGCAATATATTTTAATTAGGATATTTTATTCATTTTAATCTAAGCTGAGGCATGAAACTTTAAACAGTAACAACTTACCCTTAGCCGCATTAGATGAACTGGAATCATTAGTATATTTTACTGCAACAGACAGAAATGGAGACCAAATGGAAACATGAATGGTGATGAAATTTATCAAATAAATGATGGATATAATCAAACTAAGTAACAAATTCAGATTATGCTGACGTAGATCCATTTGCAAGGTGAACTTCCTTTGTTCTATCTCATGAAACTGAAATTTTTAAAATTATCCTGCTCTGTAAAAAATGGGATGGGGAGAAATGCTATTTGAATGCAATTAGATTATTCTGCTGATCTCCTGGACTGAGATCATATTATTTCCACCTTAAAAAAAATCCATAATTGTTGAAGATGCAATGCAAGCAAGCACTATGATAATGAACACATGTACAAATGACATAAATACAAAAAGATCTCATATTTAGCTAATATTTTAAAATGTTCTTCCATCATGGTCCTTTCAGCCAACCCTGACAGAAGATTGTGTTGACTGATTGATCAATACTTAAAGCCTATTCCACTTTCAGATAATTCTTATGAAACCAAATCACAATAGCAATAGCAAAATAACACTCAGACCTATATACCACTTTATAGTGCTTTACAGCCCTCTGTCAACATATTGCCCCCCAACAATCTGGGCCCTCATTTTACCCACCTCGGAAGGATGGAAGGCTGAGTCAACCTTGAACTTGGTGAGATTCGACCTGCCAAATTGCAGGCAGCTGGCAGTCAGCAGAAGCACCCTCGAGAACTGCATTCTAAACACTGTGCCACCACCGCTCATAATATAGCTATCATCACCAAAAATCACAAATTAACAAGTTAACTGGAGGTTCAATTTTTGCTGCTCCACTACTTATCACTACATATGTTGTCACAGGCAATGGACAATATGTAAGCCTGAATGCTCTTGCTATTATTAGGTGGGTTTCTTTCACCCATGGAAGAAAAACAGTTCTACAAGCTTGTGATGAACCTTCAGTCTACCCATCCATCACATCTCACCTCACCTCTTCAATTCAAATCCACTTTACGAAGACAAAGTAGTAGATGTTTCTTCAGGACCTACTGTTGTTTGAAGGCAAGGAAGGATAACAAAGCCAGGGGAATTCCCCAATTCCCTTCTATAATATGCCTTGCACTCAGTACATAAGGATACTATTATTTGGCAGCAGTTCGCCTATCTCAAAATAGGAATCAGATAGCAAAAAATTGAAGCTCCAGTTAATTGGTGAGATGCTGATGTTAAATTTGTTTTGCTTTTGGTGATGGTGCTTTTATTGCGTTTCGGTTTCATGTTGCCATAGTTTATTTTCTTTATAATAACAGAAGTTTTTTATTTTGAAGAGCCATGGTGGTGCAGTTGTTAGAAGGTAGTATTGCTGGTTAATTCTACTGACTGTCAACGGTTCAATTCTCACTGTCTCCAGGTTAACTCAGAATTCCATCTTTCTGGGGTTGGTAAAATGAGGATCCAGATTGTTGGGAACAAAATGCTGACTCTGTAAACTGCTTAGAGAGAGCTGTCAAGCACTATCAAATGTGATATAAATCTAAGTGCTATTGCTATGCGCTATTGTTTTTCTAAGTGGATTGTGTTGTATTAGTTTTTGTCATATGTGAATCACTCAGTACTTTTTCTATTGCAGGGACATACAGATGTGTTAAACAAACTATGTGTCCTTATTTTTTAGATATTTTCCAATCACAATGGGTAGAAGAATCAAGGCTGACAATGATAAAATAATGTAAAATGTATCCTCAATTATAATATAATGAAAAAAATTATTTCTGACTAAGATGAATTGTCCTGTGGGAAAAATGAATTTTATTCTGCATTAAAAAAATAATTAGTAGGGAAATAATTTAATCCTATCTTTCTTGAGATAAGTGGAGAACCTATTTATTTTCACACAGTGGCTTAGTCTTTTCAATGTTTTATGTATATGTCAACATTTTGTACAACCCTATAGATGATTATTAAATGAAAATCCCACCTAGTTAAGCTGGGCTAAATATAAATGTGTAGATAAGAAGAACTGTAGATGCACAAAAAATGTTAAAAAATCCAGAAATAATAAATTTAAGCTTCTTCTGTTTAGTTAGAAGTAGTTTCATGTCAAAAAAATCTTACCCCATCATATTGTTCAAATATGTTGTATAATATTTATATAACATTTGCTCAGTTGTGAGCAAAGTTCATGTATGGTTTTGGCAATAAATGAGATGTTGAAGGATGTAGTGAGGCAGTATCTTAAGAACATTTGTGGATTATGTGGGTCAGCTGCCATGAACCACCTAAGAAACTAGCTGGTATCATAGTAGTAATATTAAAACTGCCACCCAAGGCAATCTTATGTTGCTACAGAGTCCAATTTGGCAAGACACCAGACATAGTCAACGTCTTTTTCAGCAACATAAAGCATTTTCTGACAATTCTTCAGTCACAGGTAGTAGCTCTTAGCTAAACTTCACTGAGCTCATAAAAGATAAGCAGAAAAAACTAGCACTCAGATGATATATCATCAGGAAACTCCAGAGTTATGGAATATTCTAGGAAATTTAAAAAAAAATCAGTGAAAAAAAAATACTCCCAGAAGATAATAAACTAATTCCATATTGGGGGGAAAAAGCAAGGAAGATTCAGGTGGTCACCAAGATTTGATATCACTTTAACAATCCTCCCAAGGTAATTAATCAAATGGCAAATCGTTCAGAAAGGAGGTGGGTATTTGTCCTGTAATAATTACATAAGGAGGAGGAGACCAATCAATTTATATGTTACAATCAAGAAGAAGAAAAAGATGGAAGTTGCAAATGAAGTCCTTCAAATTTGCTAGCGGCCCTTAGCTGCTACATCCCTGCAAATCATTCTGTCTTCTCATTTTGGTGGCATTTCTTTTCCATTCAAGAGAAAATAAAATATATTGCCGACAAGTGCCTCCAATAAATATATCCTGTGTTAGTTCAACATGAAAGCACACATTACTCTCAGTTTCCATTTATATCTAAAGGAAATTATCATCTAGTAGCTTTGAAAAGAATTTGATTTCCATCCCAATCAGGGTTAAATTTTTTATAGTTTTGAGGTTCAGAACAAAACAAGAGAAATCTTTTGGCGAGCTAGCAGCTGCAGCAGTTTTATGAGCTGGGCCTAGCTGTCATCACTAAGACAGCAGTGTGGAATTGAATACATTTGCATATATTTCTTCAGCAAAAATAATGATAAAAAACAACCCATGTCACATGTAAGAATTACCAAAAGAACCAAAGGTTGGAAGCAGACATTAAGGCAGATGGAAGATAGAGGAAGAAAGAAAGAAGGAAAGAAGAGAACCAATTTCCCAGACTTACAACGTGTAACTGTCAATGTCATTGACATTTTCTGCACAATCGTTCTTAATTTTGGAAATGCAGCAAAGCAGCAATAATCACTACGACTGTCATTTTCATCCACATTTGCAAAGTAAAGATCCCCATTAAGGCCCATGGAGACCCTTTCATCTTGTGGGATATGCTGCAAATCTGAAAAGGAAAAAAAAATGGTAATGGTTCAGTATCTGACCCTTGATCCCAGGTAAGGAAATAGCTCTTGGGTATTAATAATGCATGTGACTTGAAAGAATGTAAAGCATATTTGCTAGTTTTCCACTATGTTATGTAGGGGGGAGGGGAATCACAAGTAGAACAAGCTGCCTGGATACCCTCTTCCCAACCATGAAATATATACTGCATATGTATTGCAAGTTTGATATTGCATACATTTTTCTGTGACAGAATGCAATTTTTTTTTTGCAAAATAATGCACCGTTTTCATTGTGCATTTGTTAAAGAATTATTCAAGTCAGGCCTGTATTCTACATGTCATGGCTGTCAAGAAGCCACTTATCCTGTCACTTAGAATAGGCTTGGATGGCACATAACACAAAAGTATAATGTCTATTCTTTCTTTCTTTTTTACATTTGTGTAGACGAACTCATTATATGATTTAACCTTATGTGTAAAACAGCCCAATGTGCTAAATGGAGCTATATACTTAATTCCATAATTTAATTCTATGTTTTAATTTGAAAATGAGTTGGAAAAAATACCTTGAGAAGAGAGAAACGTGGACTGTATGAGAGAAATGACATGCTACTAGTTCTTAGCACAAGCCTCTCTAAAGGATAAAAGAACTGTCACCCCACTGAATTCAGTAGGGGTTTGGCCTTGCTCCTTCTGTCTTATCATGGTTTCTTTGGTGACTTCATCCCTCTGCTGCATGCTAGCCTATATATGCTGATTCTTCTGCTCCATCAAATAACCCCTTATTCTGATTCCTCCTTCCTCAGCCAAAACCCGTTTAACTGAAATAGCTACAGCTGTTTGAAGGGCCAGCTTCCCTTACCTGGATGGGCCGCTTAAAAGATAAGGGTTTTAGAAAGTGCAACTATGATGAGCATCCAGAGGTGGTATTCAGCAGGTTCTGAACAGTTCTGGAGAACCAGTAGTGGAAATTTTGAGTAGTTTGGAGAATCGGTAAATACCACCTCTGACTGGCTCCGCCCACATCTATTATTTGCCTCCTGAGTCCCAGCTGATAAGGAGGAACTGGGGATTTTCCAGTAACCTTCCCCTGGAGTGGGAGGGAATAGAGATTTTACACTATCCTTCCCCACGCTCACCAAGCCATGCCCACCAAGCCATGCCAAAGGCAACCAGTCCACAGAACCGGTAGTAAAAAAATTTGAACCTCACCACTCTGAGCATCTTTCACACTACTCTCATTCTTATGTCAAAGGGTTCTGTATCAAGGCTTTTCTGATTTTACCACAATTCTTATTGCCATGATTTTTTAGTATTTATAGTAAATCGTTTTCACAAGCTAGGTTTTTTATTATTTGTTAGATTTCTCAGGGAGAAGGGAGGAAATGAATCCATTTTAAAATAAAGTGCAAAAAAGCTAGAAAAAGTCCACTTAGGAATTTTAGAGAAAATCAACAGTAAAACCAAGTACCTCATTTGCTCAAGACAGGACTGGATACATACAGAAATGTGACTCACTGAATGAAATCCAAATATAATTCATTACATTCTCCTGTTCCACGATGTAAGATTAGTAAGTGTTTTAATGAACAGCATTAATCTTTGCAGCTGCCTTTTAAGTTTAGCATTAACATTTTCTAATTCATTATCTGTAATTTTCAGTTTATTGCTGCATTCTGTTAACCACAGAAAATGCCATTTATCAACCACATGCAATTTTAATTAAATTCAAATTATAGAAATACTTTTGCAGAGCGATTTCATTTGTAATGATGTCAGGAGGAAAGGACGGACACTTACCAATATTCATCCAATAAATGTGCAGTGGTGGAATGCCTTTGGGAGGATTGCAGCGCAAAACCATTGCATCACCATGTTCTACATCAATGGGGTCAATTTTCTCCTTAGGAAATTTAGGAATACCTATTGTAATAGAAGCACCACAAGAAGAAGCTAAATAGCACTTGTTAATCTTTTCCTATTTGTGCCATTCTCTTTATTAATTGTTACCTGACATGTTTTGTTTTTGTCTTTTATTCAATTGGTAAAACAAAAATTCTTGAAGGAAAACTATTTTGACATATGTTCTCTGACTATCGAGTGGCAACTTCAGGCATAGTGGAGACCCTAACAGTGATATACTGTATATACTTTTTATTGATCATGTTTACATTCTTCCTCCCCACTATATAGATGGTAGGTTTGGTTTTACTTTACAAATGAAAGGGGTTGGACTAAGATACCTGATGAGGTGCCTTAGCACCTTCATGGAATTTAATTTTATTACATTATTTATTTATATCACTAACATCTAATCTATCCCCACTTCAAAAGCTAGTTAAGCTTTAAAGTCTGTTAATTACATTTATCTTGAAAACAATTACCTGAAAATAATTAATCTCACAAATCCCTATTCTCGTGCAATACCATCCTGAGATTATCTTCAGAGTTGCCCTTCTAAATTTCCCAAAGTTGCTACAGCAGGTAGACCGAATTATTTTAATTCTAAAATATCCTCATGAATTCTTTTCCTTATGTATTTTCCTTTCCTAAATATTTAAATTTTTAAATTCTGCTTCAATCTGATGTTTTTCTGTTGATGGTTATATTGTACTTTAAAATTGTATTGGTGTTGAAACTTAACTAGTCGAGGTGATTTCCTGCTGCATTACTTCTGGATAAGCACACAATTTTTTGTTGCGCAAATGCACATTCATGCACACAAAGTTAGAGAAGGGAAAAAATAATATTTTTTTGCAATGAAGATTGTTCTGCGTATGCGCAGAACCAAAAATCAAAATGGCACCACCACCGATAGAACCGGTTCTAGGCAGGCCGAGTTACTACCTACTCGGCCAAACTGGTCTGAACCAGTAGGAACCCACCTCTGCAACTAGTTAATGTGTAAATATGACTTGTAAATAAATAAGTAGAAATACAGTATAATTTTACAGTCCTAGGCTTTATCAAAATAATGAAATTCTTTCCAGAGCATGCCATTATTGACATTCTATAATTCTTTGTATTTTCAACACAGCCTTCTAACTGTAGATAAAAAGTTAATAGCAGCATTAAAACAAATAATAGTATACCAAGGATTAATCTCATTACATTTTTTTAAATTTTTTAAAGAAGTTCCAGAGTGTTATGCCTCTCATTAAGGATCACTGTACATAAGCATTTATAGAAAGAAAACAAAAATGAAAAGACTCCATGTATGAAGACTCAAATTAAACCTTGTTTTACATCTTTGCTGCAAATCTCCCAACCTCACTGTGAAAACTTCCATCATATGCTTGAGCTTCACATTCACTAGCTGCTAATTTGCCATAAACTATGGGGAAAGGGAGCTGATTGGGAGGGAGGGAGGCTAACTACTCGTCATACCTTCCAGAGACACCATCTCAAGGTCAAAGTGCTGGGAATGGAATGCAATGAATCACCAACCAGCTCACTGTTGAAGAGTCAATTCCCAAAACAATTTATTCAAATATAATTGGACAATGTGGGGTCAGCAATGGGAAGGAACTGGATGGGGAAAGTTAATCAGAAAAGTTTGGCCCACAAACACAGGCTAAAGCTGAAGTGTCATATAACCAAAAAGGTGAATGACTTTTTTGAAAAAAGGAAAGTTGAAGCTAAACAAAATTTAGTAATAAATTTTATGAAGGTTGTAATGTGAATAGTTTGCTTCTATAAAAAAAAACACCAAAACTCCTTTTTTCTTTATATCTGTCGAGTTCCATAGTGTTGTGGTTCACCGGCAGCCTGTGGAGCTCGCAGCAGAGTCGGACAGCGAGAAGGTTGGAGTGGAACATGGGCCAGTCTTAGAGTCTGGGGAAGGCTCGGACAAGGGCTCTGCGTCAAGGGCAGAGAGGGGGCCAAGGCCATCAGGGAGTTATGTGCTGTCTCTGGAGCCTCCAGAGTCGGACATCAGCAAGGCAGAGGAACAGGAGGAGCCTGTTCCCAGTGTGAGAGCTGCCAGAAGGCAAGAACAGTTAAGACAAAAGAGGCAACTTGGGAGTAAGGCTTGGAGATGATTAGCCCCTCCTATAGGACATAAAGGAGGAGCAAAGGAATGTGAGCCTTTGCAGGAAGCAACTTTGTTCGTTCTGGTTGGTTTAAACTCTGTGCTCCGTGGGGCCTTGCAAAGCTAATTGGCAATCATGTCTTCGGCAGCATTTCAAGGGAGATAAAGATGGTGCTTAGCAGCCTTATCCAGAAGGACTGTGGCAGAATTCTGTCAGACACTTTACAAACTATTTGTGACTCATTACAGGCTGTGAATGAACATGATTCACACTGTTGAAATAAAAAGAGGGTTTTTGGGACTAAACATGTCTTTTTTACTGTCTCAAGAAGCCTAGGTCAGAACACATAGCTTGAAAGACCAGGAATTTCCCCTCACACACCCTGTGTGTGTGTGGGTGTGTATGTGTACATGTGTGCATGTGTTTATGTAGGCATCTTTAACCACCTGCCATCGGTCCAGCAAAATCACTCAAGTGGTTCTTGTTGACCCCTTTCCAAGATGAATAATGTTGAGTATGAAGAAAGATCTCAAGAACATTCAGACTGGGAAGGGAAAAGAAGGAGAAGTGGTGCATTTAGCCTTTGACTCACAATTTTAGGAGCCATATCATAATGCTGAATTGAAAGAATGAGGTATAAGACTAATGGGGAAAGTAGAGTTCTAAGTGTATCACACATAGAATTAAAGAACATCATCTTAAACTGTGGGAAGCCAATGGCAACCAATACAGATCTCTCATTATTACAAACTGGAGTTATTATACTGGCTAGCAGCCTGGCTATCACATTTTGCACCCAGCTGCCATTTCTGAATACTTCAAATGTCATGATCAGCACCAAACTCCAAACAATGTCTCCTCCTTTTGCTACAGGAATAGATTGAAAATTAAAAGTTACAGAATGTCTCCATTACATAGCTTAGTAGTTAGTGCCTTCAGCTTTCTAATAGTCTTCCATTATGAACTAGAATATAATTATATAATTCAACACTTCTCTCTGTATTTATGTAAAATAATTCTGAATGTTCACTCACTTGAAAGTGCATAAACTCTTATTTATTTCAGCTTTCCTATTTTCTTCCCTATAATATTATAGGGCTATTCAGCTTAAAATTTGTGTAATAGCCCCTTTTATACATTTGCATTTTCATTGTGTTGTTGGAATAGCTGGAATGTGTAAACAGGACTTTTATTTTCTCCTTCAGCAGGATCCTTGTTTGACTTTGAAATCCCGCTGTCACTGAGCAAAGTGTAAACCACTCAATGGTTTCCTTGGCATAATTGATGTTGAAAAGCATGACTTGGTGCGATTTCTTTCTCTGTTCACTTTTTATATGGATGGTGAGTTGCCAAGCACCTAGTACCTTCCTTCAAAATTGTGGAGAGATGCTTGCCAAGAACCATGCTATTATCATGATGTCATATTTATCAGGCTATCCTTTGATTGTGTTTGTACATAAAAGGAATTGATTTATTTTAAGGTCCTCTACAACCCCACTTATCAAATTTGGCCATGCAGAATAGCATTGTTTAGGTACTAACTCAACCAAAGAGGACGTAGGACAGAAACGATGGACCTTGCAAAGATGCTAAGGTTTCTCTGTGATAATTAAAAGTCCATGTATTTGGATATGAAGGGTGGTGAGATATAAACTAGCACACAAAACACTATTTTTAATACAATATAATACAATCTCCTTCTTTCCCTCATCATTTCTTCACTCTGTCATATATACAGTATATCCCCTTAAAATGTTAGGAATTTTGTTTTGTCTTATTTTCTTTGTTTTAGTATATAAACATATCAAAATACATCAATAGTCACCTATTGGTTGATGGGTCATATGTAGAGCATAAAGAACATATATGGATCATAGAGATATTGGAAATGAATAAATACATTTTATTTCTTCCCAAACACATCAGGTTTAAACAGAGGTGAATGGTATGCAAATTTAAGTAATAAATAAAATAAATAGATTGGGTTATTTTCACATCTAAGCCAGCAAACTGATCTTGAACAGCTAAGTACACGAGTACATGAGTGAGAAAACCATCAAACAATATGGGGCTAAGACCATACAGGGAAGAAATCAGGAATAAGTCAATACCATACCACTTATGTAAAGTTGTTCAAAGTGCCATATGTATTTGGCCATGAAGTACCATGAATAAAGGACAATTTTCCTTTACCTTTGCATAAAAAGCCATTTATATACAATTATAGACAAATACGTGATTTTTCATTTATTTATGTATACAGAAGCTTAAGAAAGCAGTTGTTCTAGAGCAGTGGGTGCATCCTGAAGTAGTTGCTTTAATTGTCTTTATGATATATTGGTATCCTTTAGGCTTGCTATTTTGCCTTCCTCTGCTCTTAATATTTTTGTCTAAAATAACATTCCATAGTTATAGACAAATATCATAGTCAGTATCTCTATAGCTACAGTCAACATCATAATCTAGTTCATATTGCCTTTATCTTTTGTTGATATGTCTATCTTTTGTAAACAAAAAACAGGTTCTGTTGTCTATATAAAAAAAGTTTGCTTCCAACTGAAAAAAGGTGTGATTTATACTTTTAAATAGCAGAGATGTTGATTGAACTGTCCAGAAGGCCAGGAAATTTATACAAAATATTGAAGAGGAGAGATTCATATGGAAATGTTAGTTGAAACTAAACAAAAACTCCAACAGCTGATGTGGGAAATTAAAAGGGATTATACTGAACTAGGCACTAGAGATATCTTTATCTCTCACTAAATGTTGAGCCTGATTATGGGTTACAAATGTCTAATGTGGAATATAACTGAAGCAAATTCCCTTGAGAAAAAATATTATTTGAAAAAATATAATTTGCTTACAAGAAACATATTGAAATAAAATATTAAAAAAACTTGATTGATTAAAAAAATGGGGTTTTTCCCCAGCAAGAACAGAAAAAGTGAGTTATTATATAAACCCCAATTAATGCTAACTGATGAGCAAGGTAGATTTTTATGGGTGAGGGAATATTAGGGAATATTGTTTTGTTTATCGTGATTTTAAGTTAATATTTTGGTTTTATTTTTATTACCCAGATTTGAACAGCATTTCAGCCAAAATAGAAAAGGGAAAACTAAGCTGTGGTATGGACAATTTGAATGACGGAATGTTATATGTATATGTATATGTATATGTATATGTATATGTATATGTATATGTATATGTATATGTATATGTATATGTATATGTATATGTATATGTATATGTATATGTATATGTATATGTATATGTATATGTATATGTATCTCTCTCTGTCTCTGTCTCTGTCTCTGTCTTTCTCTCTCTCTCTCTCTCTCTCTCTCTCTCTCTCTCTCTCTATCTCTCTATCTATCTATCTATCTATCTATCTATCTATCTATCTATCTATCAATATATATATATCCTTGAACTCTTGCAAAATAGCAAACATATCCACGATATGTAATAACAATAATAGTAATAATAATAATGAAATAATGGCAATTAAGAGAAGAAAAAGGTGGAAACTATATGCACATTTTTCTCCATTTCTAAGATTTCTAGACTTTCTAACTGCCAGAAAGTTTTTGCTCTTGTTTTTACAAACATCTATTAAAATTTGTTGAAAAATGGATCAGTTATAATTGTATGTAAAAGTTTGTGGAGCATTAAAATAAATCTCCAGAGAAAAAGAAGGGATTCAATATTAAACACTGTCTACCCAAATCAAATCACTGTCTGACACTGATAACACTATTCTCCTGAGTACTCTTTAAATTGGTTGTATATTAATATGCCTGCTAGCTCATTCCTGGGGAAAAAAGAAGCATGGTGAAAGTCAGCAAATAAATTTTGCACAGCCCTGATAATATATGTATGCATAAATTCAGCCACATTCCATGTAACTTAGGGCTAAACTATTCAATACATTAAAGATGTAATGCATGATTGCCTTCTGGATTTTATTTATCATAGAGCAAGAATATTGTCTTTGTTTGTGGGCAAAGCTTAAATTCACTACCAATACTTAGATTGGGTTTAAAAAGAAAACAAAGGTAAAGGAGGAACGGATAAGTGAATTTTGGTGTACTTATGTGTAGCTAAGTAAAAATAAAAAAATGTCATTATTCTCTGATGTTTAGTATATGTGGTTTAACTCTAACCTAAAGTACTTTGGAGTTTGTTTCTTTATTTGTTTATCAAACTTGTGTGCCAACCCATCTCGCGACTCTAGGTGGCTTGAATAAAATACAAAATAAAACATTAAAAACAATAAATAACTTACATTTAAAAAAAATCAATTAAAATAAAACTAATCAGGATAAAGAGGGAGGAAGCAAAGCATCCACAGAGAGGAATTGGGGTGTTCTCTAGTCCATTAGCCACCTTCAACATGCCACACTCCCATTGGGGCCCCAGGCTAGTTGTTTTCAGAAGGCTATAAAGCATAGGAGTGAATCTGACTTCACATTCACGTTTCAAAATGAGTTTTTGACATTTCCATTTCCATCAAGATTCATATAGAATTCCTCGCTTGACATGTTCAAAGCCAACTAAATTCTAAGAAAGCACCTAATTATACAATTAAGATTCTAGAGCTGTTATCTTGCCATCCTGCCTAAAGCACATGGTAGCATTTCTGCCTTCCAGCAGCTTTTTCTTCTATTTGGTCAAGTGTGAGAAAATTCTCAGCCTCATTTTTTGAAGTAAGATATTGGAGATATTAAGATATTGGATAGCCATCTGTCTGAAATGGTATAGGATTTCCTGCCTAGGCAGGGGGTTGGACTAGAAGACCTTCAAGGTCCCTTCCAACTCTGCTATTGTATTTGTATAAGTACAGATAATCTTTGAATTACAACAATTCATTTAACTGTTCAAATTGCAACAGCACTGAAAAAAAGTGCTGTTTTTCACACGACCATTGCAGCATTCCTGTGGTCAATTGTGTGATCAAAATTCAGATACTTGGCAACTAGCTCATATTTGAGCAGTCATGTGATGTCCTTTTGTGACCTTCTGACAAGCAAAGTCAATAGGGAAGCCAGACCCACTTAACAACCATGTTTCTAGCTTCACAAGTGCAATGATTCACTTAATAACTGTGAAAAGAAAGAACATAAAATGGGGAAAAAACTCACTTAACAACTATCTTGGGCTCAATCATGGTTGTAAATTGAGGGCTAGTAGACTTGAAGGTTTGTTTAAGATTGAAGTTTGTCCTAATCCCAAATTGGGATTGTTCTGTGAATGTAAAACCAAAAGGCAGGGCATGTAGACATTCTCAGTCATCCAGGTCCCACCTTTGGTTGTCCCAAAGGTACTTTTTGAGGAGTCAACTGGACTTTCTTGTTTTTTTAAGACATTTTGCTTCTCATCCAAGAAGCTTCTTCAGCTCTAACAGGATAGTGGGAATTGAAAGGATTTATATTCCTTGCAGATAGCTGGTCATTTGCATCCTTTTAGAGGGTAGTTGAAGCACTTGGAGGTGTCAATGTCTAAAGCGTTTCCATAACTACTATCAACTTGAGGGGGGGGGGAATGCCATGCATACTTTTGGTCCGAGTAAAAGTCTCATACTTCTGTACTGGGATGTGACTGCTCATGTCCAGAACCTTGCCATAACTTCCTGTTGGAGAATGTGATTGATGACTTCAGGCAGAGGGGAGGGGACACAGGGGTAAAGTTAAGATGCCATTAAGTGGGATTTAGTTTCAGCTCTACAGAAGTCCGTGCCAAGATGTTAATCCTAATTAATGAATGGGTTTTTTTAACTTTGTCTGGAGGCTCGTAAATTAATTAGGCCAACTCTTGGAAACTTCACAGGAGGTTTCTCTGTGTCCTTGGGATCACCTGAGTAATTCTCCTGGTTCCTGTAGTCAGAGGTTCCTTCCTGTCAGAGCTGAAGAAGTTTCTTGAATGAGAAGCAAAACATCTTCAAATAAAAAACAAAAAAGTCCAGTTGCCTCCTGAAAAAGCACTTTTGCAACAACCATGACCTGGATAATTGAGAATCTTTACAGAATGTTAACTATACAATCTGCTATGAAAACTCTTTGAATTGTGTGGGAGTAGAAATGGATTTCCAGAAAAAAACATTTCAGACTACAGGAACCAGGAGACCTATTCAGGTAAACCTCCAAGTGCTTCAACAACCCTCTGAAAGGATGCAAATGACCAACTGTCTGCAAGGAATATAAACCATTCCCTACTATCCAGAGCTGAAGAAGTTTCTTGGATAAGAAGCAAAACATCTTCAAAGAACAAAAAAAAAAAAACCAAGAAAGTCCAGTTGCCTCCTGAAAAAGCACCTTTGTGACAAAAAGCAGAGCCTATTACTTTTATTTTAACATTCAACAGAGAACTACAAAAATCCTTCAAGAGCTGAACCTTCTGCCCAAGGGAGATAAGCAGTACTCTTTGGCCACAGGGCAAATCTTTCAGTTAATGAGCTAGTGCTTTGTGCAAGGAAGAAGACCTGTTATAACATCTTGGGCTTGCAGGCAGCACTTGCTTTTAAAGGAAAAAAGAGCAATGGTGGGGTTTTAGGTCAATCTTCTCAAGATAGAGGAGCAGCACAGCTGGTTGACACAGCACTGAGTCTACTAGATCTGGGCTGTAATAACCTTGACAGCTGTTAAGTTCCAGCAAAGACATTTTGTTCCATCTCTGTAACTCCTAATCAACACCGAGTAAGGTTGTCTTACTAAGCTTGCCTGCAACTTGCTTTGGCCTGTAGCCCATCCCTTGAGGTATTCAGGGTACCTCAATTGCCTACATTCTTCTATGATCATAACCACCATTCGTGCCTTGATTGTATGTAATAGTTTGCCTCTTCCAAATGACATTACTGGCTTATTGCTATTCTGCAATAAAATAAAAGCATTGAAATCATGATCCCAAGCCAAAAAAAGGCAACTATTATTTTTGCCTTAGATTAATTACAAATCTTTTTTTTTAAAGTCATTAAATTACAAATCATTTAATTCATCATTCAATTCATAGCAAAGACAGCTTTTACACATATTTTTCTAGTGCGCCAATTTCTCCTTTTTCTGGAATGGGAGGCATTATTCATAATAACTTATGCCATGGTTCAAACAGAATACTGTAATGTGTTCTCTATAGGGCTACATTTAAGGACCAGTTGAAAGCTGCAACAGGTCTACAATGCAGCGGCACAGGAAGAGCCGAGGTGGCACAGTGGTTAGAGTGCAGTACTGCAGGCCACTTCCGTTGACTGCTAACTGCAGTTCGGTGGTTCATGGCAAAACCCTCTCAATTGCTACTACGAATGTTAAGAGAATATGTCCATAAAATCATCAGGAGTCAAGTTGGGTTTGAAGGAGATTTTACTAATGTGGATTATAGGCTTCTTACCTTTAAGGTTTACATTTAAATTCAAATAAAGGGACACAATGGCTCATTGGCTAAGATGCTAAACTCATCAATCAAAAGGTCAGCAGTTCAGCAGTTCGAATACCTAGTGCTGTGTAACAGGGTAAGCTTCCGTTACTTGTTCCAGCTTCTGCCAATCTAGCAGTTCAAAACCATGTAAAAATGCAAGTAGAAAAATAGAAACCATCTTTGGTGGGAAGGTAACAGCGCTCCACGCACTTTCAGCATTTAGTTATGCAGGCCACATGACCATGGAGATGTCTTCGCACAGCGCTGGCTCTTCGGCTTTGAAACGGAGATGAGCACCACCCGCTGGAGTCGGGAATGACTAAAGGGGGAACCTTTGAATTAAATTCTAATGTCTCAAATTAAAAATGTTGAATAGATTTGCTCAAATAAAAAGGATTCATAATTAACTTTCCCAACTCTTTATTTTTATTCTTCGAAGAAGTCTCACTACATTTATTGCCATTTGATGTATTCCTAAATGTATCATTGAGAAAGCGGATGAAAGGGAAGAATCCAGAAGGAATACTTAAGACTCAACTAGAATATAGGGAATGCTTGTCACAATTCTCCAAAACAAAACATCTGTATTGTTCAATCAAGGCCCTTCTATCTCCTATGTGGTTCTTATAAATCCCACATCAAGTCAGGTACAATTAAGGCAATGAGCTACCCTAGCAATAAACAAGATGTTCAGCATCTTACAATTTAGCTGTTTAGAGAAAGTACATTGAAATAACAATAATTATCATCACAAATACTCACCTGGAACTATTAGCTCAATTTCCTCTGACATAGAAGTTCCCAACTCATTGGATGCATAGCAGCGATATTTTCCTTGGAAAAAGGCTATGTTGCCACGATTTTTAACTACAAATGTTCCTGAATTATTAAATGTAGTTATCCGTGAGTCACCCAGCAGACTAAATGGCTTCCCATCTTTTGTCCAGTTAAAGCTAAAATGACATTAAATAGGCATTAAATAATTTTGAAACAGTTATAATGTATCAATATTGTATACATTAAATACCAGAGATCTTAATCATTTTTCCCTTGCCTTTTCTCATCTATGCATGAAAAAATTAGATTGACTACATAATAGATATATTTCATATAATGCTTTTTGATAAAATCAACTGAAACATAATGTTGCATTCTATACTGGGCCACTCAAAACCTCAAATTAAAGGATAACTATCTCAGCAGTTCTTCAGTGTATGTGCTGAGAGACACATATTACATAAAATACAACATTTAGAAAAATTGCTAAGAATTCAGAAGAATGTAGAAGATCAGATCTAATGCTTATCTAGAGACTATGTAGTTCAAACATTATAAATTAATAATTGTCTAGTAGCCTTCATAAACTTTCCCTCACTGTCCTTGAAGTACTATGTGAAATATAGAAGTGCTGTTGTTTACCTATGTACAAATCCAGGTGTCAGAATAGAGTTGAAAGGGACTTTGGAGATCTTCTAGTCCAACCCGTCCTCAAGAAGGAGGCCCTATATCATTTCAGAAAAGTGGCTGTCCACTCTCATCTTTAAAATCTCCAGTGATAAAACACCCACAACTTCTAAAACTAGCTGTTCCACTGGTTAAATTTTCTCACTGTTAGAAAGTGTCTTATCTTGTCTTATACTATGGAAAATAAGTTGGCCACCTTTGTAGCAGCCTCTCAAAAACTGTAATACTGTTATCATGTCATGCCTATTCCTTCTTTTCTCTAGACTGGACATACCCAAATCCTGCAACTGTTCTTCATATGTTTTAGTATTCAGGCCTTTAATCATCTTAGTTGCTCTTCTCTGCACTTTTCCAATATTTTTTTTGTAATATGGTAACTGGATTTAGTATTCCAGTTGTAGTCTTATTAAAGCTTTGTAAAATAGCACTAATAAAAAGATACAACACTTAGTGATAGTCAAGGTTACTAGTAAGCTATCAAATCAAACTAGAAAACAATAAAAAAATATAAATCGAAAGATACAAGCAGCATGGTTATAGTCATAATTGGGGAAAGATAGATACTAGGAAGAAAGAGAAAAATAATAGTCATACATTCTTGGTAAATTATTGACAGTGTTGTGACAATTACTTTTTAAGCAGAGTGATGACATTCAGGGGAAAAACTGATAAACAAATAGTATCAACAATATTATTATTATTATTAAAAAAGGATTTTAAAAGAGAAAAGGCATTTAAATTAGAAATCCAAGTTTCAGGACAAGATCATAACATGGATAAGAACTCATTACGGAATGTTTCAAAAGAAGTTGGCTGAAAATTTAAAAATGAAAATGAAAATAAACCAAGAGAATGACCTGGATATAGGTAATCAACTTACAACTGATTACTTAGCGAGTGTTTGAAGTTACAACTGATCTGAAAAAGGGGACTTACAACCCAGATTCAAAATTATGATACTAGACACTGGGAGACCATGAGTTCTATTTCTATTTTAGGCATGAAAACGTGCTGGGTGACTTTGGGCAGTCTGTGTGTGTGTGTGTGTGTGTGTGTGTGTGTGTGTGTGTCTGTCTCTATCTCTGTCTCACTCTCTCTCCCTCCCTCCCTCTCCCTCCCTCCCTCTCCATTTCCCTCTCCCATTCCCTCTCTCTCTCCCTCTCTCTCTCTCTCTCTCCCCCCCCTCTCTCTAAATTATCTCACAGGGTTTTTGTTGTGGAGGTATGTCTTAGGATGAGGAGTATTAAGTATGTTCGCTGTTGTATTTATAAAAATAAAAGCTGGATATAAATATAAATACATAATTACAAGAGAGAGAGAGACAATTTTTGAAAGAAAGCAGTGGAAAACAAAGGTTAAAAAAGAAATAAAAAAGAAATAAATATGCAGTGTGTCCCAAATTCAGTAACACTTACATTGCTGGGGGGTTTCCTTTAGCTTCACACTTGATTGAAAATTCATCATCAAAAGGGAAAGCAACCTGATCTGTTGGCTGTGTTGTTATTGTTGGAAGCTGTTGCACTGAAATACACAAAGATAAAATGATTGAACAAAAGAAACCAGGAAACCCTATGTGCTTATGCCTTGACTTTTTATGTTAGTGCAAACCAGCCTGACTTTAACAGGAAATTCCCCCGGAACAAGAGCAGCTAGTAAAAGTATCTCCACTGATCCAAAAATGAAATTAGATAAGTAGTAATCATTTTACAAAAGAGTGAGGATACTGTAGTGGTTAAGATGGGATTAAAACGAGGGACACTTTGATCCTGGAGAAGACTCTTGGAAAGATTCTTGTATTCAAGAAAATGTGAATAACCAAGAAAACAAATTAATTCTGAGTTCCCATCAAAGGCACAAATAATCTGGTTTAAATCAGCATAGTTTGAACATATTATGTGACGACCTAGATCAGGGTTGTCAAACCCGATTTCATTGAGGGCCACATCAGTATTGTGTTTGCTCTTGGGAGGCGGGGTGGGGGTGGCCAGTTATACTCTACTTTTGTCAGAGGTCCCTGTGGTGGCCTGAAAGCTCTACCAGCGAAAATGGGCTGTTTCCAGGGTGGCCCTGCGTATCCAGCCCCTGGGCCTTGAGTTTGATACCCCTGACCTAGATCATTTCGAAATTCATATTGCTAGAAAAGATGAAAAGAACAAGAAAAAGAGGATAGATAGCAGTGTGATGAATGAACTCAATTACAGAGTGGAGGCTGTAGATCTGAAAGACTAGGTTGGGAGCACATTTTCTCAATTAAAATTATCTTTGTGGTCAGGCACCTTATTCATTGTTTACTGGGCACCTTATTCATTGTTTACTGGGCAACTTCAGGCCAGTAACTCTATCTCAGCCCAACTGAACTGACAAAGTTTCAGCTATCAAATAAAACAACAGGAAGCCACCATATCTATGATCTTGAACTCCAATAGAATAATGAGCATCTACATTGTTCACTTATCTAAACTTCCATTACCTGGTAGACTCATTCTACAGAAATGTTTTCTTGGTGAACACCAGAATTTTGAGAAACGAAAGAACAACATAGTATACCCATGGAGAATCTTGTAATAATATCTAAACTTCCTTCCAATAACCATCTATTATTATGAAATATTCTCAAATGTCTTTATAATAGTACTTCTAGGGAAAAATTGCAAAAATCTAAATGACTTTAGTGAAGAGATACTAAAATTTCTATCTAGTGGTTATCCAGATTTGTGCAGCCTACAGCCTGATAGCCCTATTGTACAATGCAACCACCATTTTGCCTGATATTTTTAACTTATCAAATTGTAGCTTCTACAATAAAGCAAAAAAATGTTCTGGTTTCTCTGAATCCTTCCTTAAAGACTTTTAAGTTATTTCATTTTTATGTGTTTGGGCCTAACAGAAGTTGATACAAAGAAACTTAAGTTTGGTCTCCTATGAATTATCTTGGCGGGTCTCAAAGTTTGTATTCTCTTTGTCATTTTACATGAACATGAAGCATGAATTGGAGGAAGCTTTGGTGTTAACTGCATTCTCTCTACTGATGAAAATCATTTGTATGTTTCCTTTCTTCAATTTTTTGAGAGCCTCTGCATACGTCTCCTTATTGTAAAGGACTAGATGTGAGAAAATGATCTAAAATGGAATTTGGAAAAGGCAGAGTTGTTGCTGATTCCAGGCGTTTCCAGGCTCAGATGATGTCCTTTTTCTGAGTGGGGGGTTGTATTCTCCCTTAACGAACAAGTTTGCATTCTAAGGATTCTCCTTGATACTGGATAGCCTAATCCTAATTCTAGCAATAGCAATAACAATAGGAAGGAGAGTCCTTTATCAGCTTTTGCAGGATAAACAGTTATGCTTCTGTCCACAGGGCAAGTTCTGGCGTCTGTGATGCATGGTATGCATCATACCATGACAGTATGATGCATGGCAGTAATCTTAAAGTTGAATACTACAATGTGATTTTTAAATAAGTTATAATTTGAACTTGCTGTATCCATTTACTATGGAATTTATCAGGTCTTCCTTATATCAGTCTTTCTGAGATCAGAGTTCAAGCTCAGCTCAGCATCTATATGGTTAGAGTTTTAATAAGCCAATATTGTTTTTAAATAGCATGATTTCATAGGACCCATTATTGCAATGCCCACATCAGCCATATCATAATTCCAAAGGCCACCATGCTTTGGATGGGACTTCCTCTCCCTCTTTCTCTCTCTGGATGAAGGGCTCTTTATGGAGGGGGGGGGGCATTCAGTAAATTATCTTTGGTGTGTGTGTGTGTGTGTGTGTGTGTGTGTGTGTGTGTAGACCATTATTATATCCTATCAACTTTATAAACATTAAAATTCTAGAGGAAAAAAATCAGCTATTCTTCTAGTGGCTTAGATCAATCCTGCATTTTTGGATACAAACAAAAATGATTCATAACTTAGCATGCATACCCTGTAATAAAGTCCTTATTGTATGTATTTGCATAGTAAAAGGGGAAAAAAACCTTCCCATCATGTCTCAGGTCAAATTTGTGAATATCTATTTTTAGAATCCAAAACCCCCTACTTTATTTAAATATTATTTAAGTGCAGGTAACATTTTAAGAGAGACTACCTCTCTAAATACAGATTTCTAAACTAATATATTTTTCAAAAAAACAAGAATTTTATCAAGATATATAAGAAGAAAGATCATTCTTCCAGAAGTATGGAAGCTGTTGGACAATGGGTATAAATCAGATCAAATTATATCAAAATCCTTCCAGACTCTCTACAAATTACACAGTCTTTTCACTGGATTTGTAATATAACTCAGAGAAACTGAGAATAAAGCTGTTACTGGAATTAAACTGCTTAAAAATTTAAAATACACATGATATAGTTGCACACTTTTAAAATGGGAGATGTTACATCTAAGTCTTGGTGTAACTTAGTATATCGCCATGGAATCTACCTACCATGGCCAAACAGTGGCATTTTTATTTAAAACCATACACCCCCAGAAGCAGAATAGATGGACTCACAACTATGCAAATCATCTATTTCATAGATTTACATTCTTTTATTACGCTGAAGAAATTAAAGTGTTGTGAATCTTCACATAACCAAACTATAAAAATGGAAATTGTACCCTGAAGAGTAATTGACCATAATAGAATTACCACTTTGTTATAAATTACAGGAATGAATATTAGAGAACTGGCTAGAAAGTCTTTAAACCTAGTGAACTGGAAAACCCACTGATCAAAGAGAATGCAGTATCTTGCTGCACCATATGGTACCTCTTCATCTACACCGCCAATGGAACCAGGCTTTGCCTATCTTGTTTATTGCCAAATATGATTCATGTTTATTAAAGCCATTAAAACCTTCATTAACAGAAATTAAGAATTCAGATGAAAAAATGGGGTCAAAGCAAGGGCATGTAATTTGAGGAGATGATTCTAAATAATGGGTGATCTGGAATCCAAATTTGCAATTTATAAGAGAATTCAACCACCAACTCTGAAAAAGGCAATTCATTTACTGTGAACTAACACCAAGAAAAGTAATTGTTTTTCCATGGTCATTAGAGCAGTGCAAATCCTAAACAAACACATCTCTATGAATGATTAAAGTAGCCATATCAGCAAGAAGATCCACAAATGTGAAAAAAAGAGATGGCTGCTTTAATAATTCAAGGCAAGGTGTTTCAGACGCGATCCTACTCATTGCAAAGCAAAAGATTTCTGTATAATACTCACTTTCAACTTTCTGATAATACTATTCTCTATGGGACAATACTTCTTTATACACAATTCCATCCTCTCTGCCTAATAATGGCAGTCTACAGTCAAATTAGACAAAATAGTTTCCTGGGATGCTTAACACTAAGACAGAAAATTGGCTGATATGAGATTGGAGGGGTAGAAAAGCATCCTACATATAAAGGTACATTAATCTGCTTAGTGAAAACATGAGTGGCTCTCTCTCAGGAGAACTTGAGAAAAGTGCAGCCAAATGAGAATCATGAGGCTCACAGGAGAATTTTTACACCTTTTTTCTTACTAAGGTACTTTTAACTTCTATTCTTCAGCACTGACTACTTGATTTGGGATACTTTGATTGGGTCAATTTCACAATAAGCATAAATACAGTATTAATAAGTGTTGACTACATATAACAACAGATCTTAAGTATATCTTATTTTGGTTGACAATGAAAATGCAATTATTAAGAATATAGAAGGAAGGAAGGAAGGAAGGAAGGAAGGAAGGAAGGAAGGAAGGAAGGAAGGAAGGAAGGAAGGAAGGAAGGAAAAGCTGAGGAAGTATTAAGACTTATTTTTTTTATTATCTGTCTATAGAAAAAAATCACCTCAAAAGTTCTCATTAGAGAAACTTGTGAGATATCCAGTATATGACAAGCAACAGCAGGTTTTCACATAAAAATAGATGGGAATGGAACAGATCTCTAGAACTTCTACACATTCTGTAATTAATAAGATAAAATTGAAAAAGTGAGCTGAATGATGTAAATGAAAAGAAAAAGAAAATCATTTATCTGTAATGGGAACAAAGCACTACTATTTTAGAAAATCCAATCCCATATCTGCATCAATCCTTTAAAAACTGTATTGTTCCATTATTTGCAGTTTTTTCTCTTCATAGACAAATGATACATAAGCTGCTTTTATTGAAAAGTATAGTTGCAAGCCACTGCAGTCATGAATGGCAACTAAATCTATTATAAATGGATAAATAACAATACAGCATATGCAAAGCAACAAAAGAATTGTTTCATTAAATACTCCTGGCTGATAAATATTCAAGGAAACATTAATTGGTATTACTTATTGCCACCAATATTTTGGATCTTCACTTTGAGTTTTTCTGTCATGTCTGGATACCTAAAAAATTCTAGTGAAACTCATGTCTAAATTTGGTAATCACAGCTTTAGTGCCTGATTCCTAAAGAACTTCAGCCACCTATCTATGTGCTATATATACCTTTGATATTTTTGCATGAATCATAAGGAAAGAAAAAAAAACTCGCAATTCTGTCACACAGAAATTCTCGAGAGACCACACTAAGAGAAAAAAAAAAGCTCAAAATGGAAACAACACATTCGTAAGATCTAATCTAATCACCAATAGAGGAACAGTCAGCAAATAGCCATAACTTACCAGTAAGAGGGATTTCAATAGCTGCTGCCAAATTTAATACAAAGAGAATCAGGCACACAGAAATCCTTTTTGTTTCTAATGGTATCTCCATCTCTCTTCTGTAAATATGAAGTCCAAAGAGACTGAAAGATGCTTCACAATCTTCCTGTTTTGCACACTGAATACAGTCCCAGACAGCAAAATCTGGAAATGAAGCAGAGACAGTCACCAAAATAAACTTAAGGCAACGGTTCAGCTGTAATTATGTTAAGAAAATGAAGAAATAGGAAATATTTATAAGCAGAAGCATAAATCACAGCAATATACAGATCGTAATTTATTCTTTTAGCCTCCTGTTCTCATATTCAGGAAAAAAGAGGGGAAAAAACCCAAAATCAATTACCCCAAACAAATCAAATTACTTTCCTGCTTGTATCCAAGGGGAAAAATGATGAACATATTTGGCACACTCCTAACGTTCTATTTGTTTTCTTTTTAATAGAGACATAGAGAGTGAAAACAGTTTTAAAAATAAGATATTTATCATGGCAGTTCATTTATTTTATTTTGTAATACAAGCTAGAATTATTTTACTATTCCCCCAACATTCTAGCAGGCACACCTTAGAATTTTATTAACAATAAAACACCTTTGGATAGAAAATGTGCTTTCTACCCAGGCACATTCACAGATAATATTGTCTACCACAGGTATCTTAAACTGAGAGTCAATAATTTAAGGTTGATACAAAGACACCATTACTTTTATAGCCATTGTAAAAGACATTGGAAGAACAGAAGCTGGATGGTATAAAATGTAATGAAGAACCAAAAGTCTATATATCATTTTGCCCGTAGCTCACTGCCCAAGGTGGAAACTAGTAGTTTGGCAACCAGCTGCTACACTGATGGAAATCAGGTGACCATTTATCTCAGAAGAAATGTTCTGAATTGTAATTTGTACTTCAGAAAAGCCAGCTATCTTCCAGTTATATCTGACAGAGCGAAGGCAGTCAGCCAGGAAGTGACACTTAGAAAACCCCAGAGAGACAATGAGAAACAGCTGGCTGACCAGCAGTTATTCAGAGGGTGTTACAGGCCATTGGTTTATAACTGGGTAGAAATTATGGAGATTTGGGAGGGGGGTGTATTTGTTTATTCAATACAGGAATTAAAGCAGAGGGGCTCTGATAGCGATTTATATTCAAGGTTGCTCTCCTCTCCCCAGCCTCCTCTTAAATAAAAACTGAAAATGAATAGAAGTTAAACTGGAGACGGAGCATATTCAAGCAATATTTCAATCCAAATTAACTACTTCTACAAATGATTAGATTTAGGAAGTGTTAAATTAAAAATGTCACCCAGTCTCAAAGCTAATGTGGTAGGCTTTGGTGGTCCTTGATATCTCCATAAACTCAAAGCCTATTGCAATATTCTATCACTAAGCCCAGGGAAGGGGTGGCGGTGTGGCTATTGTTATCCGGGAGTCTCTAGTACCTCGTAGGGTCCCTGCTCCGGAGCTTGTCGGGTGTGAGACTCTGCTGGTGAAGTTGGACCTCAAGGGTCAAGTGGGTCTGCTGCTAACGTACCTGCCTCCCAACTGCGTTGCAGCAGCCCTCCCCTCGCTCCTCGAGTCAGTAGCCGAGCTGGCAATTGAGTTCCCCAGGCTTATGGTTCTGGGGGACTTCAATTTGCCATCGCTCGGTGAACACTCTGATGGGGCCCAGGAGTTCATGGCTTCCATGACAGCCATGGGCTTGACCCAGGTAATTCGGGGCCCAACCCACTCAGCGGGTCACATGCTCGACCTCGTATTTCTCTCGGAGCAGTGGATGTGTGATCTTGGTCTGAGGGGTAATGCCCTGTTTGGGGTAATGCCGCCCTGTTTAGGATAACCCGTTCCCTCCTAAATAGGAGGGATACGGGGGAACCCTTGCAGGGTAGAGCTGAGGATTATGCCCAATTCTTAGCGGACAAAGTTGCTCGGTTTCGGTCGGACTTGGACTCCACCGCTGCAGATCCAGCCGGGACACAAGAGGATCACTTGGCAAACCATCTCTGGGTTGAGTTTCAGGATGTTGCCTCTGGGGATGTGGACAAGGTCATTCGAGCTGTGAGTGCCTCCACCTGTATTCTGGACCCGTGTCCCTCCTGGCTGGTTGCCAACAGCAGTGAGGTGACACGTGGCTGGATCCAGGCGGTCATAACCGCCTCCCTTCGGGAGGGGCACTTCCCCGCCGCACTTAAAACGGCGGTGGTGAGACCCCTCCTGAAGAAACCATCCTTGGATCCAGCCATTTTAAATAACTACCGTCCTGTCTCCAACCTTCCCTTTGTTGGGAAGGTTGTTGAGAAGGTGGTGGCCTTCCAGCTTCAACGGGCCTTGGAGGAAGCTAGCTACCTTGACCCCTTCCAGTCCGGCTTCAGACCCGGTTACAGCACAGAAACCGCTTTGGTCGCATTGACCGATGATCTCTGGAGGGCCAGAGATGGAGGCCATGCGTCCATCCTGGTTCTCCTTGACCTCTCAGCGGCTTTCGATACCATCGACCATGGTATCCTTCTGCGACGACTGCGGGAGGTGGGGGTGGGAGGCACTGTCTTGCAGTGGTTCTCCTCCTACCTCTCGGACAGGTCGCAGTCGGTGTTGGTCGGGGGGCAGAGATCGTCCCTGAGGCCCCTAAAATATGGGGTGCTGCAGGGTTCAGTCTTATCCCCCCTACTATTTAACATATACATGAAACCGCTGGGCGAGATCATTCGGAGGCATGGGATAAAATACCATCAATATGCGGACGATACGCAATTGTATCTGTCCGCCCCGTGCCAACTCAATGAAGCGGTGGACGTGATGAACCAGGGTCTTGAGGCCGTTAAGAACTGGATGAGCGCTAACAAACTGGTACTCAACCCGGACAAGACCGAGTGGCTGTTGTGTTTCTCTCCCAACAATTTGGCTAATGTTCCATCTATCAGGCTGGGGGGGTCAAATTTTATACCCCTCAGATAGGGTTCGTAACTTAGGAGTCCTCCTAGATCCACAGCTGACTCTCGACCATCATCTGTCGGCTGTGACCAGGGGGGCATTTGCCCAGGTTCGCCTGGTCCGCCAGTTACGACCCTACCTGAATCGGGAGGCTCTCACAACAGTCACTCGAGCCCTTGTGATCTCTAGGCTGGAATACTGCAATGTACTCTACATGGGGCTGCCCCTGAAGTGCATTCGGCGACTGCAGTTAGTTCAGAATGCGGCCGCGCGAGTGATAGTGGGCACACCTCGGTTCGCCCACATAACACCCATCCTCCGCGAGCTGCACTGGCTACCTGTTGATCTCCGGGTGCGCTTCAGGGTGCTGTTGACCATCTTTAAAGCCCTTCATGGTAGTGGATCTGAGTACTTGAGAGACTGCCTTCTGCCGATTACCTCCCTCCGACCGATAAGATCGCACAGACTGGGCCTCCTCCGAATTCCATCCGCCAGTCAATGTCGACTGGCGACTACACGGAGGAGAGCCTTTTCTGTTGCAGCTCCGACCCTGTGGAACGATCTCCCCGTCGAGATACGTACCCTCACCACCGTCCAGGCCTTCCGCGCAGCCCTCAAGACCTGGCTATCCCAACAGGCCTGGGGATAAGCCTCTAATTTGCCCCACCCGAGTGTTGAATGTTGAATGCAAGTTGTGTTTTTATTACTTTATTTTGCTCACATATTGTTTATTTTGAATTGCACCCCCTCTCTAATGATTGTAAGCCGCCCTGAGTCCCCTCAGGGAAAAGTGCGGCCTATAAATCCTAATAAAATACTAAAAAATACTAAAAATACTAATGTAATCCTTCATGAATCATGCATAAACAACTGACATAGCAACTGTTGTGTTAGGGCCGTCTCACCCATATTCATTGAGGTGCTCTACCCTTATCAGAGATGGGCTGCACTTATGTTCACAAGTGGTTTGTTGGTTGTGAACGCCTGTCCATTCGCACTAGCTTCGCTCACACGTGCCCCTTTGGGAGTGAAATGGAGTTCAAAGAAGCAGGTAATCAACTCAGGCAGCTCTGGTGAATAAAGTAGGGGCAGCACGAAACTCAGGTGGGCAGCAAGAATGGAGGGAATGAGCCAGAAAGTAAGTTATAATGGATAGCTTAGCACAAGGGTAGGTGGGCGGGCCTAGCCAGAGATCAAAGCTAAGGCTTCCCCTGAACCCACATGACCACGCAGCAGCCCACCACTGCCCTTACCTCATCCTGCCCTTTATTTTCTAATTTTTCCATGTACTGATGTATATGTTGCTGTTTTCTTCATCCTCATTATACTGTCATTGGATTTTAGAGTTTCTTCCCACACAACCAGAAGTTAAGAGCATAGAAGGCACACACTCTTAAATTACTGTTTCTTCTGTTGTAACATAACTTTATAGCATCGAACAAAGAAAGTACATTATTTTGACTAATCATTACACATTTTGAAAGAAAACCTGAGGTAATCTTCAACTTACAGTATGTTCATTTAATGATGGTTTAGAGTTACAAGCACCTCACAAAATAGTGATTTATGACCTGTCTTCATACGTATGATTATTGCTAACTCTCCCCTAGAGTCATGTGATTGCAATTCAGCCATTTGGCAACTGTCTTGAATTTACAAACTGTTGCAGCATCCTGTGGTCAGAATTTACAACCTCTCTAGCCTGAGTTCCAACAAACAATGTTAATTCGGGAACCTGGATTCTCTTAATAACCAGGTGATTTGCTTAATAACTATGATTGTAACATTGGGTCTGGTCATATGACTTGCTTTACAACTGCATCAACTCATTTTGGAAATTCTGACCACAATTGTGATTGTAAATTGAGGATAAATAAATTAAAATTGTATCCTAAGTAACAAAAAGGTATTAAACACACCAAATGAGCATTCAAGTCACTTTTCACCTAAAATCATACTTTGGTACCAGAAGAGGCATTTAGGGATATAGAGATATGTATATATTGAGAATGCATTCAAAAAAAGATTTAGAACTTGCTGCCAGAGTCAATTCCTGCTCACATGAAATCTCATTTAAAAAGGCATCCATGACACCTAAACAAAGGCAAATTTAACATGAGCCATGGTGACGCAATGGTTAGAGTGCAGTAGTGCAAGCTACTTCTGTGGGCTGCCGACTACCTGTAATTTGGTAGTTCAAATCTCACCAGGCTCAAGGTTAATTCAGCCTTCCAGTTTTCCAAGGTGGGTAAAAATGAGAACCCAAATTGTTCGGGGCAATATGCTGACTCTGTAAACTGCTTAGAGAGGGCTGTAAAGCACTGTAAAGTGTTATATAAATAGCTATTGCTATTGCTATCCCTGCACGCCTGATATTTTTTTTCTTGCAAGAAATTTGTCTCTCTCTCTCTCTTTCTTTTGCTCTTCCTATCAATATCTATGCTGATATATTCATACTGACACATGTGATTTTATATTGCACATCCCATATAAACTGAAGCACCTTTTTCTTTTTTAAAAATACTTTTATTAAGAATTTTAACTAACAGAAAATTATGAAAAATACAAAAATAAAGAAAAAAAGTGGTATATTTTGATATCAGTACAGCTGTAACTTTTGAAAATGGTGATACATACCTAATATCCATAAAGCATAGCACTACAATGGTTACTGTATGAGTCTAGATCTAGGAAAGCCTAGTTTCAAATTCAGCCCCAAATTTCAAACTTGGGGATGAATTTGGGGCCGCTAATTCTGTTTTAACGGATCATTTGGAAGTATAAAGTGAAAATCACATTAAATTCTCAGAGAAAAGATATAGGATCCTGGTAATACAATAGCACTTAGACTTATATACCGCTTTACAGTGCTTTACATCTTTTTCTAAACTGTTTACAGAGTAAGCATATTGCCCCCAACAATTTGGGTCCTCATTTTACCCAGCTCGAAAGGATGGAAGGCTGAGTCAACCTTGAGCTGGGTGGGATTTGAACTGCCAAATTGCAGGCATCCGGCAGCTGGCAGTCAGCAGAAGTAGCCTGCACTGCTGCACTCCAACCACTTTGCCACCAAGGCTCATTAATACTACTAACAGTAGTACTAATAATAATGCTCACATGGAAAATTCAATACTATATTTTAGTAAATAGATCTTAAATAGCAATACTGTATCTCTAAACCTTTCCTTCTCCTTTTGTTTCTTCTCCTCTTCCATCTCTTCTTCTATATATACTTTCCCAAATAGATGAGTTTAATACCTGATTGTACTCAATTCACTAATGGTGTCAAAGGCTTTGAACACCATCATTCATAGTCTCATTCATAATCCCTCTGTCAGTCAGTCAGTCAGTCAGTCAATCAGTCTGTCTGTCTGTCTGTCTGTCTGTCTGTCTGTCTGTCTATCTATCTATCTATCTATCTATCTATCTATCTATCTATCTATCTATCTATCTATCTATCTATCTATCTATCTATCTATCTATCTCTACCCTCCCCCCCAAAAAAAACCATGATCAATTAAACCCAAAATATATTGTTCCAGGGATGTGGTTCAACAATATCTTACTATTGTCTTACTATTTATCATACTTGAAAATGAGAGTGTTCTATCAAATGACTTCTACCTTTCTATTTCTATTTCTATTTCTATTCACAGAAGGAAATATAACACATTTTATGCCTCTTGTAACCACAGTAAACATACCCCTTTTCAAACCAGATTTACTTCAATTGAATGCTGTTTTGATTTCTAAGAACCTATGCCGAGTGTTAGAACTATACAAGATCAAAGAAAATGTTAACCTGTTAGTGGTTCACAGAAATGATTTCCCTGCACTTTCTTCCAAGGTAAGAATGAATAGTGGAAAGTAAGTAGTTACGGGACTGACATCAGGGGTCAATGTAGTAGGTCATGTAACAGAGTGATTTAACAGCAGCAACATGGTATGACAGCAGGAGGGCCTTCATTCTTGATAGAAGCGAGGGAGGAAAGGGAGAATGTTCACTTTTACTGATAGTTAAAATTGTCAGCTGAAAGCTGGGTAATAATTTTGTAACAGTCTGGAGCGGAAAGAGTAATAAATTTTAAATTACATTTAATTACATTTTTAGAAAGTTGGTCCATATAAAATACATGCACACAGTGGAAATGTCCCTTAAATAATCTTACATTTGCTTGGAAAATGTTTCTTTTAGGGCTACTAAGATCATTTGTCATTTTCTCAAAATTTGCTGGGATATGTGCTTCCCTGTTCCTTTATAGTCCCTCCTATATTTGTCTACTGTAGATGCTGGGTTTTCATTCTGTCCAGATCTTTGCCTTCTGTCCAATCAAGAAGTAATAGAGTTTTGCAATCAGTTGAATTTGAAAGCAGAAATAATGCTTCATAATTTACAGTGAATATTGCATCTATTGGCAAAGTCCAAGCCACCATTTATCACAACCATAGGAATCACACTAGATCTTAATTATACTTATTTTCTCCTGCCTATTCAAAGAATGTAAGATAACCCCATGCCTGTATTTATTTCTGCTTTGTTAATCATTTTTCATCATTCGTTGTCTAATCTTTGCATCTATTATTGTATTGTAAGCAATATCACTACCCAAATATACAAAAGTGTAAATTAAAATATATAGAATGATAAATGTATAGAACACTATGTTAGAATTATGGAAACAATAGATATAAGTATGTTGTATAATATCAAGTTCCTTTTTTTCTTTTTTTCCTATGTTGAATATTGTATGAATAAGAGAAAAATGGACGTAATATAGGATATATAACATTATGTATATTTTAGAAAGTGCTGGTACAATCAGTATATTGCTGTTGCAAAATTGAAATTGTGATATAAAATGAAGAAAATTGTACCATACATTTTTTTTAAAAAAAGAATGTAAGATAACCCCATGTGCCAAGAATTGGTTTATAGAAACCAAAAGTAAATATTTTAAAGAAACAATGTTCTACTGTTGGATGGTTTAATAGTCTACATTATAATAAATTTTCTATTGTCTTATTGTTATCTAATAAGACTTACTTTAGGATTTTATAATGTAAGATATTGGCTTACTATGTACAGTATATCTGATTGAAAAGTTGGGGGCACCTATTAATCGGATAAATGGAACAATGGTGATAACGGAATAGCTAAATGTGAGCTTCATGTAAAAAAAGTTTAGGATAAAATATTAAGAGAACCATAAAGAATACATAAATAAAGTTAATGAAAGTGTGGGTTAGGCCATTTTAAGTAGTGTTAAGAATACATTTTATTCTTAACGCAAAAAAAAGAAAAGAAGTGAACTAAATGAAGGTGAAAGTAGAATAGAAAATAGAAAAAGGGGAATAATGCATTCAGTATGAAAGAGTACTAGATAAATCCTGCAATAAAATAAATAGAAAATGAACATATGGAAAAATATATGGAAATTCCTCACAACAAATGAAAATAATTATGTTAAAAATGTGACAGAAGTTTACAGATTGATTCTAATTAGAATTATGGGGCAAAAAACTTAATTAGAATGAAAAAATGGAAGAGACTGTGTTAACAAAAATGCAAAGAAAATGTTTGTTGCAGAATAGGAGATTAAAAAGAAACTTATTTTTAAAAGTTTAAAGTCTTCTTGATATCTACATTGACACATCCAGGTGGTACAATGGCCATGACAAAAAGTAGTTTGCAGAACATTTTTTCAGGGTTGTAGAAGCTGCTTTTCGTAAATTGTGTAAGCTAACTTCAGAAATTGCAGTTTAAATTGCAGTGATTTCACAACTGGATTGGGCTACACCAGGCCAATGCCTGATTCAAATCATAACCATCAAAGACTTGATTGGTCACTCCCCTGCTTCTTGCCTTCCTATCCATACATGAAAGGCTCACCTAATTGGCCCGTAGGCTCCTTTATGGACTGGTCTGCAATTCCTGCCTTTTCTTTCTCCTTCACTTCTCATTTTGATTTTCTTTTTCTTTATCAGTATTCTCACACATGAATGCCTTCAAATATTGTTCCCTCATTATTTATTTCAATGCAATTACAACTATGTTCTATTCTTTATTTAACCTTTCCCTCTATAGAGAAGCGTGACCTGAAAAATGCGCGCACAACAAAAGCGCACTGACAAAACCACGGCACTAAAACCACAACGTCATCAATGCGATGTCATCAACGCGGCGACTGAAGCGCGATTTAAGTTAAGGTAAGAGTTCGGTTTAGGGTTAGGGTTAGGTTTAGGTTTAGGATTAGGGATAGGTTTAGGGTTAGGGTTAGGTTTACAGCGGGCTTCTGTCGCCGGGCTGTTGTTGCCGCGCTTCAGTGCTCATTCGTCGCCGCGCTTTAGAACTTGCAGTTTTGTCACCGCAATTTAGTCGGGCGTGCTTTTGTCATTCACCCTTTTGTCGGTGAACCATAGAGAAGCTCTGGTGATATACTAATCAAAACAATAGGGCACTGGTTTTTCTTTTTCTTTTTTATGTTTCTATGTTTCTCTGTAGCTCCATGGAAAACTTTATAGTAATGATGCTATATTACAATGTAACTAAGTTTAAAAAAATAAAATAAAGGGGAGTGAAGGTTTCTAGTACTGTGGGCAGGGGGTAAGAAAACAGAGAAAATGTCATGTGCTATCTTTTTCATAGCAGGGGTTTCATGTGCAGAAACCCATCTTGTTATTTAAGTAGTATCGCAGTGGTGGGTTTAAAAAAATACTATCAGTTCTGTGGGCGTGGTGGGCATGGCTTGGTGGATGTGGCAGGGGAAGATACTGTAAAATCTCCATTTCCTACCCACTCCAGGGAAAGGATACTGCAAAATCCCCATTTCCTCCCAATCAGCTGGGACTTGGAAGGCAGAGAATAGATGGGGATGGGGCCAGTCAGAGGTGGTGTTTACCAGTTCTCCGACTACTCAAACTTTCTGCTATCGGTTCTCCAGAACTGGTCAGAACCTGCTGAATACCACTTCTGGTGTCCTGGTCTAGAATAGGTTTATTGGCCTATTAGCATTCTGCATTTTATTATAATTTCACCTGAGGAGAAATTGAAAGGATATCCGTTGGCTGATATAAGGGATGAATGGAGAATCTAGGTTGAAGGATAATTCATTGACTTCACAGGTCATCATTGGATTTTCTGGATGTAGATGATGGTGGTGATTTTTAAAGCAACTGCCAACAAGCAGAACACATAGCTCCCTGGCAAACCAGGATGAAATGGCTCACCAGGGAAATGGCCATGTTGGGCATTGTAGCCAATCAAAGCTGGGGATGGAATTAGAATGAAGAAAAATATTGGAGACAAAGTTACTCTGAAGTGATTAAAATAGGCCAGGATGCAGCAGTTCTGAGTGAAATCCAGAAAACAGAGGTCATTTGCAATAGCTGAGAAATAGAAAAGGATAATATCACCTATTTCAAATTATGCACGATAGAAAGTATGGATCTGTTCTCAGACTTGCTACAGGATAAACTATAAGATGAACCTGTTGTGTTAATGAAGGCCCATTGCCAGATTTATAATCCTGAAAAATTCAAACTCTGTAGGGAGCCTAAACTGATAAGAAACATTTTCTTCTGCAAATGTTTTTGCTCATATGAAGATAATAAACTAGGGAATAGAATAGAAAAGAAAAGAATAGAATAACAGAGTTGGAAGGGAACTTGGAGGTCTTCTAATCCAACTCCCTGCTTAGGCAGGAAACCCTATACCACTTCAGACAAATGGTTATCCAACATCTTCTTAAAAATATCCAGTGTTGGAGCATTCACAGCTTCTGGAGACAAGTTGTTCTACTGGTTAATTGCTCTGTCAGGAAATTTCTCCTTAGTTCTAGGTTAAACTTGATGTGTTCTTATTTTCCAATCTCATAGGGTCTTTAAATAATAAAATATATAATGCCATTTGACCAGTTTTAGATCAGGGCAATATTCAAATAACAAGATGATGTTGTGAACATGAAACAGATGCTGTGGAGAAGCTACTACAAGATTTACTGAGAGTATCTTCTCCTGTGTGTTCAGGTCATTAAGACAACATGGCTCATAAAGTGGCTTGTACAATTTTCTCTACAGCACTGTAAAAGTCTTCTCTCCCTCTGCTTTTTCCATCTCTGATAGTGTAACTATTGCTTAGGAACAGCTTGCAGTATAGAGGCAGCCACCATGGGGAGCAATTTAAGATGTTCTGAACTCAACATGTGGTGGCTGTTTAGGTACACTCACCCTGATTTCAGGTCCCTAAATACTCTGATATTTAGCCTGACTGCCAAACCTACCGAGAAGCCAGATGTCCCATCTAAAAATAACTCATCTAACTTACCTCTCATGATCAACAAAATTGGAGATCAGGTGCTGAAATAGATTTGAGTGCAATATAATGGGTACTTTTATTTCTTACTATAATAATTAAGATCAGTAAATCATAGGCCTGGGATATAGCTCTTTTTGATACTGTCATCAGTGGGGAAAATATTAATTTCGTAGTACAAGATGTAATTAGGTTTTACTCGACTGGAGTTTCTCAGCGGCATTTGTAATTTTGCTATCATATTAAATTGTTTAAATTATGTATATTTGAGAATTCAAACATATCTTAATAATATGAACACGGCAATTCCTAACCCAAGACAAGTGATAGAAACTGTTTTACCAAAATTTCACTTCAGTCTAGAATTATTTCGTATCATTCACAATTAAGTATTCTTTTTATCCATCAGTTCAACATTGCTAACTACTTTCTCAATTACAGTATAACATGGATAGAAACAGAAGCTCACATTTGTCGCATATTCATATGCAGAATTGATTGTCTATCCCCATTTATTTCCAGTATACATTTTAAGCTTTCTACAGCAGATCTAAAATGTTGTTCTATTACGACTTTTAAATTGTGCTTTTTGTTTCTTTAAAAAATGCATATTAAAAAGATTGCTATTTTCTCTGAAGCCATTGTTCTGTTGTCAAAGAATGTGACAGTTTACCATTCTGCCTCTAATTTGATGCAAAACAGCTGTCCTATGAAAGGACATTTCAAAAGGCTATTTCTCAAGGCATATTTGCTTGTTTTGGAATATTGTTAACTGACCCAGAAAATAAGATATATAATTGTCACTAATGTCAGTTTTTAGCTTTTCAGCTATTAACTTTGACATGCTACTTATTTAGCATGCTGTCTACAAAAAGCTATTGGAATGTCTCAATAACAGCAACAACAAAAGGAAAAGGCAGATACAATATTAAAAACATTGTATAATATATAGATTTTCAGTTTAAAAAGAAGTGTGTATAGAACAGCATATTGAAAGCTTACTCATTCTTTAATTGGTTAATTCAGTAACTTTCTTCAGTTAAGAAAAGTTAATACTGTGAACTATAAAAAGCAGGTTTCTCTCTATATATACAGGTACAATACACACATATCTGTCTGTTTGTACTTGATACATAGTCATTATTTCATGGAAAAGGAAACTGCTACGAGTTAACTTATTTGAGTAGAAATTCAACCTAACTATGCTTATTTTTCAAGTAGTTAAAGGAAAATATGAATATTTATAAGATAATTATCTGTAAAAAAAAGGAAAAAATAATGACCTTGTAGGCTTGAACTTACATTTTATAAATCTTTCTGGTTTAATTCTGAGCCCTATTAATCCAGTCAACTCTTTGAAATTCAAGGCTTCAGAAATTACTACTGTATGATCTATTTATATTTTACTATATAATCCATATGCATAAGATGATCAAGTCCAAAAGAATGCACAATAATAATGGGTTTCTTGTATGAAATTTTAAGCAATTATATCAGGGCTCATTATATTGTTTAAATTTTTATTTCAAACCAGGACTGTCAACTATGTTATATATAGATCTCTACCCCCAGATTTAGGAAAAGTCACACTGAATCGAACCAAAGAAACCTTCTAATCCAGCATTCTGATCCTATAATGGCCAAATGCATGCCTTTGTGTAGTTTACAAGCAGGACCTAAGTATTAAAAAAATGTCCATCTACCTCTATTATTGTCTATAAGTGGTTCAAGGCTATCCAATTTTTTTTCATAAAGCTAACTCAGCAAAGTGAAGCAGATAATTTCCATATCCTTGCAAGTAATTTAATTAACGGTTTACGGTTTACGGTTTCGTTTATTTATAGGCCGCCCTTTTCCCTGAGGGGACTCAGGGCGGCTTACAATCAAAAAAAAGGAAGGGGAGTGTGGGACAATACAAAAAAGAAAATGTGCACAAAATAAATTAGACAATAAAACTCAACATTCACTCAGCATTCGGGAGGGGCGAAATAAAAATTATCCCCAGGCCTGACGGGTTAGCCAGTTCTTGAGGGCTGTGCGGAAGGCCTGGACGGTGGTGAGGGTACGAATCTCCACGGGGAGATTGTTCCATAGTGTCGGAGCCGCAACAGAGAAGGCTCTCCTCCGAGTAGTCGCCAGTCGGCACTGACTGGCGGATGGAATACGGAGGAGGCCAACTCTATGCGATCTGATGGGACGCAGGGAGGTAATTGGCAGAAGGCGGTCTCTCAAATAGCCAGATCCACTACCATGGAGCGCTTTATAGGTGGTGAGTAGGACCTTGAAGTGCACCCGGAGACCAACAGGTAGCCAGTGCAGCTCACGGAGGATCGGTGTTATGTGGGCGAACCGTGGTGCGCCCACGATCACTCGCGCGGCCGCATTCTGGACTAGCTGTAGTCTTCGGATGCTCTTCAAGGGCAGCCCCATGTAGAGCACATTACAGTATTCCAGCCTAGAGATCACAAGGGCTCGAGTGACTGTTGTGAGGGCCTCCCGATTCAGGTAGGGCCGCAACTGGCGCACCAGGCGAACCTGGGCAAATGCCCCCCTGGTCACAGCTGAGATATGGTGGTCAAAAGTTAGCTGTGAATCCAGGAGGACTCCCAAGTTGCGGGCCCTTTCTGAGGGGTTTAAATTTTGTCCCCCCAGCCTGAGTGATGGTATGGTGGTCAAATTTTTGGGAGGGAAACACAACAGCCACTCGGTCTTGTCTGGGTTGAGTATCAGCTTGTTTGCTCTCATCCAGTCTTTAACGGCTTCCAGTCCCCGGTTCATCACGTCCACCGCTTCATTGAGTTGGCACGGGGCGGACAGATACAACTGTGTATCGTCCGCATATTGGTGATATTTTATCCCGTGCCTTCGGATGATCTCGCCCAGCGGTTTCATGTAAATGTTAAATAGTAGGGGGGATAGGACCGACCCCTGCGGCACCCCATAAGTTAGGGGCCTCAGGGACGATCTCTGCCCCCCCACTAACACCGACTGCGAATTAAACAGTACCTATGTCACTTTGGACATAGGTTTTAATGAGTACCTTTCTATTTCTATTTTAATAGAAAATGAATCATCTCACATCTGAATTCTTAAAAATGTTCAGATGGGTAACACCTTTGTTTACAGTATTTTGAAACATTTAGAGGTTTTTTTTAACTCTATTGTTATGGTTTCACTTCATATATGAGCATATGTCATAAATATTCTGCAGTGAGGACAGATGCAAATAATTACTACTGCTTCTTTTTTGTCTTTTAATGTATTTTATAAGTCCCTTATCTTTCTCTGAATGCAAATAAATAAATAAATAAATAAATAAATAAATAAATAAATAAATAAATAAATAAATAAATAAATAAATAATATCTCCCCCTTTTTAGCACCCTGCAATCTCTTAATTCAGGGTAGAGTCAGGACAACTGGATTGAGCTGAATATTTACTGTCTGGATGCCCTTCCAGCCAATAGTGTAGTCAAAGAAATATAGATCACAAAGTAATATTAACTTTAAAATACTGTAGAGGGGTGGGTTTGCCTTGAAAAACTGTGGCTATTATTTATTTATTATTTATGTATTTTTTAGATTCCCCCCCCCCCTTCCTTTACAATTTTCCCATCTATTTTCCCCAGAACAACAATCCTGCAAGGTGGGTTGGACTGAGAGAGAGTGTCTGTCCAAAGTCCACCATCCATCCACTTCATGCCTAAGGGGGGACTAGAATTCACATTTTCCTGTTTCTAGGTCAGCACGTTAGATGCTTCCTGGAAAAGCTGCAGAACTTCAGAATCTTTACTGCATCACAATGTGCAAGAAGAATACACACCAAGTATTAGTAATGTTAGAAATATGAAATATAACATGATGAAAGGTGATCCTTCTTTTCATTAATGTTATTAAAACTCAAACCAACTTCAGACAAATTTACCCAGGAGTTAAACCTTCTGAATTTTGGTATAATAGAAGAAATGGAATGCAAAACTGGAATTGGAAATGGCTGCCAATCAAATATCACAGGACAGGAATAAGCATGTAATAAAAACTTGCCCAATTGAAGCAAATAAAGATTTGATTTAATTGGTACTTATAGTGAACATTGAACTACATTATATTTTTATAGATTTCAGTCTTCAATCTTTTTTCCTCGGAAATGTAATTTCACTGAAGAGAGATGCTATCACTGATCATCTGATCAGATGCTGAATGCACATTTTATTTATTATCTGTATGTTTAAGCTGAAAAACGTAGACAGCAATGCCTTATAAACCAATGTTTCATGTGTATGATGGATGATATTGAATTTTTTTTTCATGTAAATTCATCTAAAAGTGATAATGGTGTAATTTTTCTGAGATCTAAATGGAGTGGAAATACATTTTTTAAATAGATGATTCCAATACTGCATCATGTAAGATAATATTAGCATTTATCAGATCATTGTTTTATTTCAGGAGTAATCCAAATTTTCAAGGGAACTAAATCCATAGTACATTAAACTGAAAATTAATTCTGAGCATGAGTTAACAGAAATGGTTCAATTTATAGGCACATGTCACCAAGTAAATGTCCTCAATGCAATAAAGGATGAGTGAGATGATAGATAGATAGATAGATAGATAGATAGATAGATAGATAGATAGATAGATAGATAGATAGATAGATAGATAGATAGAGAGGCAGGCAGGCAGGCAGGCAGGCAGGCAGGCAGGCAGGCAGGCAGGCAGGCAGATAATTGATAGATCATGGAACACTAAAATTTGTTAAAATAAGGACACTAATTTGCTCTAACAACAGTAGATTGCTGCTATAGTCAGACATATTCAATTTATAATTTGCTTTCTTCTGTAGTATTATTAAATTGTTAGTCTTATACTATTCTTCTTGTTGTTGTTTTAAAAAAACTGGCCTTGTATATAAGGGAGTTTTCTTTAAAGTTATTACTACCACAGCTATCAAATAAATAAATAACCCTGTCTCCATTTTTTTATTTGGATTTTTTTTTCCATAGCATTGGGGAATATTTTGAAGAACAGGTTATATTTCTCTGCTTGATCAATCAATTTGAAAAGGCTGTTCTTATTCTCTTGTTTCACTAGATTGTTGTATGCTTGAAATTTACAAAGCTGTGGTAAAGTCTTTCACCAAGGACTCCTGAGCAAACTCAAGTATTACAAGATTGAGGAGAAATTGTTCTTATAGATTTGGAACAACTTCAGAAGCTGGAGATTGGGTTGGAATGAACATTGTTTACACAGGATATGCAAGGAGGTTCTTCATGGATTGCTGTTTAAACTAAAACCCTTTAATGTATCTGTAAGTGAACTTCAGTTAGGGATGAGCAATGAAAAAGCTATATTTGCTGATGATACCAAACTATTTGGAATGTGATTTCATAGGAGGGTAAAGATCTCAAAAATAGGTGAATGTAGACACGTGTAAAGTGGTGCATTTTGGCAGAAAACTTCAAATTTGAAGTTTTAGTGATAAAGAGGTGGCAGCTGAAGGGACTAAAAATAGAGTTGTATATATAATAAGGTCTTTACACAAATCTATGATGGAACATTGTTTACAGTTTTGGCCGCCACATCTTAAAAAGTATATGCATTATAAAGCTATAAAATGTACAAAAAGGACAACTGAACTGAAAGTCTAGTTTGTCAATTCAGTCTAGTGGGTAAGGCATTAGACTAGAAAGCAGGAGATTGGGAGTTCAAATCCCACATTAGCCATTAAAGCCAGTTGGATGACTTTCGGCCATCTCTATTGTTGCTGCGAGGAAAACAGGAGGAGGAAGGTGTGTTGGATAATAAAGGCAAAATACAAATTAAATAAAAAGTAATAAAAAGTGAAAAATAAGTGAAACAAATTAAGTAAATGTTTTCTCTCCTAGGCGAGACTATAGCAATTGAGAGTGTTGTATGATTTGAACAAAAGATGAACATAAGAGAAATATATGGTGGCACAGTGGTGTTTCTCAACCTCAACAAGCTGAAGATGGGTGGGCTTCAATTCCCAGAATTCCCCAGCCAAGAGAGCTGGCTGGGGAATTCTGGGAATTGAAGTCCACCCATCTTCAGCTTGTTGAGGTTGAGAAACACTGGTTAGAGTGTAGTACTGCAGGTTGCTTCTGCTGACTGCCAGCTGCCTGCAATTTGGCAGTTCAAATCTCACCAGGCTCAAGGTTGTCTCAGCCTTCCATCCTTCTGAGATGGGTAAAATGAGGACCCATATTGTTGGGGGCAATATGTTGACTCTGAAAAGCGGTATATAACTAAGTGCTATTGCTATACACTGCACATAGGGTTAGAAATACAGTATACAACATAAGGTTAGATAACTTAGGTATATAGAAAACTTTTCTACCCTTTTTACAATGTTAAAGCTCATCCACTAGAATTCAATGCAGGAACATTCGGAACCAACAAAATGATGTACTTTTTAACATGTCGCATACTTATAATGGATTTTGCCACCATTTGCGGTAAAGGCTGCTAAAAGGAAATGAAACAACCAAAATACTAAGCACATAGAATGCTGGATTAGATAGGTCTGAGGCCTGATCCATTCTCAGGGCTTTTCTTAAACTCTGATCTTCTCCAGTTTGTAAGAACTGTCTGAACTTAAAATTTTCCTCATCAATAACAAATACAACATAAAATGTCAAAATAATTTTCTAGGATTATTTGGGCTCTTCTCACTCTCACTACTTCTCAAAAAGGTAGTATGATAAATGCAAACAGCTTCAGTTCTTGTTTCCAGTTGTAAGGCCAAGTCATATATAAACAGCGTGAAGTCTCCTATATGAGCAGCAGACAAGAGGATAGCGTTTTCAGTTTGCCAATACATCACATGGTCAGTGAATTGTTTCATTGCTCTGTTTTTTTCTCCCTTGCAGCTGACATTTTTACACCTTGTTTAAAAACCAGAACTCTGTTTAAGCAGCTGCTACCAGAATACTCTAGCTCAAGCAGGGTTTTCTTTTAATTAAATATTTGCTGCTGTTCTTTTCTTCTCTGAACATCTCTATAGATAGCATTTTTTTTTCAAATATAAGAGGTTTTTTAAAGACTTATTTTCTTTGCCTTAAAGGCTCTACTTTTTGCCAGCTCCATCAATGTCTCTATTAGGTTCAACTTTATTCTGAGAAAATCAGAATGTATTACAATACATTTTTACAAAGAAAAATAAATGCTTTTAGTTAGCAATTGCATAAGCAAGCATAATATTATTATTTCAATTTACTTGGAGTTATACATTTCCAGCAAACCTGAATTTCTGATGCTATCTTTCCTAGAAGGCGATATGATTTTTAAAAATATAAATTAAGCCTCCCAGCGGAACTGCATGTTCATAGGAATAAACCCTGGAATCAGTACGTAGACTGTAACTTTGTTGCTTATATCCTTACAATTTATATTGATTGTTTTCTAATATGATTTGATTGTTTATTTGTACCCTATGATTATCATTAAGTGTTGTACCTTATGATTCTTGATGAATGTATCTTTTCTTTTATGTACATTGATAGCATATGCATCATAAATTCCTTTGCGTGTCCAATCACACTTGGTCAATAAAGAATTATTCTATTCTATTCTATTCTATTCTATTCTATTCTATTCTATTCTATTCTATTCTATTCTATACACTTCCACATCCTGGACAAACTCTCCTATGTCGACCCCTCGGGGGAGGGCCTTCTCTGTGGCTGCTCCGGCCCTCTGGAACGATCTCCCCGTGGAGATCCGGACCCTCACCATCCTTCCGGCTTTCCGCAAAGCCACTAAGACCTGGCTGTTCTGGCAGGCCCGGGGCTGATGAGTTCCTGGCCCCACTTAAACTGTTGTGACTGTTGCTCTGTTTTTTAATTTGCCTGTTTTGTCTTTTGTTTGTATTTCCCTTCTCCCTTGCTTGTTAGCCGCCCTGAGTCTCTCGGGATAGGGCGGCATACAAGTGCAATATACATTTCAAACATTTCAAACATTTCATAAAGGTAACATTGCTGTACCCCATTTCTCTGTAGCTGCCCCTAAATACAAACTTTAAAAAATTGTCTGGATCTCATTGTTATTTATTCCTACACAACCCCCAGTTTGAGTTGGAACCCCAAACTATTCTTCTAACAATATGAATTTTTGGTGCAATATGTATCTTTGGTGTATATGCACTGAGAGCATATGCACCAAAGACAAATTCCTTGTGTGTCCAATCAAACTTGGCCAATAAAGAATATCACTTTAAATAGTTTTTTATGAATAATTATAAAGCAGATTATAATCCCAAATTAAATTTTCATTCTGCAATATTGGAAAGAGATAATCAGAATATATATTATTAAACTACATAAATGTCACTGAAGATTTACCATGACTTTTCTTTGCATGTTTTTTTCCCTGAATTTTCTACAGTTCCAGACATTATACTGTGTTCTGCCTTTACACTGCAATGGGTTTGATAACAGACCATGAAATATATATTTATCCCTTAGGTAAACATTATTAAATGAATTTTGTTTGTATAGGGTATAAATATGTGTAAGTTTGAAATCGTTGGAGAAAATTTAATGTGGAATTTACCATGCATTGAATTTTATATGCCAATCTCTTAACCAGCTGGAAAAAAAATCTATTTCTTCAGAATCTGTTTTGAAAGTTCATCATCTTCAATTATTTAGTTCTGCTTGCACTGGTGACTATTTTATCATAAACCCAATAGAGTGTATGAAGAAACTTTATCAAGATGCACGGAAATGTTCTACGCTCAGTATAGCTACAAAATAGGACCAAGATGGGGATTTCTCTCTCTCCCGCTTATGAATTCAGAGTTAATTTCTCAGAAGAGATATTGCTTTCTTTAAGTCATGGACAATATGCAGGAACATCCACAGGATGATTTTTTTAAAATCAAAATGGTGGCCACATCCATGCAATCAATCCCCATTTTTCAATGCATGAAAAAAATGGGTGGGTTTTGATTGCATAGCTGTGGCTGCCATCTTGACTCCTCCCCTTATGGACCATCTCGGTTAGGGGTGTCAAACTTCCATCATCATGATGTCATCATGTGATATATTGTGGTCTTCTCCCCCCCGCTTTGCTAAAATGGGGATGGCCCGCTCATGACCATGGGCCACGAGTTTGACACCTCTGTTCTTGGTGATTTCTTTCCAAACCATTTTTTCCTCATTTTCACATTCTAACCCTCCTTTTTCTCTTTCACATTCTCACTTGCCAGACATTTGAGGAGATTTCATTAAAAAGGTTTTTTTGTTTCCTTGTTCAAATTAATCCATTTTAGTTACCTCCATGTTTCTTTTTTTTTTTTTTTTGAGATTTAAACTATTAACCTGGAACACCTTCCCTCATTTATTCTACTGGTTCAGGTATCCCCAAATTCCTGCTCCTGATTGGTTGTTACTAACTCAAACCTCAACAGCATCCAGGAAGTTAAGATATATTAATTCACTGGCAAATTTGAGCCCTTTCATGTCTGTTTCCCAGTGTGGAAAAAGTATTTTCATGTTCTTCCCTATACTTTTGTAATTTTTTAATAATTATTGTCTGAAATAATTTAGTGTCATCACACTTGGCCACTTCACTGCTCAATCTTAATTTCCCCATCATATCCACACAATCATTACCTCATTTTATAGGGTAAAATACCCAAGAAGTCACATTAGGATTATGTGATAGTCATAAAAAGGGAAAGTTTTGTAGTAATTATGTGCCCAGAGGATTTCATAATATTCTGTAATTAATGGTTAACTCAGTAAATTATACTTCATTTAATTTGCAATTGTACTGTCTCATAGAAACAATTGGGTTTAAATCCCTGCTATAATTGTGTAATATGTCACTCACAATGACAAACCTTTAAAACAATTATTCTGCCTCAAAGGCATAGATTATTACAAAGTCATTCCTTTTTTCTTTTGCTCTCATTTTATTTTCAGATGAATGAATACATGGTTAAAATATTTGAGGAAAATATGGAGATTTTCTTTTTCCCCTGTTTAACCTGCTGGAATCAATTCATATAAGAGTGTGAGGATGTTCTTAAATGGCTAGTGTAAAACAAAAATAAAAACATAACCATAGAACATAGTTCACTCATCAATTAGCAGCATCTAATGAACCTTGTTTGGGGTTTAAAATAAGAATTGGGCCTTGTTAGTACTTGTTGCACCAGAAAACTCTGGAGCTATTGATATGCAAAGAATCTGAAAAACAATCTCCAAGCAAGGTAATGGCAAACAGCATCTGTTCAACTGCATGTTTAAATCCACAGAATCAGCAGCAACTCAAGGTTGATTTGACTGTATATGTTTATATATGTATTTATTTTTAAGTTTAAAATGTTTAAATAACATTTCCATATGTTTTTTTTAAATAAAAGAATGCAAAGTCTGCAAATTATCTGATTAAAAATATGGTAAATGTTTATACAATGAGCCAATAAAAAAGCAACATGTCTAGAACTATAATAAAGACAAATTAAATAGGAGAAACATGAAAAAATAGACCAGGGTGGGAACTCAGATTTAATTTAATATCATCTAATGGCTATGAATATTGAGGTGATAGGTCACATCAATTGCATAAAATTAAGCAAGTGAGTAAATGATATACAATACAATACAATAGTGGAGTTGGAAGGGACCTTGGAGGACTTCTAGTCCAACCCCCTGCCTAGGCAGGAAACCCTACACCATTTCAGACAAATGACTATCCAACATCTTCTTAAAGACTTCCAGTGTTGGGGCATTCACAACTTCTGGAGGCAAGCTGTTCCACTGATTAATTGTTCTAACTGTCAGAAAATTTCTCCTCAGTTCTAACTTGTTTCTCTCCTTGATTAGTTTCCACCCATTGCTTCTTGTTCTATCCTCAGGTGTTTGACTCGCTCTTCTTTGTGGCAACCCATGAGATATCATATCTCCCCTAGTCCTTCTTTTCATTAAACTAGACATACCCAGTTCCTGCAACCATTCCTCATACGTTTTAGCCTCCAGTCCCCTAATCATCTTTGTTGCTCTTCTCTGCACTCTTTCTAGAGTCTCCACATCTTTTCTACATCGTGGTGACCAAAACTGAATACAGTATTCCAAGTGTGTAATATGCGACATTGAAACTTGGTCCAGGGCTTTGGACTAAATTAGTCCAAATTTCTCAACCTATACTAATTTAAGATGTGTGGACTTCAACTCCTAGAATTTCCCAGCCAGAGTGGGAGTTGAAGTCCACACCTTTTAAAGTTCTCAAGATTGAGAAAGATTGAAGATAATGACATGATCTCTCACGAATGAAGGCAAACATATGTGTCCCAGGATAATGTTGCAAGACCGAGTCTGGGTCTCATGGTGGAGCCCATCTTCAGGGAACAAAAATGGGCACAAGTTTGAAATCTTGCAATTCTATTTCTATTCCACCTCTAGAAGTCTGTGTCCAACCAGCAATAATTAATTCCTTTATGCAAGTAATATATATATTATTAACAATATCAATCTAACCCTCATTCATTAAGCTCTTTGGCAACATATATATTCTTTATACCTTATCAAAATCCAGATATTAAGTTTTCCAAATGTTGTTCAATTGTATTTCACATGTTCTTTCATTTTATATCACATCAACTTAAAGCTGTTTTAATGCCTTACATAGCCTTTAATAAAAATTGTAATATTACTGTGTAATATTTGATACATTTCAAAATCAATACACACAACACTGTGGTTGAATTTCCATTAGAGAGGCTGTCAGACAAATATGATCAAAAGCACATATTATATTTTTTAAAAATAAAGTTGAAATGTAATAATCAATAAAGTTATTATATTAAACACTGACAAAATAACAAGCCATTCTCGTCACTCAGACAGAAAATGGAGATGTTTAGCAAAACTGTGCCCCAATCTTCTAATATTACGTCTTTATTACCTGTTTTCCTATTACATTTACAGCCTGGATTACTGAAAGAATCAGCATTCAGGATGTTTAACAAAATACATTTTAATAATGGAATTATAATGAAAGCATAAAATCATCCAATACAATGAATGGCATTCATGGAAATAAATAGCACAAAAAGGTTACAAATGGGCTTTGGCATATAAATGAATATTATGATAGATAATCAAGAAAGAGAGAAAGTTGAAGAAGGTATAGTTGATGAGTTTTTGTTACTTATAACTATGGGCATTTCCTAATAACCAGTCTTTCTCTCTCCCAGCCCCATTGAATCTGGTTTAAAGCATATCCAGATTGGATAATTTGACAATGTTCAGATCTCTTTCAGATATTCAGATGAGAACAGACATGTTTTTATATTTGTAAGGTTAGAACACACAAAGGACCACCAGCCAATGACAGTTGAATGTAGAGAATATCACCATTCAATACTCACTTGCTATTATCCCTCTTTTTCAGATCTATGACTAAAGATTAAACTCTTCTACTTCTTTACAAAATAGAAGAGAATCACTTGTTAATGTTTCTCTGTTTTTCTCTTCTCTATGGAAGCAATCTTCTTCTGTACACTATACAGGATGATTACTAGGAACCTAATCCACAGATTTCTAGTGGAATCCTTTTCTAGTCTCCTAACCTGGAGAGTAGCAAGCTAATTTACAGGCCTCTTGAGGGTTTCAGTCAGTTTCAATCTGTCAAGCTTCATGCCAGACATGGCTATAAATCATGGCTCCTCAGACTCTTATCCTCTTTTTCTTAAATAGGCTTATCTGGCAAAAATCTTCTGGAAACAGCTCAGCTAGCTTTGACACTTTTTTGCAAACAAGATAAAAGTTAGAAGGTATAACTACTGCACTAGACTATAATCACACACTGTGTGTGTGTATTTGTGTGTGTGTGTGTGTATTCATTTTCTGAGGTTAAATTCTAGAAGTTTTACTCTTGACTTGTTGAGTTAATAGTATTTTTCTCTTCAAGGATTCACAGCTAGGGTTTATTGATATAACATTCTTACTACTCTGAGAACAGGTACTCTTTGCCTCACTAGTTCCAAACACCAGTACGTGCTTAAGGTAAGGAAATATTTCACTTTGCTTACGAATAGGGATAACTCTGTGTTTGGTAACAAGTTCTACATTAGTACAAAGCCCAATAGTCAGAATGGCAATTTTCTGTATGCATTGAGGAAAAATAACAACATCAGTACAAACTATATACAATGGCATATATGTCTGCCAAAAGTGTATTCTTATTCCCGCTAAACTCCAATTGCACTTAACCTTATATACTGTTTCACAGTACTTTATAGCCCGCTCTAAGCAGTTAACAGAGCCAGCATATTGCCCCCAACAATCTGGGTCTTCATTTTATTCCCTTCGGAAGGATGGAAGGATGAGTCAACCTTGAGCCTGTGAGATTTTATCTGCACTCTAACCACTGTGCCACCTCGGCTCTAATTTAGTACCTAATTTAAAGGATTAGGATTTAGCTTTTATTATTTTAATTATGTGTGTGTTTGTGTGTGTTTGTGTATGTCTTTGTTTGTGTGTCTTTGTGTGTGTGTGTGTGTGTGTGTGTGTGTGTGTTTGTAGTATTACTCTGTAAATTCTGGGAACTTCCTAGAGTTTGTTAGATTGGTAGCTGACTGCACAACAATAGTTAAGAAGGTAGACAAAACCAAACAATGGACTGCATTGTAAATTCATTATAAAAGCAATTATAATTTTTCATGTAGAATTTCTAGCTTGCTACCTCCTTTCCCAATACATAATTACTGGATATTCTCTCTGGGAAATGTACATCAATTTTTACAAGCTCTTTTTTGAGATTGTACAAATTGTAACTAGCTTCATAAAACATAACCCTCTGAGTTTTTGCTATCTGTATGACAGAATTATGAAAATCACTGGTTTAATATAGCCATATATGCTGCACAACTATTTTAAAAATATGTAACATTCTTTTTAGAACCTCATTATTAGACTTGTTATTTAGAGAAAACTGTGTATAAGCTATTGTATATATAAACAGAAGCCACTTTAGGAAGCTTATTTTCCTTCTCCTGCTTATGTTATCAGAATGTTCCTTTTTAAAATTATAATTTAACTATGGAAATATGCATTAAGGCAGATATTAAACTATAATAAATATCTGCAACTTTTAAAGTACCAGTTCCCCCCCCCCAAAAAAAAAACTAGCACCTGTCATCAACCAGCTGCTAATAGATTCAAATGTCAGCAGAAAAATAAAATCTTTAATCATCAGTTGTTGTTTCATTCATAGCTAAGCATTGGGTGGTTCTCTCTGAGACAGTAAACAGAGCCAATTTGATATGAATTTTCAGAACCACCTCTAATAAGCAAGCTTTTCAATTCTAGGTTTTTTGTGAGTTCTTGCTTCTTCACTTTGTGTAAACTGTTATCTTGTGCATGGTGTGTGGTATGGTTATAGATATAATTCATGAGTTCTGCTTATATGAATGGAGCTGAGCATTTATTGACTGGTTGCCCTTCCTGAAGCTATGTGGAGTTCATGGCAGATATTTTTCTTTGCACCCTAAAAGAGAAACATCTGCCACTAGCTTGGAGTGAATTCTCAATCTTTTGAGTAGGACCATCTTCACCACTAGACCGCCACGCTGTCCTGAAGGTATACTTAAATATTAATATGTACAATGTCCTCCTATTGTTTAGTCAATGCAGTATTAGTTTCATCATTTTTCCAATCCTACTGCTATTTCACTTTCCCCAAAAGTAGCAAGATATGATCATGTCTTGGACAAGATTTTATCATAGTTAGAAATTTTATCCTGCTGTCAAGATTCATAGTGAAGTGTATGACTTTCAAAAATGGTGAGAAATGAAATTTCCATAGTTTCTGAAGCCTCTGAAAGAATTAGAAAGAAATAGTGACGTTGAGCCAGTTACTGTGTCTCAGCGCAACCCACCTCATACAGTTTGTAAAGATAATAATGGCAGGAAATCAATCAATCAATATATAAATAAATAGTATAAAATAAAACCAAGAAGCAGTGGCAAGAGTTCAAAACAGCTGTTTCAATTTGGTTGAATCTGGAGCTACCTGAATAAGAATGTAAATGTATTGAGGAAGTTGTTAGGGCTCAATAAGACTTGCCAGTGATACAAGATTGGGAAACCAAAGTTGGAGAATATGCAACAATGGAAAAAAATGATTGTATATATTTGCAATAGAAGTCTAAGTAAATTCAAGGAATAATGGCTTCCTTACATACAATATGTTACAGAATAAGGCAAGCTAAGGCATTTTAGAATATGGCTTTTGCAGAAGATATAAGAAGTCATAAAGAACAACTGTAAAAGCTGAATTAAAAGTATAAATATTTTTAGTAAGTAGTGGTTGGGGAAAAAAGCCAAAGTTCACAACTGAACTATTTTTTGCAATGTATTTTTAAATTACACTATATTTTACTTCTTGTATCTCTATTTTTTGACATCCTACCTTTGTATAATCCTTATGAAATAATAAAACTATCAATTAAAAAAAGGAAACCAATAAATAAAACACACCTTATCTCAGGTTCAAGAATGTATAATATGATTTGGAAAGAATACATTCTTGCATTTTGCTTTTTAAGGTTTATACATTTTAAGTTGCTGTTAAGGAAATTCCAAATATCAGTGAATGAAATAGCAGACATAGAATTATTTCTATAATCTGTGCTCTTAGAGTTTCTGCCACATTCAAAGAAAAAAGGATTAATCAGAAAACTGGAATGGCCTTCCTTTGCACTTTCAGAAGAGTGATTATTTGTATTATGATTTTAAAGAGTTCCTACTTTTTATGTGTACATTCAACAGTTTACTGCTCATTTTCTGATTAACAATTCACAATATAATGTGAGGTCTGCCATGCATTTCTTTCTTTCTTTGCACTAGCTTCCATGCCACTCCAGTCATAATAACTCTGAGCAGCTAACAAATCCATATAGAGGGGGGATAAAAATCCCAAAGTGATTAAAAATCTGTTTTGTGATGACAATGTCTCTTAACATGCTTCACCCTGATAATCTCCTGTCATACAGTTGATAAAGGTGGGCCTTATTAAAATATTTTACGTACTATTAAAAGATAGTACTGTTTTTTATTAATGTGGTTGTCTATAGGCTACTGCTGGAGGGGCAAGGAAGTTAAATGATCAAATACCATACCCACTCAACTACTTACTGCATATAATTTAGGCAACATCATGAACAAGTATAGAGTGGTGGAATACTTCATTATTTGGTTTCAGAGTGATTAAGAACCAACGTCTGCATGCAATCCAGTTCAGAAAGGATTCCTTATTCCTCCTTTCTGATTATAAACATTAGATATGATGTTTTAATATTGAAAAAAAGCAGTATAAATTCTTTTACTGGTTTTGAGCTTTCCTAACTTATGATATCTAAAGTTATCACAAAAACCATCTCCCTATATTTCCCAAAAATGAATATGATTGTTATGATCTCTACACCATCACCAATTCCTGTTACATGAAGAGATGACATCAGCAGCATGGGAAAAAAATTGAAACTTGTTTATCTTATATTTCATTGTTAAAACATAACAATAGGAATAGCCCTTAGTCTTATGTATACTGCTTCTTAGTGCTTTAAGCAGTTCACAGGGTGATCATATTGCCCCCAAACAATCTGGGTTCTCACTTTACTAACCTCAGAAAGATGGAAGGCTAAATCAACTTGGTTAGAATTGAACTCCTGGCAGAGGGCAGAGTTAGATTGCAATACTGAATTCTAACCATTGAACTAACCATAGCTCTTATGATTTCTACATGTATTTCTTAAAACGAAATGGCATCTCTTTGTAGCTATAGAGGTACCATCCTCTATCTTCTGATGTTAAGACATCAGCACTCTAAAGTAACATTCTTATTTCTTGTTGCTCTAATCCAGTGGTCCCATGAGAAATATTTTCATTAGATTTATATCCTGTTTTTCTTTCAGATCAAAGTAGCACATATAACACTCCTTCCTCCATTTTTCCCCACCACAGCTCTGGAAAGTATGTTGGAATGAGAGAGTGTGATTGGTCAGAAGTCATTTTGTGACTTTAGTGGCTATCGGTGGATTGAATCTTTCAGTGACTTTCACATGGTACATAAGTATTAATTCTTAATAATTATTTCCTGACCAGCCCATAACAGAAAATAGATAATTTGTCTGATAATAGTATAACAATCTATTATGAGTGAAATGATTTCATGTTTTCCCTCAATAGTTCTGTTGTAGCATTTAAGTATTTATGATTTTTAATGCATTTTTAGCTCAGTAATCGTGACAGAATAACAATTTTAATTTTTAGTGGTCTACATATCTATATCCACATCCACACTTATTTGCATATGTGCAAAACCTGATCCTGAATTCCCATGAAAGGCAAAATTAAGTCTGGCATTCTAAAAATGATTTGTTTTTTCTTCTTAACAGTATCATTTCCAGCAATGCCTCTATATCTTTGAAACTTTTTCTCTTTCTGCACTGCAATGAAATCTTCTACAAACAGTAGCAATTGTTAAAATCCTTTGAAAAATGTCAGCTAAAATGATTTAGTAAAATGTGGGTGGCTTAGATTATAGCATTAATAATTACTATTTTAAACTAATTCATATTTTATGTACATGTTTTATCTTCTATAATTCCACCAATCATTCCAACAAGTAAACCCATTATAATTAAAAATTGAAAAATGTCTTATCTTTGTCATTTTGTTATAGACACATAATCACATAATTTCAGAACACGTTGATTGGGGGTGAAAGTCATTTATGTTAATGCCTGATTGAATTATTATGGTCTTAATAACCTTTGTAATGCTATAAACTTTTTAATTCTTCCCTAGGAAGGATACATGAAATAAACCTCAACAAAAGCCTACACAAATCCCATAATGTCAATGTTTCTTTTGAACAAACTGGCTAAGAGCAAAACCCAAACATTTGGACATCAACCATAAATCTTCCTTCTATCACCTTTCTCTGGGTTTTGGTCTTTTAAACTATCCTCTTTATCAAAGTGACACAATCATTAAATGTGCTATCAAAAAGCATCTGAATAATCTGATACTCTTTCCTTCTGTTTTCTGGACATTCACTTTTACACAAAAGCCCATTACGAATGTGGTGGAAACTAAATGGGCTGCTATCTCTGTGTTCATCTAAATTAAAGGATTTTAATTGTTCCAAGAATGTTATCTGGATTCTTTCCTTCTTAAGACAAAGAAAGACACTTGCTACCATTTATCCCTTGTTCTATTTTTAATCATTATAATGTTTAATCCTTGCAATGTGAACTGCCTAGAGTCATTGGAATTGGGTGTATATAATTGAGATGATGATGATGTTTATTCATTTTATCATTGCATTCATTTCTTAATAGATGAAATTTTTTTTAAAAAATACAGTAGCACAGTGATACACACATTATGGATTCTGTAATAGCACAACAATCTGCTATTTATGGAGAATTCTGCTCTGATAGAACTGTCCCAAACCTGGCATTTCCCAAACAAATTGAATTTAAAACTCATTTTCTTCCTAGGCAAGCATGGGCAATGGATGTGAACAATGTCTGTCTGGGACGGTGATATCTAACTGACAAATACTACATGAAAGCACTTGCACCATAAAAGCAATACATAGAGAATTTATCACATCTTAGTACAACCTGTCTTCACTGGAAAGGAGTAGTGTCTCAAATGCTGATGGCCCCTCACCCTTGAAAAGTCTTCCCCCCAAAATATCTGAAGCTTGTTCTGACCCAGGCTTCCTTAGAAAGCAAAAGCAAAGTCTTAGTCTCAACAAAACCTCTTTTATTTACATGTCTGTGAATTCCTTTCATTCAGTCAGCACGGCTTATCAAGCAGTCTTTCAAAAGAATGATTTATCAACATGCACCTTATCCTATTAGGAGCACTGCCAGACAACTAGTGTCCAAATACAGAGTAAAACAAAACTTGGCACAGAGTTTCTCACAAACAGAACTTTCCAGACTGGTGAATTGAATTGTTCCCTGCAAAAGTCCACTCCCCGTTCATTCCTCTTTTGTTTCCTATAGGAGGAGCAAATCACCTCCAAGGTATGGCTTTACTCTTGAGTTGACACTGCTTTCTTAGTTGTTCTTATCTTCTGGCAGCTCTGCACATGCACACACTGGGAATAGGCTCCAGCTGTTCCTCTGCCTCGCTGCTGTCTAGCTCCCTCTCTATTTTCAGGAATGGAGAGAGAGAGAGAGAGAGAGAGAGAGAGAGAGAGAGAGAGAGAGAGAGAGAGAGAGAGAGAGAGAGAGAGAGAGAGAGAGAGAGAGAGAGAGAGAGAGAGAGAGAGAGAGAGAGAGAGAGAGAGAGAGAGAGAGAGAGAGATATTATTGCATAATAGTATTGGGTTGGCAAATGTTGCAGGGAAAGAATAGAGGACTGTTTTACCTAAAAGATTCTTTTTAAAAGAATGAAAGCTGCTTCTTTTTTTGAAGCACCAAAACATGAACAAAAAACATACACTGGCAAGTGGAAATATTCTCAGTGTCTTAAGAGATCTATGTCTAAGTCATTCTTCAATAGCCATTAACTTGATGCACTGCAGCACCTTGGACAATAGCAGTGGGGATTCTCTTGGCAAAAAGATTAATTAACTCTCTGCTCAACATATGGGTTAACTTGGAGAGCGTGAGATCCATTAAAGGTGATTTAGCACTTGGAATATACTCCTTAGCCAACAAAATGAACGCAACAACTTACTCATTATCATCATATTTAGAGTAACACAGATTTATTTATTTTATTATGTTCTCTCTTTTTCATTAGTCCTACTGTTTCTTCTGCATCTTCAAAGGAAGAAGAGTGGGGGGAAATGCAATATATTTTTAACAAATGGTTGCTGAAACCTTTGTGCTGATCTGATGCATATGAATGAGGAATCTGTCTTCCTTTTTCTTTTCAATAGGACAAATATTTAAATGTACATTTGGATGTATCTTATAATAGTTTGTAATATTCATTATTTCTTTTTTAATTTTTCCTTAATTAATAATTCTTTAATTTTTCCTTCCTTTCCTTATTTAAACATTGACCGATTATTTCCCCAGAATCATACCTACCATTCTTTATCAAAAAGTGTCTAGCCACTCAATCCACTGCAACATAACCAGCACATAGCATCACGCAAACAGACTAAAATCCTCCAAAACAGCTTAAATAAACCAAAACACCAGATAGTGTGAGAGGAAAAAACACGTGTCATCTAAGATGACTATAGCAGCCACTATGTATGAAAGACAGTCAGAGGTCTAGCAGAACACATCCATAAACATCAAGTAGCAGTGAAAAATCACAATTAAACCCCTTAGTATCACAACAAATGGACAGTGTCTACACATTTTAACTAGAAAATGTGAGCCATTTTTCCAATCCAAGCTAAATTCAAGAACAGCAGGAATTCTTGGATGCTTGGCATTAATAGCAATAGCAGTAGACTTATATACCGCTTCATAGGCCTTTCAGGCCTCTCTAAGCGGTTTACAGAGAGTCAGCATATTGCCCCCAACAATCTGGGTCCTCATTTTACCCACCTCGGAAGGATGGAAGGCTGAGTCAACCCTGAGCCGGTGAGATTTGAACCGCTGACCTGCTGATCTAGCAGTAGCCTGCAGTGCTGCATTTAACCACTGCGCCACCTTGGCTCAGTGGTTAAGAGAAATCAAACACCAATAGACACAATGAGATAAATTGTATAGACCATTCAAACAGATAATAAAAAAGTTTTAAAAACCCCAAAAGACCAGAACATAACCTGTCCAGCAATCGATACCCTGTTAAACCGGAATTAATACCAGGCAAACAGAAAGCAATACCCTATTCAAGGAGAAAACCATCCCACCAATATCAGCAGGGCAAATCAATCAATCAATCAATCAATTAATATACCTAACTACCTATCATGTTTATATATTACAGTACACACACAGAGAGAGAGAGAGAGAGAGAGAGAGAGAGAGAGAGAGAGAGAGAGAGAGAGAGAGAGAGAGAGAGAGAGAGAGAGAGAGAGAGAGAGAGAGAGAGAGAGTTTAATAATATGCTGAAAGTCTGCTAAGAAAGAGCCAGATTCTGAAATATTGTACTGAGCCATATAGGAGCTAAGCTGTTACTTCCATTGGTACAACACAAAGTATATGCCATCTACTCCCAAGTAACTCATTTTGTTTCAAGTTTGAAAATCTTTTCATCTTTATTGTACACAGTTTTAGTACACCTTGGTTATATTTTGGAAAGTGATTATCAAACAATGAGTAAAATGAGTTTCTCTGTTGAGAAACAAAAATCTCTACTGAATTCTTCAGTTGCCTATGGATTTGCCTTGTTCAAAAGTTTGTTTCCTAATATTTTGCCAAAAAATAATGATGGTGGTGCAACCTTAAAAATAAAACAAAACACTAGTAAAAAGCACAGGTTGTGAAACAGCAATATGCTCAAGAAAAGGAATGTATTTTAGCTGTAAAGCATAAATCTGAAAATTTGCCATGCCCACATTCTGTATAATGGAGCTGTCACACTACCTACAATTGTTCATTCATGCCATGAGAATACAGGCCTAGTTTGCATATTACTTAGCAAAAACATTCATAATAAGAGTCTCTAGAGAGAGCATTATTACAGATTATAGACTAATTTGGCCAAAGATATCTCTTGAGAGATTCACTGATTAATACTAGTGATTGTAAATGAAAGTCTAAAAGAAACATAAAAGCTCATTGAAAAACATGAAACCACTAATCTTTACTGACATATTTAACTCATATTACATATTAATGATTTCCAATTTATTATGAATAAAAATCTCAGTATTTTCTTTTGTTACATCTAGGCTACATATCTAGATCACAAATTAGCATTGTAGCAAAGTTACTCAGAAATGAAAGAGAAAGCGGCATCTGACAAATTATGCAAAGGCCTAACTGTGAGAGACATTGAAAGGATTAAACATTGAAAATGACCAGTTTTAAAACTTTAGTTGGTTGGTAATACTTATAGTAGGGTCATTTTTATAAACATGACAATAGTCAACATAAATTATTTCTGAATTTCAATGAATCCTTTTTTTTGCTGGTTCATACTTATTGACCACTCATAAGTAGTGTTCTATTTAATTAAACTGACTTATTCTCAATTATGTCTAACTATATATGGCGGCAGGACCTTCAACTCAGTTTTTTTTAAACTCCTGACAAGAGCCTAGATTAGCCCTGTAGTTTTCTTGACAATAATTCAGAAGCGGTTTGCCATTGCCTGCTTCCTGGGGTTGAGATAAAGTGACTGGCCCAAGGTCACCCAGGGGAGTTTGTGTACAAGGTAGGATTAGAACTCATGGACTCCCAGTTTCTAGCCTGATGCCTTAACCACTGTACCAAACTGGCTTTTGAAAAAAAAATGTCCCAAAAAATCTAGAAGATTCACAGCAGTTTGAATTAATGGAAAAATGAGTGTATTTAGAAAATCTGTTTAATGTTAGGACCCCATATGTACATTGAAGTACAACTTTTACACCCAGGTGTTTGGTGACTGGCTCAAAATTATGACATTGCAGCATCTCTTGGTCATGTGATTGCCAATTCTGACTTTCATTGCAAGCTTCCAGAAAGGAAAATTTAACTCCCAGTTCGTACTTATATCCTGCTTGGAAGAGCTTTAATTCTAACCCATTTTAATGCCTTCTCAACTATTTCGTAAGGGAAATATAAGGAAATGTCTTCTTAAAAACAACACTGTGCTTGCAGTAAGAATGCAATAGAATCTGTTGCTCATGTTTTACTTTGTTGTCAGTTTTATAGGGACATTTTAATCAGCAGAATATCCCTCTTTTAACTAAATGTCCATAGCTTTTTGTTATTTTATATTTTTGCTATCTGTTAGACGATCAACCACACGGATTGATCTGATCTGTATGGAGTTGAATGACATAATCCTTGAAAGTTTCCAGAGACTGTGAAGCCTTGGGCAGAAAGGTAAAGAAATTAAGTCCACAGTTTTTACAACCAAATGTCCAGTTTGTGGCCATAATAAAAGAAGACAAAACAAGATCAAGGAAGTCAGCAACTGTCCATCAAATAGTGTCACTTATAAAGATTTAGATTCTGTGACTGTCCTGTTCTACTTTCATGAAGGGCTCTTGGGATGATATAGAAAATATCTGTCAATAACCACGAAGAAAAGTGTGAGGAGTCTTGTCAGAGCACTAAACTAGAACAAAAGGGGGAATGTGTCAAAGGCTCAGAAGTAAATAATGCAGTGAAAGACTGGGCTGAATAAAACAGAGGAAGAGTTTGGAAATAAACAATAAGAACTGAAGGTCTAATTCAGGATGACAAATATGATGGGATAAGACATCAATGAAACTTAGTGGATGATACTCATGATTTGCAAACACTGAAAGACTACAAGTTATTCAAAAGGAATAGATCCCATAGAAATTTTGATGGAGATTCTTGATCAGGTTTCAGGTTTCAGGTTTATTGGGATTTATATGCCGCCCTTTTCCCTGAGGGGACTCAGGGCGGCTTACAACCACAGGGGAGGGGAAGTGCAAGGTCAAAACAAACACTTTGTGAACAAAAGAAAAATAATAAAACACAACTTTCATTCAGCAATCAAACACTCGGGCGGGTAATTGGAAGCCTATCCCCAGGCCTGCTGGGAGAGCCAGATCTTGAGGGCTGCGCGGAAGGTCTGGATCGTGGTGAGGGTGCGGATCTCCATGGGGAGCTCGTTCCATAGGGTCGGGGCAGCAACAGAAAAGGCTCTCCTCCGTGTGGTCGCCAGTCGACATTGACTGGCAGATGGAATTCGGAGGAGGCCCAGTCTGTGCGATCTGATTGGTCGATTTAGGGAGGTAATCGGCAGAAGGCGGTCTCTCAAGTACCCAGATCCACTACCATGGAGTGCTTTAAAGATGGTCATCATTATCCTGAAGCGCACCCGGAGACCAACAGGCAGCCAGTGCAGCTCGCGGAGGACAGGTGTAACGTGGGCGAACCGAGGTGCGCCCACTATCACTCGCGCGGCTGCATTTTGGACTAGCTGTAGTCGCCGGATGCACTTCAGGGGCAACCCCATGTAGAGCCCATTGCAGTATTCCAGTCTAGAGATCACAAGGGCTCGAGTGACTGTTGTGACTGTTGATCATCCAGGTCATGGTTGTCCCAAAGGTGGTTTTCAAAAGGCAACTGGACTTTCTTGGTTTTGTTTTCCTTGAAAATGTTTCACTTCCCATTCAAGAAGATTCTTCAGTTCTGGCTGAATGGTGAGGAATAGAAGGATTTATATTCCTTAGCAGTCATCTGATCATTAGCACTCTGAAGGTGGGTCATTAGTTCTCAGAAAATTGTTGAGGCAACTTTCAGCTTCACCTAAATCAGAGGGCAACTAGATTGAGACTGCTGAAAGGACTGTGTTGTAGACAGGAGATAGGTGGTGCTGTATACTTCCCCTTCTGTTGAGAGAGAGTTTTTCAATTTTAATATAGACGGCCTCTTTGACTCCTCTTTCAAACCATGCTCCTCTCTGTCCAGAATATGCACAGCATATACCATATTGCTTAGCTTGTGTCTGGGTGTTTTATCCTCGTGGATGGCAAGCTTCTGTCTTAGTGTATTCTTGGGTTTAAAGTGTGCACATATGTTGTGCCTCCTGAGCTTTTCAGATATTCCTGCAATGTATGGAATAAGAATATTGCTTTATTTGTTATTCTCTTCTTTCCTTGTTATGGAGGAATTCCCGCTGGATCTTTTCCTGGATTGCTGAAGGTTCTGTTGGGATAGCCACAACTTCTGATGTCTTCCTTTATGTGTTTTTAGTTCTTTTTCTTTTTCCTCTTTGCTGGTAAGCAAACCTTCAGCCTAGTGTAGGGGTCTGATCAGTGGTGGGATTCAATTTTTTTTTACTACCAGTCCTGTGGGTGTGGCTTGGTGGGTGTGGCTTGGTGGGTGTGGCTTGGTGGGTGTGGCTTGGTGGGTGTGGCTTGGTGGGTGTAGTAAGGGAAGGATACTGTAAAATCTCCATTCCCTCTCCACGCCAGGGGAAGGTTACTGCAAAATCCCCATTCCCTCCCAATCAGCTGGGACTCAGGAGGCAGAGAATAGATGGAGGCGGGGCCAGCCAGAGGTGGTGTTTACCTCTGATCTACTCAAAATTTACGCTACCGGTCCTCCAGAACTGGTCAGAACCTGCTGAATACCACCTCAGGTTCTGATTACTTCCATTTTGTGCTCTAGTGGGACTTCGACTAGAAAACATCTAAGAGTCTTTGGAAATCTACAATTCTGTTTTCTCTGCTCTTCAAAGTCAAACTTAGAGATGGAATATAAGTATTTGCTAACTCCTAATTTTTAAAATATCCATGTTTTATTCAAAATCCTCAAGCAAAGGATTGAAGATTAGTTGCTTGTCAACTGTTCATAACCCCAAATATTGGAAAGTGAAATAATTAAATTCCATTTCTCTAATCTTGTATAGCAGTGATTCGAAATTTAGCACTGTCAACATTCCAGAAATATCTGCATAAATGTTTAACAACTGAATCAATCTGCATGACCATACTTGTGGGATGTAACTACTGGTTACCCAGATAGATGCCAAAGAAACACAAGACTGATCATCTGAAATGCCTGCTAAATTCAGAGTGAAATCCATCTTGAAGGAAAGTTATATTATTCCATATGATTTGAGCCTGTATTAAACGCAGAATATATGTGGAAGAACGAAGCTTTTCAACTGAATTATCAATTTTGGTGACAGCTGTGTCTATGAAATCTTGCTATGTTCTCTGCAAAAAGTCAGGTTTTTTGACCTTCCTGTTGTTTGATGCAGATGTTTCTATGTATTGGATATATTGGACTAGTGGGGCTATTTGCTAGCCCTCTAAATATATTTTCCATTTTAAATTAACTTTAATCATAATACCTACATGAATACTGAAATAAATATAATTTTCTGCTAATTTCCTGATGCTAAACAATGTTGTTGTGAATAATTAAATCATGTTGTTTTGGTTTGAATGAATACACTGTCAGCTAGGCATTTAAAGTTCTTAATAGTAAGAACTTAATAATGTTACATCCTATATTCTACATATTCGAACAGTTTTCAGGGAAATGCTACACAGCTATAAGCTTATATGATTATGGCAAGGTTACATTATCTACTTTGTTGTAATAATATGCATGACGCTCTATTTTCAAGAATTATTATTTTTTTCCAAATGCAATTACAGACCTGGGGTTTATCCATGTCATACAATGTCACAACAATGCAAGTGGGACTTTTGAGGCAATGGTAATAAAACCCAGCAATTATCTGGAATATCAAAGCAATTTTTGCATTATTCATAATCAGATGGGCATTGACATGCACACTGATTAGAATTAGTTGCAATTTAATTATGTATTTCCCCTTCACATTAAAGAGGGACATTTTTTTAAAAAAAAAATCTGACTAATGATATACAGCTAAGAGGACAAATTGCAAAACCATATCCATATCTTCACATTTATAATGGTCTTCAAGAAAGAAAATGATGTCATTCACTGCCAAGTAACATGATAGAAGTACAGTGTTTGTATCTGGAAGACCTAGTAAATGTGACTTTGGATAAAGCAACTGTATATTAAAATGGTAATTCAAAGAAGGGGATTATTATTTTCTTAGACAGAATGTGTGACTGCCTTTTGTGAATGCCAGACAAATGGCATTCTCAAAGGCAACTATCATCAGTTTACAAAGACCACTTACAATAGTGTTAGAGACATATATCCAAAGGAGATCAGAGGTCAGCGAGAATATCTACCAATTAAAACTGAAATTAGAAATTTAAAATAAAAATAAATCTTAAAATAAAGATCTTAATGTTAATAATTTATTTAAACACAAATAAGAGTAGGGCATGCTGTTGCTATTTCCTTGGATAAAATTTATTAGAACCACTTTCTACCTCAATTGGATTGGTTTAGAGAATAACGGAGTTGGAAGGGACCTTGGAGGTCTTCTAGTCCAACCCCCTGCTTAGGCAGGAAACCTAAGTTTGTGAGATTCAAATCCTGCTTTTTGTTTAGGAGCAAAGCCGATGCATCTAGTATTTCCCTTTTTATTATTATTTTTTCCACACAACAACAAATCTATGTTAGTTAATAGCTGAGACAGAGAGAATTGGCCCAAGATCACCTCAGGAACTTCCATGGCTGAGCTTGACCTGAATTGGCCTTCCTATGCCAGGTCAATTCTATCATCATTGTACTTTTCCAGCTATTATCTTGAGATGCTTATTATTGGTGTCTTTGCATATTTTTAAAATCTGATTCACCAACGTTGATTGTATATTTTATTTGACAACTGACTCAACTACAGTTATTATATAAACCAGGATTGTACAACAAGTTGGATAAGCCTTCATAATCCTCATTCCTCCTTTTCTCCCTCTCAATCCTTCCTGTTTATTAGAGCTTCTTCCAACACAATATATAAAAATTGCTTTCATTATTTCCACTTGTTCTGAGGTGAAAACACACATGCAAACCTGAAGAATAAGCAGTAAAATAAGTTTTACCTAGTTGAAAAAAAGAAACTATTCAACTATTGCTTTAATCACTAGGAACCTACCTTAATCCAAGGATGTTTAGTTTATCTCTTGTTCTTTATAGTGTACCACCACAGGTGGTTATCAGCAGGTTCTGACAGTTTTGGGGAACCGGTAGCAGAAATGTTGAGCACTTTGGAGAACCGGTAAATATCACCTCTGACTGGTCCCGCCCCCATCTATTCTCTGCCTCCCGAGTCCCAGCTGATCAGGAGGAAATGGGGATTTTGCAGTAACCTTTCCCTGCCATGCCCACCAAGCCACACCCACCAAGCCATGCCATGCCCACCAAGCAACACCCACAGAACCAGTAGTAAAATTTTTGAATCCCACCACTGTGTACCATGCATAGTGTACCATAAACACATACACATCAACACTGCTTTAACTTCTGAAGATATTGTACCTTCATAGTTGGAAACAATTATGGTAGCACTTTCTCCCTGCATATTCATGCTACTTTCTTTTTCATAGATATAAGTAGAAACATATTAAAAACAAATTTACTTAGGGCATGCTTGAATTACGCCTTTTATTTGTGGTTTCTGTTCTATCTCAGAGTGCTTTGATTCCGTAGTCTGATTTACCATTGATTCGTTTAATAGTAGGATTTTGTAGTCAGAGCAGATGGTGGAAATCAAAAGAAATGGCAACTATGACCAAGCTATTCATAACAGCAACAGCCCTTTAATACCTAATCAAATTTATCTCATGAGATGATAGCTTTTTTGCTTTGCTTTCATGTTTCTGCTAGCTAATGAAAGAGAAGGAAGAAGGGAGTGAGCTAAACATAGAGTTGCTTTCCCATATTTTGTACTGCATTCAACAATTACTGTGAAACAGAACTGATAGGTTTTCCTTTCATCCTTGACTTTTATGACTAGAAAATGAAATTATTAGGAAACATGAAAACATACTGACAGCTGACTAGCAATATAAACACACACACAAAAAGAGCAAAGTTAAAATTTCCTTTATGTCTTGTATAGACATCCAGTTGGTCACTACAGAATAAAAATATTGAACAGGAATTAGGCTTTCTAAAGCATCATGACCTCTCCCCTCCTCTCCTCTTTTCTCCTCTCCCATGTCGGTGTATGAAAAACAGCCATTAAGAATCAATGAACACACACACACACACACACAAACACACACACACACACACACACACAAATCACCAAGCACAAATTTGCTCAGGCTGTGCTTTCAAAGAGCTTTAAAGGAAGTTTCTCTGATGCACATTTATAGATGACAGAATATATCTTTTTTATGGGAGGCAGATATAATATAATTCCATACTGGGAAATGGAAGATAAATATATTGAAGCAAAGACAGCAAGTCTCTAATAACTGGATAGTCAGCAAAATGCACTATTGCTTTTAAGTTATTTCAAATAAAATATTGTTTAAAGTTTATACACCAACAAACTAATAAATTCAACCATTTCAATTATTATTGTACTAAGAAATAATGAGATATTTATTTACAGAAATAATGAGATAATTTGTTTACAGAGATAGCTGTAGACAATAAAATATCTATTTCTTTGTCTATAGCTATCTTTGTAAAATAAATTTACATTTTTTAAATATATATTAACCAACATATTTAGTTAGGAGGATTACTGAAAAACAAGGCATTTTAATGAATAGGAATTCTATCTTTGTGCAAGTAGAGGGAGAATCAGTTTGGTGCAGTGGTTAAGTTATGAGGCTGTAAACTGGGAGACCATGAGTTCCAATCCTGCCTTAGGCATGTAGCCAATTGGATGATCTTGAGCCAGATACTTTCTCTTAGCCCTAGGAAGGAAGACGTGGCAAGCTACTTCTTAAAATTTTTGCCAAGAAAACTGCAAGGACTTGTCCAAGCAGTCTCTGAGAATCAAACATGATTGAATGGAAGAAGAACATGTGGAATGGCATATGTATTGATACAACAAATAAATGCTATTGCCACTGGAATCAATTGATGAATTGTCCTGTTGAGTTGACCCTAAGCAAGAAGGAAAGTCTAGCAGGCCTTGAGAACATCACGGGAAAAACAGCTAATAGTTCAAAGGTTGGTGCCCCCATGCTTCTAAATAGCTGAATATTTTTATATCTTTACTGTGAACCAAAATCATAGCTGAGTTTTTTAATGGATATTATTTTTTGATAATCTCATCCTATTATCACTAAAGGAGAGTGTGCTTTAGTGAATGCATTTCATTAAAATGTTTATTTATTTACTTTCTTATTTACATATTTAATATTTATTTTATCAAATTTATATAGCTGCACATCTCACAAAAAGTGACTTTGGGCAGCATACAATAAATACTTTAAAATTAGTGCCAGTGCTCTTATGATGTTACCTAGTTGGATAGTGAAACAAACAAGCAAACAACCAATAAAGCTCACAAAATACCAAGGACTCCACAAAGCATGTAAAAACTGGAATTAAGGATTTATTTCTAGAAAGTGACAACCACATATAAAATTAAAGATAAAAATTGTAATATTCTAACACTGACTTCTTGTATTTTCATCTCTTTTACAGAACATCTGTTTTATAAAACAGCTAACCATGCTTTAAACTTTCATGGAATAAATGTTTATGCAACCAACTTATTTACCATTCTAAAGACTAATACTAGATAAAATCTTGCTGCTGCTTTTCATATCAGTGGTAAAATTTCTATTTGTCAGCACCCCTTCATTGAGTAATTAGGAAAGAAGACCACGAGACTCCATAGGTAGAAATCAAGTGTACTTTTACTAATTATAAATGATTAGAAGCGTAGCAAAGCGAAGACTGATTATTTAGGCGCGAAAGCGATTGATATATAAAATAACCCATTCCCCACCCCTTGGCATCCCAGTTACAGTCCAATCATAATTCTCCTAAGTGTCAGGTGTGAGATAACTTCGAAAGGCATCACCAAGATGGAATGTCGGTGCCCTTAGCCTTGGCGGGAACCTCCTCCGCATGCGTAGTCCGACAGGCAGCAGAACTCCAGAATCTTCCTCCAGCACAATTAGTAACCCCTCCCAAATACCATGCCCTCCCTCCCCGTTTCATGGCAGCCGAAGCAGCAGCAAAGCAGAGGCTGACATCATTGCTCTATTATTTTTTTAAACAGGTTATCTATTGTACTGTCTATACTTTATCTGTTCCTTTGTAGTTGATATTTCTTGCTATTTAAAGCTTATCTATTCTTTTACAGCTTATGTATTGTACTTTCTATTGTATTTTGGGTTTATCATTCTGAGATCTTACAACTGCCAGAAGGATTTCCAAAACAAATGATTAACTTTATGAACTAAAATGGCTTTTATCAGAGCAGCACAGCTCCTCTATATCAAAGATTATTAACAATGGGAATCCAATTATTGTTCTATTACAGAATCCTGGCACATGGCCAAAATCTGATTTTCCTCATTTTAGGGATGTTTTTCAGCTACAGTCAGAGTCTGTAGAAGACATTGCCAGCTATTGAATATCTTCCTAATAGACATTGCTGAATACATTTGCCAAAAAGGTATTGAATTACCTGCCCCTGGAATTACATTTAGAAAACAGTTTGGCAGCAGAAATCCCCCCCCCCAAAAGTATATATCTTCATTTATTAATGGAAAAATAACCATTTCCGCATTTCTAATTATTCATTAAAGCTTTAGGAGCTATATGAACCAACTATGGGTAATTCTTCACTGGACCTGGGAAACAATTGTAGCTTAGAGCTAAAGACAATCAAGTTTCATTTCCTGATAGCTCCAACCAGGCCTGAAAAAGCTTCCTATCTAATACCCTGGAGCTACTGTTTTCTCTGCAGATAATTTAAAGAAAGATAGACCCATGGCCTAACTCCAGCTGTCTTGTTTACTTATCTCTTATGTAGCTATTAGCAGTTTACTAAATAATGGCCCATTATAACATCACAGGTAACCAGTCTTTCTAACCACCATGTCACATTACCTTTCCAAGCAATTGATAGATGGAAAACAAACACAGGTAATGCTAAAGGATTTGCATATATTATACTTAATGCTTACATGTTCCTCTTACAAGGGCCAGAAAAGGGAGGGCAGACTGAGAAAACTGACAGTTACAATTGTCAGAAATGTTGCAGCCTCATTTTAAATAGTTGTATATTCCTAAGGAACAGAAATCATACTACTGAATGATAGAAATAATCATTCATGTTAAGCATGCTGGAAATCATACCTAATCTGACATGTGTAAGAGTAATATCTTAATGGCATGGGAGTGGGTTATTTTAGGGGCTTATTCTTCCCAATTTCATCTGCCCATTCTATCAGATCCAAGCAGAGCTCACATTTTAGAGGTTCCATTGCCAAAGGAACTACGTTTGGTGGGTCCCAGATGGTGGAGCTTTTTGGCTCTGGTTCCCACACTGTGGAATCTTCTGCCCATTGAAGTGAGGTTGGCCTCATCACTGTTGAGCTTCTGGAGGTCCCTCAAAACCTAAATAAGCCAGCAGGCCTGGAGGCTCCAGGGAATTGGTAAATTACATTGGCATCCTTCAGTCTCAAAAGACTATGATATCATTCTCTAGAGCCGAGGTGGCACAGTGGTTAAATGCAGCACTGCAGGCTATTTCAGCTGACTGCAGTTCTGCAGTTCGGCGTTCAAATCTCACCGGCTCAGGGTTGACTCAGCCTTCCATCCTTCTGAGGTGGGTAAAATGAGGACCCGGATTGTTGGGGGCAATATGCTGACTCTGTAAACCGCTTAGAGAGGGCTGAAAGCCCTATGAAGCGGTATATAAGTCTAACTGCTATTGCTATTGCTATTGAAAGAGGTCCTAAAGCAGCATGTGGTGTGGCTTAAAAGGCCAATTTGGGAGTGGCAATCCCTCCACACTGTCCCCTGCCCAGCCCCCAGATGTCGCTGGTTCAGGGACTGCCTATTTGCTTCAGCCTGCCAGACAAATGCCTCTTCAAATTGGAGAAGGCCATGCTGTGTCTTTAACCTCCAAGCTGAACAATTATAGGTCAAGTTTTCCCAGCTGTTAATGTCCATTCCCAAGGCCTTTAGATCCCTCTTGCAGATAAATTTATATCACAGCTATGGTCTCTCTCTGGGGCACTTTCTGTGCACTAATTCTCCATACAGAAGATTTTTGGGAATCCAACCATCAGCCATTCTCACGACATGCCCAAAGCAGCATAGACATTGCTGTTTCAATAGTGTACACATGCAATTGATGAATTGTCCTGTTGAGTTGACCCTAAGCAAGAAGGAAAGTATAGCAGGCCTTGGGAACAGGCCTGGGGGGGAAAAACAGCTAATAGTTCATAGGTTGGTGCCCCCATGCTTCTAAATAGCTGAATATTTTTATACCTTTACTATGAACCAAAATCATAGCTGAGTTTTTTAATGGATATTATTTTTTGATAATCTCATCCTATTATAGCAATAGCAATAGCAGCTAGACTTATATACTGCTTCATAGGGCTTTCAACTCTAAGTGGTTTACAGAGTCAGCATATTGCCCCCACAGTCTGGGTCCTCATTTAACCCACCTCGGAAGGATGGAAGGCTGAGTCAACCTTGAGCCAGTGAGATTTGAACCGCCGAACTGCAGCTAGCAGTCAGCTGAAGTGGCCTGCAGTACTGCACTCTAACCACTGTGCCACCTGGGCTCTTTTATTATCACTAAAGGAAAGTGTGCTTTAGTGAATGCATTTCATTAAAATGTTTGTTTATTTATTTACTTTCTTATTTATATATTTAATATTTATTTTATCAAGTTTATATAGCCGCACATCTCACAAAAAGTGGCGTTGGGCAGCAAATGCTTCTGACCATGATCAAATCGGGTTCCGACCAAAAAAAATGCACATATTTGTCCTGACCATTTTCCCCTTTTGCAACATTTTTTTTGTAAGCGCCAATTTTCCAAAATTAGGTTTGGGTCACGACCAAATCGGGTTGTGACTAAAGATATGGAATGAATTATGGTTGTGACCAGTGGTTCTACTGTATGTCATTCTACCTCATACTAGAGAAGTAAACTATTGAAAGATTTTGTAAGTGCCCTACATTTCCATCACCAAATAATATATATTTTTATCAAATAAATATTTTGTCATTAGATGTTGAAAAAAAACTTGATGGCACATAATCAATCCATCAGATAAAGTGTCTACAATCATTTTATGTTGGGTTATTAAGCAGATCGTAGTAGGGATTCTGATTAGGCTATATCCCAAACTGTTTATTGGAATAAGTCAACAGTACTCTCTTCAAGAAATTAGTGAAAGAAAGAGTTTTCCTGGTAATTCCTTAAGTCCACTGGCAGACATCCAAAAGTTCATTCCCCCAGTCACCTCAGTGGGCCTTAAATTGTTTAATTTCCACTGTGTAACAGTTAAGAAAGTGGACAGTACTCTATACTTATCAGATCTAGCATTGATGTAATTTTAGCTGATTTAAATCTTTTTCCAGTCTACAGCTGATGATTGGACTTTGATGGTTATAGATTCAGGCTCTGTGAGCCATTTCTATGAAAAGCTATGATTGATTATGTTTAGTACATAATCTGTTAGTTACTTCAGTTTATGTCTGCATGGTAGAGTATTATTTATTTTAAATTTCTTAAATGCCTGTTTCTCTTTCTGGATTTGTTTAAAGCTGCAGACAAAGATTTGATTTTAATAATGTTCTTTACTCCATAAGAAATATTTCTGAATTTAGAAGAGACTTGGATATGAACAAATTCACTCTAAAATTCCTTCTGTCTCACCCCCATTTTCTATTAATATGACCTGCTTTCTATTTCCTTGGGGCAAAAAGACATTACACTGAGGACATGTAATTTTCCTGTTTCTGTGGGTTTTTTTCCTTTCCCCTCTGGTGATTTGTGTAGCTATATTGCATATTCACACTAATTTTGTTTTAAGTCATATTTTTAAACATTTTTACATAGTAATCTGTAGTCATGCTTATTTCATCATCGAAACAGACTTCAAATTATAATTTACTTGAAATAAATAATTCTTTGAGGGGATTATATTACTCTCTGACTTTTATTATTATTTATTTGCTGATTTATTTATTTAAACTATTGTATGGCATGTTTCTCTGTCATTGTCTTAAATGATTCATCTAGCCAGGCAATAGAAAACTAGCTTTGTTATCTAGATCATTTAGCTGCATTTTTTTCCTCTATCAAATCTTCATCTATTCAGCAAAACTGCGGAAACATGTATAAGACAAATGACACGCTTAAATACACTGATAATAATGAGTATATTCATCAAGACGATTGCTGTTATTAATATTAATTAATTCAGGAAATTATTGTATCCAAGGAAGTATCATATGGAAATTGATTTTACATGGAGCATTGGAGGCCTGATGGCCTGAAATATCAGTGATGCAAAAATGGGATCCTTTTATCTCAAGGTTATCAATTCAAATGCAGCCATGGGTAATAAGAAGAGAAAATCACTTTGGGAATGGACCTTGACTTTGTGATCCCATTTGCTTATATCAACAAATGAACCTCACAAAAAATGTCTCTTTTATTGTTAGCTCTTTGTATGGACATGAACTAAGTGTTGTTCCCTTTTTTCGCATTCATCTCCCCCCCACCTTGAAAATCTTTGCAAAATATTTAACTCAAAGCGAAACCTTAATTAAAACCTCCTAGCAGCAAAAAGGACAGTTTTATCTGAATAAAACAGATCTCAAAGATTCTATAAAAGATTTAGAGAAATATTATTTTGTTTCTGGGTAATGCCATGGAGAATCTATGGGGATCCCAAACAGAGATGCAGCTGGTCAAGTTATTAATTTGCCATACAATAGCAAGTTATGTGTTTTTATGGGGTTTTATGTTGTGATTTTTAATGCTGTAAGACACTCTGAGTCACTTATGTGTGAGTTGGGTGGCCATACAAGTTTAATAAATAAGTAAATAAATAAAAATATTCTCTGAAGATTGCTTCCACTTATCTTTTCTTCTCCCAGCCATGACCCATGGAAAATGGAGGGGTGAATAGACAGCCAGAATCAAACAGGTCATAACAAAAAAGAAACAACAGAATCAGACTTTTGTATCTTGGAGCGAAGGGAAGGACGCGACAAGAGTTAAGAGGAAAGTGACTTTATTCAGCTCATAGTAAACTGCGATTCAACGTGGCGTGTTTCGCGCCCTACATTTATACCCCCGGGTTTGAACGAGGAGCCAATGGGGCGTCGAGTAGCTCGGCCAATCAGGGCGAGGATTGAACCGGCTCCGCCCGGGAACCAATCAGGAAGGAGTCCTTTGTTCGCGCGCTAGTTTTCCCGCGCTAGTATTCAACACCCCTCCCCCCCCAGTCAAAGAGTTCTTTTGGGAAGGGCAAACATAGTCTTGTAGGTAGGCGGGGCGGTGGCGTTCTCGCCCTGACCTTCGTGGCTCCCCGGCGGTCGTTGACGGGGGGGAACCCGCTGGCGGAGGCGTGTCCGTGGTAGGGCGGTGAACCTGTGGTTCGGGCCCGCGGGAGAGAGCTGGCCCCGGGTCCCCTGTCCAATGTCCAACTGTCTGGGGTGGCGTTTCCGTGGCAACCGGAGTGTCCGGTTGCGGTCCCGTGCAGTCTGGTTGGGGTGTAGGTTCAGAGTCTCGATAAGGGCTTCGAGGAAAAGAGTAGCCGGTTGAGGCGTGCCTGTCCGGAAAGTTCGCATCGGCTTGCCTCTCGTTCCCCGGGTGGAAACGGTCCGATGGGGAAAAAATCAACGATGTTGGCTCCTGGTGTGAGCGGGTGTGCGCAGGGCTCGGGCCGTCTGTTTCCGCGGGAAGGCGACGCCTTAATTGGTCCACGTGGCGCCTCCATTGTGCTCCGTCGGCCAGGCCGACCCTGAAGGAACAGGGGCCGGTCAGAGCTGTAATGGTTGCGGGAACCCACCGTGGATCCCCGGAAAAGGAGCGGGCCCATACCGGATCCCCTAACTTAAACGCGTGGGAAGGGAGGGCCCCCAGGTTGCTCGGCAGATCCCCTGCGTAGTGTGGATGGAGCCTGTCTAGGGAGGTTCGCAATCTCCTACCCATCAAGAGCTCTGCGGGACTTTTATTCGTCGTTGGGCAGGGTATGGAGTGCTGGCTCAAGAGGTAAGCCGCCACTCTTTCTTGCCAGTCGCCCTGGCCCATGCGGCCCAAGGCTTCTTTCGCTGAGCGAACTGCGCGCTCCGCCCGGCCATTGCTAGCTGGGTGATAGGGGGCTGTGGCCGCGTGTCTGATTCCTTGCTCGGCCAGGAATTCTTGGAACGTGGTGGAGGTAAACTGGGGGCCATTATCGGAAACTATCACATCCGGTAACCCATGGGTAGCGAACATCTTACGGAGGGCCCTCACTGTACTCTCCGCTGTGGTGGAGGTCATGATCACCAGCTCCACCCACTTAGAGTAAGCATCTACCACTATCATAAAGTTTCGGCCGTGAAAGGGACCGGCGAAATCAATATGTAAACGGGACCATGGGCCTCTAGGGATTTCCCACTCGCGAGGAGCGGCTGTGGGGGGATTCGGCCTAGAACTTTGGCATATTCTACATCGGCCTACATAATCTGCGATTTCGGAATCTAACAAGGGCCACCACACATAGCTACGGGCTAACGCTTTCATTCGCGCTATGCCTGGGTGGTTCTTATGGAGTGCAGGCAGGATTCGTGCCCGCAGGGCTGTGGGGATCACTACCCTATCCCCCCAGACAAGACACCCCCCGTGAAGGGCGAGTTCGGCTTGTCGCACTTTAAATGGACGGAATTCTTCCGCTACCTTTTCCGTGGGCCACCCCCTCAAAACCCATGAAGCAACCTGAGATAGGACGGGGTCAGCCTTTGTGCAGGCTGCAACGTCCGCGGCCGAGACAGGGAGGTCGGATTCGGCGATGGACAGAACAGAGAGCGCGGGCACGTGGGCTGTGTCCGTCTCTGGCAGAGGGCAACGGCTTAGCGCGTCTGCGTGTCCTAGCTGTTTGCCCGGACGGTATAACAGCGTATACGAATACGCTGTTAGGAACTCCGTCCACCGAGTCATGCGGGGGGACAAAATGGGGGGAGTTGGCTTGTCGCCCGCCAGTAGCCCCAGGAGGGGCTTGTGATCCGTGACCAGGGTGAAATTCCTACCGTAGAGGTAGTCATGGAACCGCTTAATGCCGGAGACTGCAGCCAGGGCCTCTTTATCGATTTGGCTGTAGTTCCGCTCCGTGGAGGAGAGTGTCCGGGAATAGAAAGCTATGGGGGCTTCTGAGCCGTTCGGGAGGATGTGGCTCAGAACCGCTCCTACGCCATAGGGGGAGGCGTCGCAAGTCAGAATTAGAGGCATCCTATCGCTGTACTGGATTAGGACTGCCGATGAAGTTAAAATATCCTTTATAGCCGCGAACGCGTGTGCTTCACGGCTGCCCCATTTCCAGGCCGCTGACCGGTCAAGCAGTCGGTGTAGCGGCTCAGCTAGCGACGCCTTGTGGGGGATAAAAGGGGCGTAGAAATTTAAGAGCCCCAGGAATGCCTGTAATTCCGCCCTAGAGGTGGGTGCGGGCGCGTTTTTGATGGCGGCAACTTTGGAAGGAGTGGGGTGGATGCCTTGGGCATCAATGAGGAACCCCAAGAATTCAACTCTGGGAACAGCAATTTCGCATTTGCTGCGCTTTAATTTCAGTCCTGCCTCCCTGAAACGTGTGAGGACCTCCCGCAGTGTTTTCAGGAGTTCCGAGTGACTGGGGGCTGCGACCAGGACGTCGTCGAAGTAGGGAACGACGCCTGGGAGCCCGTGGAGCAACCGCTCCATGAGGCTCTGGAAAATCCCAGGGGCAACCGAGACGCCGAATTGGAGACGGCGGCAACGGAAGGCCCCACGGTGGGTGACGATGGTCTGGGCTGTAGCCGCATCGTCGTCTACGGGAAGCTGCTGGTAGGCCTGTGCCATGTCTAGCTTGGCGAAAATGCGGCCCTGTCCTAAGGAGTGGAGTAGGTGCTGCACTACGGGAACCGGATACGGGTTTGCCTGCAGGGCCAAATTGATGGTCGACTTGTAGTCGGCACATATTCTCACCGATCCGTCGGGTTTGACCGGGAGGACTATGGGGGTTTCCCAACGGGCGTGATCTACGGGCTCGAGTACCCCTTGCTCAATAAGTTTGTCCAGTTCTGCGTCTACTTTTGCTCGCAATGCGAAGGGAACCCTGCGTGCCTTTAGTCTAACGGGAGCGACCTGGGGATCGAGGCAGAGGGAAATGGGGGTGCCCTTATAACAGCCCAATCTCCCATCAAATACGTCTGAGAACTCGTCCAGGACGCTATCTACGGCGAGGGGAACTACCCTGTGTACCCCTTCTATGGTGAGGCCCAAAGCGGAGAACCATTCCAACCCCAGGAGAGCGGGCAGGTTGTTTCTAACGACTAAAACTGGGAGTTTCCCTTTAAAATTCCCGTATTCCACCCGGATGTGGTATATCCCGGCTGTGGGAATCCCATTTCCCTGGTAGTCTAGGAGGGAGACCCGGGCGGGGCGCAGCTTTCTCTGGGGAACCCCGGGGCAAAGGCGGGAGAACAAAGCCCAAGATAGGAGAGAACGGGATGAACCGGAGTCCACCTCCATTTGGCAAAGCTGACCTTCGAGCCGGACGGCGGTGCTTATTTTCCGGTGGCCGGCAGGAACGTGGGATGCCTGGTAGACCACGCAGTCAGCGCTGGAGGGCTGGTAGGTTGAGTAGCAGTCCTCAGTGCGCTTCGCGGGACGTGGTTGCTGGCGGCGTTGCGGCGCCGGGCGCTGGTTGCTGGGTTGCATGAACGACGGGGCTGGCAGGGGAGCCCGGCATACTCTGGCGAGGTGCCCTTCTCCTCGGCAGCGGCGGCAAACGGCAGAGCGGTACGGGCAGGCTGCGCGGCTGTGGCGGCCGCCACATCCGCGGCAAGGTGCGTTTGATGCTGGCTGAACGGGCGCCGGCGGTTGCTGGGGTGGCCTCTGCTTCGGCTGCATCCTCATCTGGCCAACGATTTCCTCCTCCTCCTCCTCGTCTTCGGCAGGGGAGAGATCGTCGACGAGGTTCGTCTGGGTGGACGGCCCCGCAGCGGGTTGTGCGGGGGGGTTTAGCTGGAGGCGTTCCATGTCGGCCGTGGATTGTTCGGAGAGTTCGGCTGCTCGCGCTATCTCCACGGCTTGCATCAGGGTAATCTTGTGATTCCGGAGTAATCGGCCGCGTAAATGTGCGTCGCGGACCCCGCACACAAACTGTTCCGCAAGATTCTCCTCCAGGTCTGCGAAATCACACTGGGCGGCCACGGTGCGCAAAGCCTCCAGGAAATGGCTAATGGACTCGTTGGCCCTTTGTACTCGGCGGCGGAAAGCGAAACGGCGTGCAAACAGAGAGGGTGAGGGAGCGTAGTGGTTCCTCAGCCTGGACATCAGCTCGGCCCACCCAAGTTTGTAGGCTGGCCTCGGGGCGGCCAGGGCTCTCGCAGAGGCGAACATGGACGGCTCACAGCAGGACAGGAAGAAACTGCACTTCTCCTCGTCGGTCTGAGCCTGGTTTTTCGAGGCGATCAGGTAGCACTCGAACCGCTCCATGAACCCGTCCCATGATTCTCCGGTGGCTCCGCCGAATGGCGCGAAAGGAGGAAGCGATGACGCCATCGTGATGTGGAGCCGGAGAGAGGGAGAGAATGACGGAGAAAATTTCGCGTTCGCTGCCGGCGTTCTTGGTCCGATGATAGCGTGCTAGCTGGTTCAGACGCGGTGGCAGCTGGCTGTTCTTCTCCGTGGTCGCGGGAATCGGGATCCCACCTTCGTCGCCAGTTTTGTATCTTGGAGCGAAGGGAAGGACGCGACAAGAGTTAAGAGGAAAGTGACTTTATTCAGCTCATAGTAAACTGCGATTCAACGTGGCGTGTTTCGCGCCCTACATTTATACCCCCGGGTTTGAACGAGGAGCCAATGGGGCGTCGAGTAGCTCGGCCAATCAGGGCGAGGATTGAACCGGCTCCGCCCGGGAACCAATCAGGAAGGAGTCCTTTGTTCGCGCGCTAGTTTTCCTGCGCTAGTATTCAACACAGACAGCTTGTCTCAAAGGTGATTTTTTTAAAAGGATTGCTTTTTTTCCCCCTTGAGGAAGAAAGGAGAAGACATTTTGGTTCTCATCCAAGAAGCTTCATCTGTTCTGGCCAGAATGGGCAAAGCGCCTGTAAGACATCTATGACCTGGATGACTGAGAATCTTCACAGAATCAGACAGCTTTGAGAACAACAAAATGGACTAGAAGTAGCCTTCACCAGATGCCCACAATAGCCAATATAAGTAATTACTTGACATTAAAGTATTTCTTCTGATGGAAATATTATCCTCAAGAGACATTACACATTCAGGATTTTACTAATGAAGAAATACTTTCTCAGCATGTTTGTCAAATACCTGCCTAATCACAGAAGCTGGAATCACCTGGAAAATGTGATCAGCTCAGACTTTCTCCATTTCTTAAATATAAATATACTGATTTATACCCCGTCATAGGATTCTCATACTTATCATCTATGTTGTGAGGGCTTATTGTGATTATTCCTGATGTATTTGTAAATATCTCTTTGATAATTCTTACATGAATAAAAGCTATGAAAATGAACCCCTTGATTATATTATTCTAGGCCAGAGATCCTCAAACCCAGTCTTCACAATGATGATAAGCCGCTTACTCATGAGTAAAACAAACCCCTTTTCAAAACAGGGCAGGATTTATTTACATAATCAAACCAAAAATAATTAGTCCCCAAAAAACTGGTTCTGGCCAAGGAATCCAAATTGCCTGCTGTATATAGAAAATGAACAGCTGTCTGTGACAACCGGCCACTCCCAAACCCCTCTTATTTATTTCACAGCCAGGGAGAGGCTGGCTATCATCTGCATCTGCCTCTCCCTGACAGCCAGCTTACTGTTTTCCTTTGCTCTCTTTTTGTTTCCTCTCTGCGCATATGCACATCTGGGATGGGACCCATCTATGTCTCCCCCTCACTCAGCTCCCCCCAGGTGGAGAGGCAGACAGCTGCCTCTCCACCTGGGGGAAGACAGAAGGCCCTGGGTCTGCCTCTATCTCTGATGCTGTTTCCTTACCAGTGCCTTCCAAAGGTTCTGAAGCTGGCCCAAGCTCTCCCTCAACCTCCTCCTCACCTGACTCTGCTGCTAACTCTGCTTACAGCCAATGGCCATAACAATGTGATCTCCAAACCCCTGGGAATCCCAATAACCTATTGGGAGGTCTGTCAAATCAAATAAGTAAAGAATTTTCTCAGTTTTAATTACTAATAACTAAATAACTAAGAGCCAAGGTGGTGCAGTGGTTAGGGTACAGTACTGCAGCCACTTCAGCTGACTGCTAGCTGGAGTTCGGTGGTTCAAATCTCACCGGCTCAGGGTTGACTCAGCCTTCCATCCTTCTGAGGTGGGTAAAATGAGGACCCAGACTGTGGGGGCAATATGCTGACTCTGTAAACCGCTTAGAGAGGGCTGAAAGCCCTATGAAGCGGTATATAAGTCTAACTGCTATTGCTATTGCTATTGCTAAATATTGGTAATATAGCAATAGCAATATAGCAGTAGACTTATATACCGCTTCATAGGCCTTTCAGGCCTCTCTAAGCGGTTTACAGAGAGTCAGCATATTGCCCCCAACAATCTGGGTCCTCATTTTACCCACCTCGGAAGGATGGAAGGCTGAGTCAACCCTGAGCCGGTGAGATTTGAACCGCTGAGCTGCTGATCTAGCAGTAGCCTGCAGTGCTGCATTTAACCACTGCGCCACCTTGGCTCTTAATACAACTAACAAAAAGCAAAGCACAATCATTTTAAGGGATACTGAGACCAAAATGTTTCAGAAACACTGATCTAGTCAATAACTAGATTAGGGGTCCTCAAACCTTTTAAACAGGGGGCCAATTCACGGTCCATCAGACTGTTGGGGGGGGCAGCGGACCGGCTGGGGCATGGCATGGCTAGGTGGTTATGTGACTGGGTGGGTGTAGATAGATCATGTGACTGGGTGTGTGTTGCCAATTTAATAGTCTATTGAACAATGCACACAAATTAAACTTTAATTTGTTTTGCTCCTGGGGTGTTTTATTTCCTTCTGTTTGCATGTTGCATTTTCTTTTTACTAGATCATTTTTTCAGTTCTTTAGGAGTCTATTGGTCCACTTCAGGAAACTCAGTTTTGCAATTCTTCTCAGCCCCAAGGAGCTTGAGAAATCTCTCTCTCTTTCTCTCTCTCTCTCTCCCTCCCTCCCTCTCTCTTTCTCTCCCCCCTCCCTCTCTATCTATCTCTCTTTATGTTCTGAAGGCGGGGGAGGAAAAAAACAGGCTGTTTTCACCAGTTTTTGGGGGCTTCCAGGGGCATCTGTGTGCTCTGTTTTTCACCTCCCCCACATCCAGATGCATTCTGCAGGCCGAAAACAGACAAAAACGGCTCAGTTTTTGGCCAAAAAGGGCCATTTCCCCCAATTTTTGGCCTCGAGAAATCTATATACCCCATTTTTCATCCTCCCACCTCCAGAAGCATTCTGCAGGCCAAAAATAGACAAAAATGGCTCATTGTTTTGGCCAAAAATGGCCTGTTTTTACCCATTTTTTGGCCTCCTGGGGTCTTTGTGTGCCCTGTTTTTCACCTCCCCCACCTCCAGAATGTCTCTTGCAGGCCAAAATTGTTGGCCTTACCTTTTAGTTCCAGCCTGCAGGCCTCGCAAAGGTAAGTCCTGCACTCGGCCAAAGGGTGTGGTCTACGTGGGCTGGTTTAATGGCTTCAGCAAGCCTCATGCATATTTTGAGGACCCATGAGCTAGCACCTCAAACTTCTAGAGCCATTCATGCAGAATAAAGAAAATTCCTGCTTCCTATATTCTAGAAGATTCCCCCTGATTTGCATAAAGTGGACCTAATTTGCTTTTTTTTTTTTTTTGAGGTGGTGTGGTCACTTTAATTGCAAACCGCTTCCAGATTTTGAAAAGTCAGATACCAAGTCAGATTGGCATAAATTCAACTCATAAAATACATAAAAACAGAAATGCATTTGGATTTGTGGACTAATACAAAAATAACCCCTTGGTTGAATCTTCATAAAGATTCCATCTGAAATTTTCATATCTCTATTCCTAAACTAGAGGTTGTTTCCTTTCATTGCTGCAGAAGGCCTAAATTACTGGTAGTCAATTAGGTCTGGAGAAATTCATGCTCTGGAGAGGTAGTGCAAATTCAGCTAATGTTATAACTTCTGTAAAAAATATATCCTTCTGCTGCTTAAAGCAAGATTTTGCCTCTTTATTTCCCTGGAGAATCTTCAGGACGTGTAGAAATTTAGCCTATGTAGCTTTTTTTGTGATAGAGATATAGTGATAGAGAAGACATGACTGAATTAAAAACAAACATTTCAAGTCAGCAAAAAAACTCAGCAGACTTTAACAACAATGGATATTGTGGCAATAATAAAACTGCTCTGAAAATAAATACGGAAACAATTTACTTATGTAGTAAAGAATATAGATCTATAGGTAGACTTTATATTGTCAATTATTAACAAAGCCTAAAGTAGTAGTAAAATGCTCTTGTTCTCTACTACTCTTGGGATTGCGAAGTTATAGTACTACTGTTCAGGCTTTTTCATCAGTGTGTATGCTAAATTTATAATTATTAAGTTAATTATTGACACTAACTTGTCCATGATGTTTACTATGAAAATATTTATTTAGTTCGCATCAGAGGCATCTCTTATACTTTGTGGTGGAGTCTACTGCTGATTTGCAGAGATTGGAGTGAAAAGGCAAATTGGTATGTAGAAAAATCCTCCCTAAATTTCATAGTATGTATCTGATAGTTATGCAGAGTGTGCTTTAGTTTGGCAAGATTCATGTCTTTAGGCAATCAGCAAACTACTTTGAACAATTCATTGTGATGTTCTTGATACTCCATGCATGACATTAATCTTGCCACATTAAATACACTCTGCGTAACTATCAGACAAATACTGTGAAGATTTAGGGAGGATCCCTTCTACATACCAATAGCTCAATGCTGATTTGCCTCTTTGTACCTCCTTCCTGCATTTTGGTGCCAAATTCTACCACGTCCTTAAAATTTGTCACATTTTGGTGATCAGACTTTTTCACCAGGAATACTCACTTCAGAAATATTTTCCTCCATACATTCATTTCTATGTTTCTATTAGTAAAATACAAAAGGAGTACACATAGATACCTTCAGTCTAGTGTAGTGCCATTTCATCTTGAAATTCAAGTTGATCAGAATGCGTTACCTGACACAACATAGACTGGATTGTAAGGCCAAATGTACAAGTTAGCCCAATATTTTTGTACCTCATGCTGTTAATGCATAATTCTGAGAAATATAAAATTTCCTTTGAAAATTTGTTCAGTACTCTAGGTCAAGGGGTGTCAAACTCGCGGCATCACAGCAGCATCGCATGATGTATCAGGACTTCCCCCCCCCTTTGCTAAACCAGGCATGGGTGTGGCCAGTGTGGTCAGTGTGTGATGCATCTGGCCCACAGCCTGTGAGTTTGTCAGCTCTGCTCTAGGTGATGCTGTATCCTTTAGGGAACATTTTCCACCAAATGACTTGTGAGAACTGCCATAAAGCTATTCAAGGACATAAAGGACTAACTGCTAAGCTAAGTGTGAACTGACCTTTTCTTGGGACAGAGATAAACTATATTGTTGACTAGTAGTGTACATGTTAAAGGAGAGGGAATGTTTGCTTGTTTGGGTAAAAAACGGTATTCCCAGGAACAATTTCAAAAGACCTGTATGTAAGAATGGATGTAAACAGATGTATGAATACCCTTATACACATGCCTGTCAAATGTAAGGATTAAGATACTGGACTAGGAGTGGAGAGTGAAGAGAGTCAGGCTGTAATTCTCTCTCAGACATGGAAACCAGCTTGGTGAATTTAACTAGCCATTCTCTTTTAGTTAAGGATAGGGAAGTTGAAAATTTCTTATTTCCAACCTTTTAGATTGAAGTGGTAGTCTATTAGCTTCCATGAAGAGGTAACATTCTGCAGTGGATTTATCCAAGCTGATAATAGTTATACAAGGAAATTACATGTTGAATTTCAAATACCAAGAAAGCTATTGTTCACTTAATAACTTACATATATTTCTCAGAGTTACAGCTAGGATAGTTTACTATTCACTTTATTTATTTGTTTTATTCCTTTTTCTGAACTGGCCATCGTTCTCAAAAATGACTCTGGGCATTGTACAATAAAACATCAAAATATAAAACAATATATAAAAGCTAAAATGTTAAAATTTAAATTTGGATTTAACATTTTTAAAGTAGGCAAGAATAATTAATTAATTTTATACTTACATTTGCCTTATAGTTACGTGCTTCCAGGCTAAATACAAATTGTGGGGCTGAATGTGGTATAAAACTAGTGTGTACATTCATGTTCCACTGCCTTTGGTTTTTGATCAAAGAAAATAAAATAGGTGTATACCCCTACATGCACACACACATGCACACACACATGCACACATTAAGTCTAAAAGTTTGTTAAATGTTAGGAGGAGAAGTGTACTTGCTAAGTAGTCATAAGATCTGCTAATTGGGAAACAATGAAACAGAATGAGGAAATAGAAGGAAACATCCCAGCAGTAAGCAGAGCTGGCTGGAATCCTAAATAAAATATCTCCACTCATAATAATGTATTACAGGTCCCTTCTGCACTAATCTAAATAGGAAATATTTCTTATCGGAGCAAGCATGCCACTCAGAATTAGCAGTTCCAGTTCTAATCATTCAAGTGAATCAAGGAACGGGGATTATTTAATGTGAAAGCATCACTGCTCAATTTTAGCAATTTTATTTCCCCTTCTCCTCCTCATAGCTTTACCTACAAATTGCAAGTAAGAAGAATCCAGATCCCTTTCCTGCCAATTTACAGAATAAAGTAATACCTTGCTGACAGGTGCCTTACACTTTAGATGCCAGAACAGATTTTAGTATGGATTTTAAAGCTTAGCCATAGCTGAAATTATGTGACATGACTCTCACAAATAAGGTTCTGACTACATAATGAACCTTCCTTAAGCCTTTACTATATTTCATTGGGAAGCTGAAACTATTGAAAGATTTCTCTTTGGTATTTCAGTAGAACTGCTGCTTTAATCTCCAGAACACAAGGTGAGATATAAAGCAGACAAACCAGCAAACCACTCTGCATACTTGAAAAGGGAACTGGGAACATAATATGTTTCTCCAAAAAGATGACCCACCTTGAAAAGAAGCCCTATCACGTTTTTGAGTACATATGATCCAGTTCCTGCAAGTTCTAACCTCTTCTATAGAAGAGGTTCCACAAATTACAGTGCCGTTTAGAACCAGTTCCAGCTCCCTCCCTCCACCCGTCTGCACATCATCAAGATGAAGAACAAGAGGAGGAATTCTTGGAGTTGAAGTCCACAAGTCTTAAAGCTGTCAAGTTTGAACACCCCTGGGTTTTTTTTTCTAAAGGGTTAGGGGTGCAAGGGTCTTGTAACTTGATAGCTTTAAGACTTGCGTGCTTCAAATGTCAGAGTTTCTGAGCCAACATGACTGGAGGAGCAATTCTGGGAGCTGAAGTCCACAAGTCTTAAAGCTGTCAAGTTTGAACACCCCTGGGGTTTTTTCCTAAAGGATTAGGGGTACAAGGGTCTTGTAACTTTACAGCTTTAAGACTTGCATGCTTCAAATGCCACAGTTTCTGAGCCAACAAGGCATTGTTAAGTGAGTTTCACCACATTTTACAAGTTGGCCACTCCCACCCAGTCACATGGCTGGCAAGCCACTCCCACAAAGCAGGCCACACCTATAGAAGAGGTTCTAAAAATTTTTGAAACCCACTGCTGATATGATCAAATTAAGCCCCACCCACAAAATTAGCCCTAATTAAGACCCCGCCCACCCCAGGGTGCAGTGGGGTGGGTTGAGGCACACAGGTAAAAAATAAGCTAGGGTGGAGATGGGATGGAGTTGCCCTACTTACCAGGCCTCGCACACCGCGACACCTGCCTCCTCTTCTTCTGCGGCCGCTTGCCGCCACTCACATGCATCGCCCTGGCCTCCATTTTGCTCTCAGATATGTGCTGCATTGTTATTGGCTGCAGATGCTTTCCAGCAGGCATCTGAAGGCAAAACAGAAGCCCGGGCGATGCGTGCAAGTGGCAGCAAGCAGCCGCAGAAGAAGTGGGCCAGCAGCGGGCTCCTGCTAGGTGGGGCTGTCGGTGCCACAACCATGAGGTGAGTCAATAATTAGCACCCTCCAAAAAGAAGACCTAGATGTGTTTTCAGGGCTAAAAAGAAAATAAGATCCGGCCTTCTTTTTGGAGAAACACACAGAAATTTGCAATAGCAATGCTGATTTATCAATGGCTTAAATGAACTATTGGGAAAAGAATGAAACCAGAAATATAAATTATTTTGGAATCAAATCATTATATATATGACTACTTAAATAAAACATATTTATTCCTAAGTAAATATTTATAAATTTGTGAGTTTGGGGCCCTTCCACATCACAACGGTTTCTACTTTCCAATTCCTACAAAGCAATGCAAAGTGGACTTTAGTTCTACTAATCACAAACTGTTCAGAACATACAGAGATTCCATGATCTAACCCTTGTTCATCATTAAGCTTGTTCATCATTAAGTAATCAATAGGAGAACATAATCATTGTTCAATAAATTCCTTGACTATCTCAGACTATAGAGTACCAAAAAAATCCCTTCATCCATACTCCAAGGAAAAGAGAAAGTAAATTTACTTGTTAAAGACAGGTGCCTGGAGATAGCATTATTAAAACATTCTTACTAATCTACAAACTGGAATTGAATTCTACAAAATTTGTAGAGTGGCAGTGTTGGAGGCAGAGAAGAAACTAGATTTGCTTCAGTTTCAGAGAAATATGAATTTGGTTCTCATCTCTCAACCAATGGACAACCTGAGATTGCAGAAGTTAGAAGCTGATTTTAAATTATAATAAAGCCATCATATGGAGATACCCTTCCTAAGCCCAATATAAGGAGTTCCTTCTTGCCAAGATCCTTAATCATTCTGGCAGAAATCAGCTGTCGTTGGACACAGGAGGGATTTCTACAGGTTCTTTAAATGCTCGTGCATTATGTTCACAGTATTATCTTGCTAAGCTTTTCCTAACTACAATTGGCCTGCATAATGTAATGTCCATCCAGATTCTTCAATCTATGAAGCTGCAAGTAGGACTGGAAACAGGTGGCATGCAAAAAATACAGATCATCAGTCATCAAGGACACATTCCTAAAAAAATAAAATTCAATTTTTCAGGGTTGAGTGGATTTGCTTAAAGTTCTCTTGCCTTTCATTGTTAATTTATTATTACTGTCATTATGATATATGTATATGTAGGTCAAGGAAAGTCTATCCAAAACTCAGCTAATTTTTAATTAGCTGCCCTTGTCACCAAGGGCACATCTTTAACCAAATTGGTGCTTTTTTTTTTCTTAACAGACAAAGCAAATATGGATGCCTCACCACAATTACAACTTCAACATGAGATATGCCTGGTGTGATTTTCCAGTGCAGATTTGGGGATGTTACGACTTAAAACACAGTCACAAATATATTTGCTGAAATGTATCTCTCTCACACATGCTACCAAGGAATGGAAAAGGACATAAAAGCCGAGCAGCGATTTCTGAAAGACCATTTCACTTCAGACAGCAATTTATAACTGGCTACACTAGTATTAACAGAAATCAAGGCTTTTCTAACAAAAGGCTCTGAGGGTTTAACAATGGGCTACTAAGCTTTTAACACATTTGATTTACATGGCCAGGGAAGGAATCTTAATATGAATGGTTGTTCCAGGGTTCATGCTCTGGTCAGGCAAAGCATGGGTCACTTAAAAAGGTTGGGGCAATTAGAATTTATTTAGCTCGTTGGGAGTATTTGCATATAAAACACAAGAAGGGAAAGCCAAGAAACTGAGAGGGATTGGGAGATCAAAATATTTTCCAAAATGAATGAGCTGGGTAGGGAAGAAATTAGCTTGTGTAGAAAACAAAGCTATCTTTAAAGACATACAAACAGGCCCACATATATACCAATATATTGAAAGCCATTTCACTCAAACCTGCGTTTCTTTTCAATGTTTGGAATGTGACAATTTTTCCTAGTTTTGGCAAGATGATTTCATAAAGATTCTCTTGTGTTGCAGTTGCTATTGTGAATGTAAGAACATAAAATAATTCCTGATGTCATAGAGAAATATCTTTCTAGAGGGATATTTTGTCTTCAAAAGTGCCTATTTCATAGTTTTCCTCCATTGAATTATACTCAATAGAATATTGAAAATTCAATCCAGCTCTAACAGATTAACAAACTGAAATCATTCTGGATGTATGCAATTTACTTTATAAAGGCAGCTCACCTAATGGCCATATCATGTATTGTGGTTTTCCTAAGTAAATTAGCAACAAACTCCTAAGTGTGCAATCATTTTTGCACGGTTTAACTTAGTAATCCTTACAGAGCTCTAAAAGTTAATTAAATTAATGAAGATAGCAGACCTGAAATAGAGAATTGTGACTTTTTAAATCTCTTCTAAAGAATCCATTAATGATACTACCCTAAGGGCCTATACAGTCACATTGTATATTTTGACAAGCAATAGCCCGCTATGTTGCTAAGGATTTCAGAATCCAAAATTTTTCACAGTGCTAAATTCTGACATTCTTCATACACATGGAATTGAATCAAGGATTAATATAGTATCTTTGAGACCAAGCTTATGCTTCATCAAGAACCTTTCCCTATTTTAGACAAATGTGAACTATGGCTTACTTCCTTATCCTTGCTCGGTATAATTGACTTATTCCCAAATGTAATGTAATTGCAAGCTACTAGCTTTGAAAACCCAAACCAGCACCAGGTCAAAAAAAATCAATTGCAAGTAAATCTAACATCTTAAAAAGCTGATTAAAACAGTATAATGTCCCTCATTTGGCACCTAAGCAAATATAAAGGTAGTCTGGATAGAAAATTACTAGTAATTCAATTTATTCTGGTTGCATTTTTAATGAGAAAAATGACTCTTTAATTTTCTATTTCAGGTATTGAAAATATACAGCCTTGGCTAAAATTTACACTGAAGCTAAAATCAGGGAGCTGGGTATATGTTGTTGCACTCTAGGCAGCAATAAACAAAAATCACATCCGTTTTATTCCTCATTTGTTCAAACTATATACCTCCTTGTATTCAAATTAGAACTGTATTCAAGGTGACTTAAAATAATAGTACAGATACCATTTAAAAATAAAAATTAAACTCAGTATTAACATCACTTCCCAATGAATATTTAACAGCCTGGCAAAACAATGTTTATGTATTTATTTATCAAATTTTGAAACCACCCTTCTTCCTTGCAATATATGAGCAGACTTCCTCTATGATGAGAGAGAGAGTGATGGATAAACAGAACTCTGGAATGAATAAATTCAAAAGCCTGAAAATTATGCAGTAGAAAGCCTTTTCCTTTGTGTCAGAAAGGCAAGTCCTGCAAAATTACATAGATGGGTAAGGTAGTTCTATAGGCACCAAACCATTTAGGGACCTTTGTCTAGAAAGTAAATAGCAAATTCCTTATTTTGGACTAAAGCACGGTTGTCTGCCTCATTTTGCATCATCAGTTTGATCTTTTCAATATTTATTTAAGGTTAATCCCACATTGTACAGAATAGTAATCCAGATGACTAAATTGTCACTGTGACATATGATTATTAATGGCTTGATATAGCTGCTGTTCCACTGGTAGGACTAAGCAAATGGCATGAGAAAGGAGGAAAAGAAAGTTCTGGCCTGGAAGGGCAACTCTGGTGCCACAAGGCTAATGTGCTGAACTAGCTGTTAACTAGGACTTGTAGGGAGATATAGAGTAGTTTCATTGTATCAGTCTTGTACAATGTCTTGTAGTCGTGTAAATGAACTAGAGCCCTGGGAGGCATACTTACCTCCCCAGTTCTTGGAGATATGTGTTGGTTTGAGTAAAAGTTGTAGAGACAAAGAAAAAAAAATAAGAAAAGAAGAAGGGGGGGACACCTGTGAAATGGAGTGGCTGGAGAGAAAAGTTGGAGAGTGAAATTATGTAAATGTACAGAACAGTGATGGGATTCAAATAAGTTAACAACCTGTTCTCTGCCCTAATGACCAGCTGGGTAGGTGGGGTTCAGTGGTCATGTGATTGGGTGGACGTGACCAACTCAATGTCACTCATGTTGATGGGTGCTTTGCCTTAGCTGCCACAATGTAATTAAGGGTTAATTGGAGAGGCAGTTTCTGTAAGAGGGCAATAAAGATTAGGCTAGAAACAGCACCAGTATGTTTCCTTCCTGCCTTCCTTACAGGATTAGCCCTGTAATGTGGGAAAAAACAAAAGATTTCTTCCAACAACCGATTCTCCAACTGCTTAGAAAATTAACAACTGGTTCTTCCGAATAGGTGCGAACTGGCTGAATCCCACCACTGCTACAGAACAATTTCCCAGGCATGGAGAAGAAAATGCCAAAAGTGGTTTCCATTAAACAAGGGAAATGAAGACCCAGAGAAAGCACATCTTTATCCAAAATCCAAGGCAGGAAGGGATTTGGCTGGCAGTAGACAGCATCCTCATGCAAGACCCTAGTGGGGAAGAATGGGTTTGTCAGTTGTAGGGAATATTTATGTAGGAAACATTTAACTATCCCAATTGCGTCCTTATAATTAATTAGCTCAACTAGTTTGGCTACATAATGAGAAGAAAGGACTCACTGGATAAGAGCCTAATTCTGGGAAAGATTGAGGGCAAAAGAAGAAGGGGATGACAGAGAATGAGGTGGCTGGATGGAGTCATTGAAACTGTAGGTGTGAGCTTAAATGTATTCCAGAGGATGGTAGAGGACAGGAAGGCTTGGAGGAATGTTGTCTATGGGGCCATGATAGGTCAGACACAACTTCGCAACTAACAACAACAATTACTTAGCACGTCAAAAAGCAACAGTACTGAACATGCTAATGGAATCCTGTAGATATCATAAGGGTTGGACTGTAGTTTCCAGGATCATTTGAATTGGCCTCAATGAAGGGAGCAGGTCAACTGCACAAAAATCCCTCCAAGATCCAAAAGCATAGTGTGGCCAATCATATTAAAAAGCAGCATGTGGCCTAGAATTACACTTCCTTGTGTCAGTTTTCAGCATAAGTCAGCAACGCAAATGACTCAACCAGTCTCAGTACCAAATTTCAGTGGAAAACCTGATTGAAATGGTACTTGTACATGTATCTATGGATATGATGTACACACTCTACAATTATTACAAAACTCCTGGATTATTCAGTACATGTGGTGAAGTAAACACATAAGATGCTGCACTTGTTGATCAGAAGGTCGGCAGTTCGGCAATTTGAATCCTAGTGCCAGGTAACGGGGGTGAGCTCCCATTACTTGTCCTAGTTTCTACCAACCTAACAGTTCAAAAGCATGTAAAAATGCAAGTAGAAAAATAGGATCCATTTTGGTGAGAAGGTAACAGCACTCCGTGCACCTTCAGCGTTTAGTCATGCTGGCCACATGACCACAGAGATGTCTTCGGACAGTGCTGGCTCTTTGGTTTTGAAATTGAGATGAGCACCACTCCCTAGAGTCAGGAATGACTAGCACACATGTGTGAGTGGAACCTTTACCTTTAAACACATACCATCCAGAAACGGTCGTTGATCACTTTCTTAATTATGGGCTATTCCTGCTCTTGCCAGTTGAATAAGATGGGAAGGACTGGGGCAAAAGGAAGATAATAGCACTCATCTCTCTATATGTCTGTCCAAATTATCAAAATCTATAAGGTTAAAAAAATTAATATGAAAATTTAAAACATTGGCATTATATTCCAATATTGGAATCCAAGTAAAGTAGATTTCATCAACTTTAGGCACAACAAACAATGTAAATATTTTTTATCAAGTCACCAACTGTTGCGGTTTTCCTTTTCCAATATTATGTTGAAGAAAGTACTATACCATGTAGAAAATAATGCCAACCTAATTTGTGTGGATGTAGTGGAAGTAGAAAAATAAGCTATCTTGAGTTGGATCTAGATATTCATGCTTGGAAGAAACCCATTGAAACCAATCAGATAAATTAACCATGACAAATTAAATTACTTTAATTTGGGGTTGTCTTTTCTAAACATGGCTAAATTCAGATCCTGTCCAATCTCTGGCAAGTCTCTTACAACAGATAATGGCACACAGCTTTAGTACTACTGGAAAGGTCAAAAATAATAGAATATTCCCTCCTTTGTACAATATGATTGCATATAAGTGAAGAATAGTTACTCATGCAGAGATGAAAAATAAATGCCTTTTCTTTGGGATGATAATTTAAATTCCATAGAGTCTTTAATTATTGTTTTAACGTCTTTTTCAGCTAGCAGGTGGGCAATTATTTCACAGGACAATAATGTTCTCCACCAACTTCTTCGGGGACTGAAGTTAGGAAAATAAAGTTCAGAGACATAAAGAACAGCCATTAGGGGCTCAAATACTTTACAGTTATTGTTTCTATTAGCTGTGGTTGGAAAATAGAATATGCAATGAGTAGCATGTGAAATGCAACTTGCAGCATAACTAATCTCCAGAGATTTTACAACACTTTTCATTCTTGTTAGAGAACGAGAAATTAGCATTGGCAATAGTACAATCTGCATATCATTTTGTACTATGTCAATATCCTCACTATGTTTTCAAAAGCAAGAAACAGAGATAAAAGATAATTAAGACCATTTTAATTGATGCTACCATTGTAAAGGAATCAAGACAAATTAGTAACTATTGTGGCAAAGTATGCCAACCCAAGCTCAAATAAAAAACTAGCATTAAAGTCAGCTGAATAAATTTGGTGGTGTTACAACCCTTCTTTCATTTAGTTTTTGGGAACATCATTTATATGACAGGACATTTGTATCCAGTAGCTTTTTAATATGAAATGAAGCTTTCTGAGAAATGCGTAATTCACTGCTTCCAATATAATAATCTTAAATATTCAAATAAAAGGAAATGTCTCTCAGTATTTCTATATGAAAACCATCTCATGACATTAATCCCACTATCTGAAGCACAGTTGAGGTAGCAAAGTATTTTTGCTACTGATTCCAGTGGAAACAATCCAGGAATTTGTTTTAATGAATCTATGATGAAACACACACTATAAACTAAGTCAGCATTTGTCCTTCTCTTCAAAAAAATGACAGGTGCATGATGATCAATAGTTTTCATTAGCCTTCAAGTCACTCAACATGTGTCCTTTGCAGGGAGTTTTCTTTTCCAGAATTTATAACAAAATAAAAACAGAAACAACTGGCAAAGAATTTTTCAGTGATTTCAAAGCTTCTAGATGTTAATTAGGCTGCTCACAGTTCATTCAGCAACTTTCTAGATTTTTTGAAAAGTGCAATTTTGAAAAATACAAAGGTACAATCCCCATCTGCCTATGTCCAGTGTGATTTTTTTTACTAACAATATTATATATTGTTGCCTTCAAAACATCCATATCAATATTCAATTATTTTGTATCCTGGATATTCCAAAACTTATCCTATGTGTGCTATTTAATCCCTGGGTTCCAACCTCACCCTGTGCCAAATATTTTGGAGAACAGACCGTTCTTTAGGGTGTTCTTGAAGGCAAGGAGGATGGGAGCCTGCCAGATTTCAAGAGGAAGAGTATCCAGAAGGCAGCTTTGCTATGGTGAAGACACACTTCCTATTTCATACTAGAAAGCAACATTTGTGACAAGGGACTTGAATTGTGTCCACCCTTGAAATGCCTGCTTCAGGGAGAGGTAGTTCCACAAATTACATGGCCTTGTGCTATTTAGGACATTCAAGGATGATAATCAGGACATTAAGTTGCACCCACAAAAAAACTGGGGGCCAGTGCAGCTCACATAATAGAGGTGCATAATATGCAAATGGGGAAGTGTGTAACATTCTATGTTCTACCGCATTCCTGTAAATGATTACTGTCTCCTCAGGTGGCCATTTTGGTGACAGGTTCACCAGCAATCTTGATGTGAGTGGAGCAAAAAATGCCCACCCAGTACTGGGTGAGCACAAGCAATGGGGTGGAAAAAGTTACATTAACAGTGTGGTCTCTGGCTCTTGTGCATTTACTAATCCTTAGTTTAGAACATAATACATCAGCAATTTGGACAGTTTAAATTTATTAATCCAGATTTCTACATGAATTATGCTTTAGTCAAATTCTTATATTTCCTCCCAGAAGAAGACGTGGCACAATTTATCTTATTAATATGTTTTTCTTCTTTCAAATAATAATTTCCAGGGATTTTTCTTTTTAAAAAAACAACACTTCTGCTAACAATAAGTTAAAAGAGTGCATACTGTTTTCTTATGTGATATATATGATTAATAAAATACTATTCACCCACTGTATACATTAACTTGAACTGGGTTATTAATAGTCGTACGATTGAGCCTGTCTTAGATGGCATGCAACCTTTTTAAAAGAATGATTTTTCCTCACTCTTCAATCAAATAAGCCTTTCAAAGGCATAATGGAAGTCTGATTTATAGTATGAATGACACAATGTAAAAGGAAATAAAGATTAAAAGGATATGGGGGGAGGAGGAAAAGAATTCAGAAATTGAGTACAAGTTCTGAAAACTGTTCTTTATGGCAGATTAAAAGGTGACTCATGCTTTTTATAGCTGTTCCAACTGACCAATGGCTTTTCCTTGATATAATGTTCTAAGTTGGAAATAAAGAGTGCAATTTTCAGCCATTGAGTGTCAATGGAGACAGACCTTTCAGTAATACAACTGTTTAACACTTTCCATTTTTAGAGTTGTATGTTCCAATAAACACAGTGCCCTGGAGCTCGTCCTGGTTAAGGTACAATCTTACTGACATTTTAATTAGCAGGTTCCATTCATGACCACAATTTGTGATGGAGGTCAAGTAAGGACATACTGACTGATGTACCTGCATATGTTAAATCAGTTGTCAGACTATTGAACCTACTTTGATATCGGAATTCCTGCCTATATGTCCATTATGTCTGCTCTATCATGGTTTAACAAGCAAACATTTCTGGGCCAGGGACTATGATATATAAAAGTGAGACTTCAATCTTCAATTTTTCAGCCAAAAAAAAAAGGAATTCATTGCAAAATGAATTCTCAACTATCACTTCATTGTGTGCTCTCTTCCCCCGATAAGCATGGCTGCAACAATTGTTGCTTACTTTTGAAATTTTGCATGCTTGTTTGTGACATATATATATTAGATTTTTACAACCCCCGGTATGCCCAAATATGGGAGGAAGATCACTACTTCCATTCTCTGTCCTTCGGCTCGTCACAAGAGACCATCCAGGCAGAAACCCAATATTTTTACTGTTGCCTTTTTGTTACATTTTGTTGTATTTGTGCTGATAAATAATTTTATTTATTTTATTTATTTATCAGCACAAATACAACAACATATATATATATATATATATATATATATATATATATATATATATATATATATATATATATATATATATATATATATATATATATATATATATATATATATATATATATATATATATATATATATATATATATATATATATATATATGCTGGTCTTGTATTCAGGGCTTTTCCCACGTAAGATTGAGATAGTCTTCGCAACGTTTCAGCGAGGTCTCACTCACCATCCTCAGGCTGGTGTTTTTGGCTTAAAGCATGGCCGGAGCTGCCGTCTTTCTATAAATCTTGGTGGAGGTGTGTTGAGTGCTGGGTTTGTTTCAGTAAGTGGATTGATTGGCTGTGTGGTTGTATCATGATTGGTAGATTGGTGCTGATTGGTGCTGGCTGTGTGTCTGTTGTTGTTTTTTGTTGTAATGGCCTGGGTGGTGGGTGGGGCTCGTTTGTTGACTAGGGCTGGTTTCCAGATGTCTGGTAGGTGGGAGGTATCATCACGTTTATTCATGTTGTAGGAGTGTTTCTCTATTTTGATAGCTTCCATAATTATTCTCTTGTTGAAGTGTTCAGTTTTGGAGATTAATTTGGTTACTTCAAAATTAATTTCATGTCCTGTAGCTTTAAGGTGCTGGAAAAGGGAGAACATTTTTTTCTTTTTTTCTTACTGCGTTCTTGTATTCTGCAATGCATCCATTTATTCTGCTGTTAGTTTCTCCTATGTATGTTGCAGGGAAGATTTTGCATGGTATTTTGTAGACTCCTTGGTTTTCTAGCTGGATTTTGTCTTTGGGGTTTCTTAAGATGTTGGCTATTTTTTGGTCAGTGTTGAAGGCTGTCTTGATATTGTGTTTGTGGAGAATTTTGCTGATTTTATCTGTAGTGTCTTTGATGTAAGAGAGGAGGGTGATGTCATTGTCCTGTTCTGTGTCTTGGTTCTTGGGGGGAGTCTCCCTTTGGATTAGGTTGGTAATTGTTTTTCTTTGGAATCCGTTGGACATTAATACGTTTGTGAGAGTGTGAAATTCAGTTTTCAGGTGGTCTTTGTCGGCTAGGCATTTGGTTCTGGAGATGAGGGTCTTGGCTACAGAGTTTATCTGTGCAAGGTGGTGATGGGATTGTGCGTTTAAGTAGTGGTTGGTGTGTGTTTTTTTCTGGTAGATGGTGTGTCCTAGGGAGCTATTGGTTTTTTTGTAGATTAGGACATCCAGAAAGTGAAGTTGGTTTGTTTACTTCTATTTCCATAGTGAATTGTATTTTGGGGTGTAGGTTGTTGAGATGTTTGAGGAAATTGTCCAGTTTTTCTCTCCCATGTGGCCAAATCATGAAAGTGTCATCAACATATATAAGCCAGAGTTTGGATTTGAGTTCAGATTTATCTAAGGCATTACTTTCAAAATGTTTCATGTATAAGTTTGTGATGACGGATGAGAGGGGTGATCCCATGGGTGCTCCTTCTATCTGCTTGTATCTTTGTCCATTATGGATGAAGTATATGTTGGTTAGGCAGTGGTTAGTCAGATCCAGGATGTGTTTAGGGGGGTTGTGTTTGTTCTAGATAGCTGTCAAGGCTTCTTTTATAAGCACTTGGATGAAGAGGGATATGACATCGAAGCTCCCGAGTAGGTTGCTGGGTTGTAGGTTTTGTTTCTTTATTGTTTCTATGAAGTGGAGTGAGTTTTGTACATGTGAAGTGATGGATTCTGCATAGGGTTGGAGTTGTCTGACGAGGAATTTGGCAAGATTCTGTAGAGGTGAGCCTATGGAGCTGACTATGGGTCTGAGTGGTGTTCCTTCTTTGAGTATGGGGAGGCCATAGAGTTTGTGGCATCTGGAAGATATCTCTCTGGGGATGATTCTTTGCTGGATCTCTTCACTGATGGGAGAGGCTTTTATTTTGGATTTGGTGGTTTTTTTCCAGGTAGATGGTGGGTATGTGTTTAGAGGTTTGTAAATGGGGTTTTGGAGTAGGTTGGATAGTTTGGCTTGGTAGTCAGACATGTTCATCACCACTGTGGCATTACCTTTGTCTGCTGGGAGAATGATTATGTTGTTGTCTTTCCTCAAGTTGGTGAGTGCTTTTTGTTCTTCTTGATGTAAGTTGCTTCTGGGTGGATCGCTGGAGCAAAGGACGTTGGTGACTGCAAGTCTGATTTTATTGGCTTCATCTGGGTTGATTTTGGTGAGTGTAGCTTCAACTCCGCATAGGATGACTAGCCCCACCCACCACCCAGGTCTAGCCCCACCCACCACCCAGGTTGTTACAACATGAAACAACAATAGACAGACAGACAGACAGTACCAATCTACCAATCATGATACAACCACACAACCAATCATTCCACTTACTGAAACAAAGCCAACATTCCACACCCACCCACCAAGATTTATAGAAAGATGGCAGCTCCGACCACGTGTATATATATATAATTTCTCATATATGTGTGTGTGTGTGTGTGTGTGTGTGTGTGTGTATGTATATGTATATGTATATGTATATATAAATAGTCTAAGACAATTTAAAAAAGAATCCACACAGAATAAATTGAAGTAAAACATTTCAAAGTATTGTGCATAGAATTTTTAAAAATGGTTTCACTTCAATTTATTTTGGATAGAATCTTTTTTTAAATAGTCTAAGACAATTTAAAAAAAAAATCCACACAGAATAAAACTTTTAAAAAAATCCTATGCACAATAAATAAAATATTATTTTAAAATACATTAAAAAAATAAAAGAAAAAACCCCAGCTCACTTACCAGCAGGCACAAGTGAGCACTCCAAGTCAATCCAGAATGATATAGATGTTAATACAAAGAACTGAGCAAATTAAAATGGTGAAATTAGTCAGGGAAATATTTTTCAAAGAAACTTTGCCACCATTTTTTTCCACATGAGCTGACCTCCAACCTCCGTGCCCCTCCCCTCCAGAAAGTCCAGGAAGTAACACTCGCAGCTTCTCTAGCCAAGTATTTCCTGCAGTTCTATGGTACGTGGTCATTTTTTCTTATAAAATGAGGTAAAAGGGGCGGGGGGGGTCCGTTTTGTTGCTTTAACGTTTTAATATCTTCAATGAAAGTACTGAGACAGAGAGAGTGGTTAGTTAGACAGAGTGTCTTTTGTCTTGCCCCAGTTAGGATTTCTTAAGCAAATCCACTGGGCTTTCAACATGAAGCCAGAAAATCGGGACTTTTTAAAAACGCCACGGGACATGGGACAAATTGTTATAAATCATGACTGTCCTGCTGAAATCGGGACGTCTGGTCACCTTATGTAATACTCCTTCCTCTTTCTGTTTTCCCCACAACAACAACTTAGTGAGATGGACTGGACTGAGAAGGATTTCCCCCAAGTCATCCAGCCAGCTTTCATGCCCAAAGCAGGACTAGAACTCATGCTTTCCTGGTTTCTAGACTGATGCTTTTAGCATTAGACCAAACACTCCCCCCCTCTGTGTGTGTGTGTTTGTGTGTGTGTGTGTGTGTGTGTGTCTGTGTGTGTGTGTGTGTGTGTCTGTGTGTGTGTCTGTGTCTGTGTCTGTGTCTCTCTCAGAAGACATTAATGAAAAATGTTAATAGCAACCAATAAACCAGTTGATTCATATTCCTTTATGCTATAACCATCGTTTTTCAGCTCAGGCTAATATGCTTAACTATCCTAAGTTAACAGGAGAAATTAACAATTATTTACTACTATTTCTTTATTATTCTTGAAGCAGCAAGGAAAGATGATAGTGAATAGCTTTCAGTCATTGCACAGCAATAAATGTTCTTAAATACTAGGATGCATATAACTGCATATTCTAATTGAGGCCTGGTTTTGCAATGAAAATATATAAATAATGAAAGTTGTGCACTCTTTGTTTACATTTACTGTAACCAATATGTGAGAAAGATTGTTATAATAGTCCTATATTGGTGATAAACTCAGTCGCTGTAGAGCATTTGGTAGCAATTCTAAAGGACATCAGACCTCTCCATTTTTTTTTCTAGAGAAAAAGATCAGTGGTATATTAGCATTACAACAAAGTTTGATTTGCAGTCTTGAAATAGAAAAGTGCTTTTTGCTGAAATTAGGTACTGTGTCTCCCAGCTATCAGAACTGGCTGGATATCAAACACAAAAGATAGACTGATTGCACTTAATATGGAAATATTGGTCCAGGGCAGTAAAAACTACCTACTTGCTAAAGTCAAGGGCACTCACTAATTATTTCACAAACGGAAAACAGATGATGCAGAAAGATTCCTTATGAGGCATTAGCATTATTCTGGCATGGTAGGGAAAGAAAAGGGCTTTTTGGTGATTGCTGTTGGAATCTATTGTCTTGAAAAAAAACCATATGGCGAACGCTAGGCTGAAGTGTTTTAGCAACTGGAAGGAATTCCATTCCTACACCTCAGAGCTACATTTATCAATTTGCAATAACAGTTCCTTCATGCCTTTCCAAAACTAAGATGAAACCTCCTGCTATCTGGGGAGGGGGGTTATATTTTTGTTTTCATCTCTTGGTTATAATATACCACTTCCATATGATAGAAAATCTGCAGTGATTGACAAAGGTGGCACACAAATCTGAATGTGCTGTGCTATCAAGTCATTGTGCTGTGCTGTTAAATGGAGATTTGCTGTTTCTCCTTTAGTTCCATGTTTTGCATTCACACTTGTTTTTATTAGAACCACTTCACTGCACCTTCAATTTTCTAAAGGGTCAAAGGGTTAAATCAGTCAGCAGATGAGGTTAAGACAATCTTATTAATTTTGATGTACTCACTGAGGTGGAGTCTATGTTTCATCAAATGCTTACAAAGCTGGTGAGGGTAGGGTACTAGTAAGGGAATCATGGGAAAGCAAATATCATGCAGGAGATGAATGTAAAAATATCATGCTTGTGCTTAGAACAATTAAGAAGGTGTGGATGCATACATACATTTCATTAAGCCCAACAGTACCAAGAATGTAAGCACATATAGGTTAAAAAAAATCTGGGATGCAAAACAGTGTCTTGGGAGGTCCAAATATTTTTGGGCCTTATGAAAATGAGAATAGAGTTAATCCCCAACTCAGCAATTTATGACTGCCATTCATAAATGACTGTCTTATGATAAAGGAAAATTTATAATTTAGAATTTAGAATGATTCACACCACATGTCATTTTCATGATAAAGCATCCATCTTCCAGCTTGATATTACAGTCCAGATAATCGCTCTTCCTCATAGAAAGGACACTTACAATAGCATTTAGGAGTCTGCTTAAATTGGTAAAATGCATGAATTTATATGCTGTATGAAACTACTGATTATTGCAATAACAACACCCACCCTGGCTTCGCAAAGGCAAAAAATATTGCAATATGTCATGATATGTCATGTGACGTGATTAAGTTTGACACCTGTGCTGTGAGTGCTTTACAGAGTCAACATATTGCCCCCAACTATCTGGGTCCTCATTTTACTGACCTCAGAAGGATGGAAGGCTGAATCAACCTTGAAACTGTCAGGATTGAACTGCAATACTGCATCCTAACCACTGCACTATCACAGATAGCTTATCCATCATGACTTTAGTTTATTTGGGAAATAAACATCCATCTACAATTAAGACAGTATAGGAAATGTCTCATGAAACATCATAGAAAGGACTCACCATTATATTTTTAGAAAGTCACTTAAAATGTTACTTCTAGTAAAATGCAAACAAACAAGTAGTCAAATCAGATGTTTTGAAGGAAACAGGAAACAGCGCTTTAGAAATTTCCAATTAAAGAATGATTTTGTACTTAGACATTTAAAAGCCTACATTGATAAATGCTATTTTGGGGAAGAGAAAACTAAGAGAAAGTTAAGACGAGCTAGAATTAAGTAATAATGGGACGGCTTTTATTTTATTTTTTTAAAGAAGCTGAATGTTCACAAAACAGGATTATTTCAATAAACATTGTTAATGCCATGGTTCTTATCCTATCCAAAGCATGTTCTATCTAAAAGGCAGCACACCAGACTTGTATAAACAACAAAATGAGAGAATGCATCCCTAAAGAGAAAAGAACAAAAGACGAACAAGGTCAACTTCAGAAACTGGTATCATCCACACTTGCATTATGAATGCAATCTATAATTATACAGTTTCCACTTTGCTGATGAGATTTCCATATTTTTTAAAGTATTATGATGATTCAGGCATTAATAAATAGCTAGAGAGCTCTATGGTAGAAAAATAGAAATCAACTTATAATTTTACATATACTGATGAAAAATCACAGTGTATTATGTATCCAAAAACATGGGGTGATTACATTTAAAAAATAAGGCTTTGGTTTCCTGGGTCCTTGATAGATAGTATTATTTCATTGGGGAAGGGGGTTGGATTGCATTCACTTTTGTCAGCTCTTCCCAAATAGGTTCAAATCATGGGAGTTAGGCAGTTTTTCATATAATCAGCCCGTGTGTCACATAGAGCTTTGTAGGTTACAGCCAGCACCTTGAATCACACCCAGAAGCATAATGGAAATTAGTGCAACTTGTGAAGCAAGATTATTACTTGAGAATACTGAGACATGCTCACTCTTGCCTCCTGTGCCACATATTAGAACAACTGAAGCTTCCAATGAGCTTCATTCTACAATAAAACCATAAGCAAGGATATTCAAAGTTGCTGAGAGATCAACTTGCTTCAGCTCAATTTCACCCTTTTAATCTTGTCCAGACAACCAAAGTCTCAAGACAAGAAGATAAGACTTCTATAGCATTATCAGCAGGGTCAACAGTAGTGATGCACAATTGAGAACCACTGACTGGGTATCATGATACTACAGTTACACCAACAGATGATCTATCATAGTAGCTTCATATAAACATAAAGCTACAGGAGAAAAGGGTCCAAAACCCTGCAGCATCTCAAAACTGATAATCCATCTGGCCAGCATCTCCTGCTTCAAAAAGAACCATCCACTCTTTGAATTACCACATTTGTCAAGTTTGGCTAAGGGAAAAGAAGAGATGGTCATGAACAAAGTTATTTCCCTCATTTCCAAATGAGGGAATTATGTATTTTTTAATACTTTCAGAAGAAAATCTATTATAGCATGCAATTTTATTAATAATATGACATTAAATGACTTCATGTAAAAAGTGCAAAATAATATTTTCAATTTAATATATATGCATCTCCAATTTTTCATTTTAGAAGTGATTTAAAAGTCAAACCTCCAAATTTCTCAAGTGCACTGCAATATCAAATGTTATAAATCAGCAAGCAGAAAAGTATATTTAGTGTGGTAAAAATGATGTAATAAAATGCATATTGCAGAGAAAAACAGCAATGAAGTGAAAAGCTGGGAAACTAAACTTGACAAAGGACACCTGTGGAAATTAGCATGTTTAGCCTAAAATATAGAGGGTTAAGGGAGACATGATAACAGTTTTACAATATACTATATGTAGAAATATCACCAAGAAGACAATGTAGATCAATTTTCTAGAGCATCTAACAATAAGACAAAAACTAATAATAAGAGGGGGGAGGGAGAGAGGGAGAGAGAGAGAGAGCTCAAAATATGAAATTAGGAGGATGTTTTTTTATAGTAAGAGCTATTATGCATGGGAATACACTGTCCTGAAGTCTTGTGTGCTCATCACCAGAGGTTTCAAGAAAAGATTGAGATAGACTACCGTAAGTAGTTCAGCATTGGCAGAGGGCTGGATTAGATTCCATTGTACTTTCCAACCTTATGATTCTATGATATTAGGCAAAGCTGCTTATAAAATGTTGGCTGAAATGTGCAAGATTTATGCAAATGTCAGCATTATTTTCAAAAGCAAGAACAACAAATTAGGTGACTTACAATGGGCAGAAATGGAAACGAACAGAGTTGAAATGAATGAAACATTTGCCACCATATCAATAACTTTCAAAAGTGGCATTTATTTTAAACTCATTTCTTGAAATAAACCAAGGGCACTCATTATAAGTTGTCAATGATGCATCTCTACCACTTTCTTGGAAAATAAATTTCTCTATATAACCTAATTGGATATATTGTGCATTCCTGATGCTACCCTTACAAATAATCTATTTGTACGATCAACGTGAGACATAGTATTTTAGAGCAAGGAAACCTGGCTCCCTAAAGGCAATTAGAGATCCTCTGACATCATGAATATGTAAATAAGATTCTCTTGAGAGGGTCCTGGAAATGAAACTATCACATACAGTATATCAGCCCAGATTTCTGGAAGGAATGTGAGGAATATAATTTTCTATGTGGTAGAGCTAAGTAAGAGAGTAGACAGAGTTTTAGATGCTCTGTGCCCAAACACTGTTTGTGCTTTGGTTCACATATGGAACCAAAATTTATAGTTTTATTTCTGATATGAACTGAACCAGAGTTTTCTGTATAGCAGTGATGAGATTGAGAAGAGAATATGAGCAAACAGAAGCTGGGGACACTCACATCAGGTCATTGGGAAGATTTGGAGCAGGCAAGCAAGCCAGTAAAATATCCTATGTTGGATCATCATCAATGATAGCATTAGCTGAGGAAAGGGAGGAGTCAAGGCTAGGAAAGAGAGGAGATTGAGCTATATGGGTCAATGTGATATGCTGTGCTTGGAGATTCTAAGTAAGAGAGGAGTAGGTTGATGGCATCAACTTACATTACTTATCCTATAAAGTCAGTCAGATTTTGTTTGGTCAAATATTGTGTGAATAACCCAAAATATTCTGTTTTCCATAACTGGGGTTTGATTTTTGTGTGGGATTCAAAACAAAATAAAAATATTCATTTCATGCACAACCACAAACTCTTTGTTTCCAAATTGACAGGTATGGAGATAGTTATGTGAATTATTTGACATGTTCTGAAGCTGCCCTGACTGAGGCCATTTTGAAGCTTCAGTGTTGCTACACTGGAGCTGAGTGATAGGGAGGGGGGAATAGAGATAGCTGGGTTTTTGTAGACAAAACAAATACTTTTTCCCAGGACATTCTCATAGATGGTCACAGTGAAGTTACCAGGCAACCAGACAGCACCTTGGTTGAACCATGTGTCTGATTCTTTGGGGAAGGTAGGAAACTTTTACTTTTAATTAGATGAAAACCACAGGAATATTCAGAGTCAATTTTCTCCAGCCTGTGCCAATATAATATATCCAATGAAATTGTTCTTTGAGGAATCTACCTGCTTTGGAGTTCTGTTCGTTATGGGTGTATTACTTGGAACCCTGACACTTTGGTTGCAAATTTACTTGTTGTGGTGGATCCTGAGAATCCCTAGTTTATCAACATACACAAGAGTATGGATATGAAGGCAACACCTTTACTTGATTTTTATATTTAAGTTTCATCCTTAGCCTGTGTTTTCTTTTTTTAAAAAAATATATAATACAATGCCAACTCTCATATCTAATCTTTTTTGGGGGATGGAACTATCTAGCCCAGAAGCTTCAGGTTTAGGTAGCTCCTATTAAATACTGTATTTTGTTTGTTTATTTCCTCCAAGAGCTTATGGTGACCCATCTAACGTTCTATTTCCCTTACTTTCCCAATGAACTTTAGAGGCAGACCATAATTTGTCCAAAGTAACCCAGTAAGTTTCTTAGACTGAGGGTAGATCTGAACCTGCCTAATACAATGCTTAGTGGAACTACTGCATAACTAATACAGGTTTAAAGATTTCCTCCTTACTGTGGTGACTGACTCAAGAGGGCAGTGCTCATCTCCGATTCTCAGCCAAGGGAGCCTGTGTTGTTTGAAAGATGCTTCCATCATCATGTGGCCAGCATGAAAATATGGAATGCAGAAACCTTTCTGCCCATGCTGTACCTACCATATTTTTGGGAGTCTAAGGCACACTGCAGTATAAGACGCACCAAGGTTTTGAAGAGGCAAATTTAAAAAAGAAGTTTTTGCACTCTGCAGACCTCCCAAAAATGGCCTGTTTTTTTAAAAAAAGGGCATGAATAGCCTTTAGGAAGTTTGTACAGTCTTCCTGGGGAGTGGGCCCCCCCAAAATGAGCAAAAAACAGGCCCATTTTTGTCAAAAAAGGGCATGTCTAGCCTTTAGAAGGCTTAGAGAGTGCTCCTGGGATATGGGGGGGCAAACTTGAGCAAAAAAATAACCATTTTTTCACTCATTTCTGCCCTCCTCATTGCCCAGGAGCACTTCTGAAAGCCTCCTAAAGGCTATGCACGGCCATTTTGGTGAAGGGGGTGGGATTTCGGGAGGCAAAAAATGCTGTACTCAGTGCATAAGATGCACCCAGATTTTCAGCCTCTTTTTTGAGAGAAAAGGGTGTGTCTTATACTCTGAAAAATACAATATTTTCTATTCTCATTTGCATTCTTTCAAACTGCTAGGTTGGCAGGACCTGGTATTCGGAGCTCACCTCATATGGTGCTCGGGATTTGAACAAGGCTGCTGGCTTTCCAAGCCCAGAATCTTAACCACTAAGCTATCATGCTACCTACATGACCAGTACTATATAAGTTTTATAAAACCGTGGCTTGCCGTCAGGTCCATGAACAAACTGTCCTTTTCATTTTAATTTCAAGACTAAAATATAGCTACCAATCCACCATTTTACTGCAATGGTCCCAGGAAGGCAGAATGTGGATTTGTACTTCAAATGCTCCCAGGTGTACCAGATGACAAAAGATTTGATTTTTTAAAAAAATATACAGTATATATAAGGTAGAATGAAACAGAAGCTTCCCCTCACTAAAGGTTTTCTAGAGGTTCCTAATTGAAATTAGATTTGAAATGTAAGTGGCTTGGAGTGCAAACTGAGCAGGTCACTTGCACAGTCTGCTTGTCAAATTAGGTCTACTTAGGTTAGATTTTATCCAGATCTGCTTGTTTTTAAAAGTTTATTCCTGCAGGCAAAGCATAGGAGCCATTTACCTTAACTTAATTAACATGATAATGATGCAGCCTAAATCCCTTGCATGCCTACTAGCAAAAATAAAATATACAGTAACTTGTAATGGGATTGTTTAAAGCATGATTTTAGTCCACTATTTATTTATGGCATCAGGACTTTGCAAACAAAAGAATATAACCACTAATTATATTGACATAAACCAGAAGAGTTACAACACATGGCTTTTGCTTTATTACAAGGTGTAGTTTGGGGTACAGCAAAAGTAAATCAGCACTTGAATAATGAGGAAAAATATTAATTCTATCCTGCTATCCATCTACGAGTCTCATTGATGTCAATGACCCTTAAAGTACTGGTTATGTTATAATGTTTTGCTGTTCTCTCCCCTGCCGTTAAAAGCCACCCTTGGGTTTTTAATAGAGGATAAGCATGGTTCTTCTACAATACACTACAAATTTAGCAGTTTTTCTTACAATTCAGATAATACATCATGACACTAGGATAGCATTCTTACCAGACTTTGCCTACAAGAAGAACTGGCCAAAAAAAGCAACTTCTCTTATTAATTGGAACAAATCATAGATCATGATTCAGAAATATGTTCATCCTAGCTAGACCTGGTAAATTATAGTGGCTCAAAGATACTACATCTCTTTGTATATATGAATCCCATCATTGTCTGGAAGGATATAAAAAAACTCTTGCCTGAAAACTTGAACAATGAAAGGGTTTTGACAATCTCACCGAAATAAAATATAGATTTAGAAGTACTGGCAGAGCCAGAGGGAGAGGTAAAAAGAGGGATCAGCCTAAAATCTCTATGTAGATTCATAGTTCAGCATTCTTTGATCCTTGTCTAACTCACCAGCTGTTGACCATTAGTTGAGAAGATTCCTGTGCATAAGTTTTTTTTAGCAATAAATCAGTTGAATTGGACCTTCACATGTGAACCTGGTCTTTTGCACTTGACATATTATTCTTAAACCATTATCAGAATAGTCACTATATACCCCATTCAATGAATTAATAAGTCAGTCATAACTCTCCTAGGAACTGACAATTTCAGTAGAAGTAAAATGAATATGGAAGTAGACTTTCATATTTTCCTGGACTGACAGTCTTTTTTTATCACCCTTTTAAAACTTTTGCAATTGTTGAATAGTTATTGTTTGCTATTGTTTAGTAGTAACAGTTCCAGTAATTATAACTTCTTTCTCAGTTCTAGAACACGCTTAGTTAACTAACCATGATAAATAAATAAATAATATAATGAGCTTAACATTTATTCCATTTACTCAAGGTTAGTAAGTACACATAAGAGTGTTTGCCCCAAAGTCAACAAGTGTATTCCATGGTTAAAGATAAACCTTAATCTGGACCTCTATGATATCAGTCCAACACCTTAAATACTATAATGCACCATCCTGGCTACCTATTTCTTTTTCTTTGTTAATCCATTTAATTCAATGTATGGAAAGATTAAAAAAGGTAATTCACAGGTTCATCAATAATGCAGGAAATGATGACAGCCCAAGAGATATCATGCTGGAAGGGACTGAGATATGAATCAGGAAGTTTAGCACCAGAAACCCCTGTCTGTAATAAATGATTGGTTTCAAGCAAGATATTTTCTTTCAGTTTAACTTGTCTTCTCTTTTGAAAACGGTACTATCAATACTAATTTACAGACTTTCCTTGCATGATTATTGTAAGGCAACACATTAAGCACTTGTACCAAGTTTAGTAGCATAGCACTGCTTTTTATACTGAAAGCATTAGGTTTAATTCCATGGTTAGTACAATTCCAGCCTAAAATGCCAGACATCAGTTGGTTAAATTTCACATATCACATGACATAACTCTTGTGTCAATCACTCAGAATAAAATGAATCAATGGAATGACTTAGTAAAATATAGTTTACTATATTATAACATTATCCTCATCAACTTTATTACGAAAGCACTGCGATAATATGGGAAAAGATATTTGTTGCTGTCGGTTTCCTTATTTACGTATCAAATATCAGCAAATATCACCCAATTTACTTTACATATAGACCCACAGCCAAGACTAGAAGACCTCCAAGGTCCCTTCCAACGCTGTTATTCTGTAAAGAAGATTCAGCTTGCATGATTCCAGAGCAGTATTTTTCAACCATGGCAACTTTAAGATGTGTGGACTTCAGCTCCCAGAATTCCCCAGAATTCTCTAGATGGTAGCTGCTTCTGAATGACACTGGATTCTATGTTGTCAAGTCAGGATACTTGGAGCATTACTCTCTCATTTATGTAACCCATGAATATCCAATGGTGCAGTGACTTTTTCAGAACGGGATGACAGCTGCAGAAAAGTTAAATTGTAATTGGCTCCATTGGCAGAAAAATGATATATTTTTTTTGTGGGGATAAGTTCAGAGGTTTTCAAATTACATGTCTGTTAGTCAAGCCATTTCTGCAGCATCCCCCAAAATCCTTTTCAAGTGCAGTTTAATTAAGATCATTATCCAAACCCCATTTCTAGGATGACAACATCTAATGTTCTACCACTCAAATACACACAGAGTGAAAGAGATCAGTAGTTACAAAATGAGCTTAGGGACAGGGAAAATGATGCACATGCTAACAAATCCAGACAATAATGTAGATTTAAATTATTTTTAAAACTAGAAGCAAATAATACATGGTGAAGCATTTTGAGGAATACAGATGAGCAAGTTTTACCAGTTTTTTTAAGAACTATAAAAATAAAGTTTTATGCATTCTTTCCATCACTGGGCTAGAAGGACACTTGACAGAACTCATCAGTTTCACTCATTTAAAATCATTATACCACACTGACCTTTAGTTCCCTTTTTTGACATATAACATGATTTCTTGCCCTTTCCAGGACACTTTTACTGCATATTCTAACTAAGTAATCTGTGAAAGATTTAAAACTGGAGAATAGATGAATCCATCCAACTTCAAGTGAGTTAAAAACCTTAAAAGTATTTTAAGCAGACCCATTAAGGGCATATCCACCTTGACCTTAATATAGACCACCAAGCAGCCCTAGAGACAAGAATGGATGAAGTTATCTTCTACCCACCTTCAGTCTACATGAAATGTCCATATTTTCCAATAGCAAGATGAAAATAGTGTTTTCCAACCTTGTTGGCTCAAATCTTGTTGCCTGATTTGCCCGCTATACTTTACTTTCTCAAATAAATAGACTGAGAAATGCCCTCTCATTTGAGTCAATGGCTGCTGCCTCTTATTTCTGATGAAACTATTGTAGTAAGGGTTTCCATAACAGCCTGGCATAGAGAAAACCACTGATTTGAAACAGGGCAGAATGCACATATGTATTTAAGTTGACACATTTCTTTCTCTAGCTACCTAAATTTTGCAGACGTTCAGCTGGGAACTTTGGTGAAGCCCCTCTACATTAAGTGTTGGAAAAGAACAATGAAACTCTGATTAATAAACTATGATCTCTTCTTTAAAAATAAGGGAGATAGTGGTTAAGCTAGAGCTGACTAAATGGGAACGGATGGGAAGACCTTCTAGAAATCAGGCCGATGAAGAGTCTCCAGAAAGCTAGCCAAAGGACAAGGCCATCTACATGCCCAACCATCAAAGCAACATATTTTGTCTGTTTATAGTGGGCTGTCTTCTTCATCCCCAGAATGTTCAGTTGCTACAGGACAGTGGTGAAATTCAATTTTTTTTTACTACCGGTTCTCTGGGCGTGGCTTGGTGGGTGTGGCATTCCCACCCCACTCTGAACGAGGTGCCTCATTTAGTCTGACTTTATGATCACTCAAGGAGAGTTAAGCAAGGGTTAAAAGCCGAAAAATTCCTTATGTAGATGAGGCACGTGGTTCTCCTGCCTCCTGTAGAGGGCACTTTTTAGAGGCTTTTTAGAGGCTCTGGGAGCAGCTAGCTCAGTCTGACATCAGAGCTCATGCCTTTTTCTTTTTACATTTTTTTTTTTTATGATGGCAGGCAAGAGCAGAGTTGAAATCCTCTCTGAAACAGCTGGAAAAGATGCGTGTGTGGGAAGGGGGGAGGAATTGAAAAAGTTTGATTGCATGCAGAGCCACGTTGCCTTTTCAAACACACACACACACACACACATACACAGAGAGAGAGAGAGAGAGCTGGATAAAAGTATATAAGCCCAGCTTCACTGATTACAAGTTTGAAAAGGCAACATGGCTCCACCTGCAATCAAAGGCTCGGATTGGAAGGCAGCAGGGGAATGGGGGAGGTATGGCAGAGGAGCTGCTTTCAAGCCATTGGAAAATATATCCAATCCAACTTCTGTGTTTGTGTTTGTTTGAGAGTGAGTGAGAGAGACAGGGATCCAATTTCTCTGTGTGCGTGTGTCTGTTTGAGAGAAGGGTGAGGGAGGGAGAGAGGGAGGAAGGAGGCGGAGGAAGAAGAAAAAGAATGAAGGAAAACTTATTTCGCAAAGGAGAAAAAATGCTGTCGCTTTAAATCGGAACTGAGCATGCCTGGCTGTGGAATTCTGGGAGTTGAAATCCATAAGTCTAAAAAAATTTGAAACCCCTGTGTCAGTGCCTTACCAGCCATAAACCTCACTGCACGTCACTGGTATTTTATCAGGCTTTCAATTTTAAAAAGCAAAACAAAACAACAAGCCTCTTTCAAACTTTAAACCTGAGAAGAAAACAGCTTTCCTGCAGAGTTTTTATTTTATTTTGTGCAGCTGTACTTGCAATATGGTAATTTTAGGTATGGATTTGTAGACTGTGTTTTTTATGTGTTACCTTGAAAGTTGCCGGGAATTGCTGATTGGTTGTGGATATGCAGAGCACATATTTTAAGAGTAATAAAAAGAAAATATGTTGAAGCTTTGTTATCCATAATCTCATTATAATATAACTATTGTTGCTGTACATTTTAAACTTCAATTCTAAGGAATTTTTTTTTGTGTCCGATAAACATGGATGCTATATAATAGTGGCAAAATTAGAGAAAAAGTTCATGCACCTATTTAGTGCTGGAATTTAGATACAAGCACCTGCTTACTATAGTATTACTCTTGAAAAATGTTTTCCAGGAATGAATAGTAAAATCCTTAATCAAACCTGACTTTAGCCATGGATTAAGAACTTATGTTTTACCCATCATTTTGGTGTGACAAGTAATTTAGAACTGTGATAAAAATCAATTACTCCAGTGATATTTATGGATACTGAATAATTCATTCATTATTATTCATTTTTGTTCCCACACAGTCTCATGCAAAATACCAAGCCAGAGAGTAGTTTAAATGTATTTATTCCATAATAAACCAAAATAATAGATAGAGAGATACATGAGTCCTGGATTATTTTGAAGGGAAGAACATTTTTACATATGTTCCTTTTTTTTTAAAAAAAAAAAGGTACTAGTTATTAACTAAATGTAAATCCAAATTAGTTATTAATGCAAGGGCACACACATATGAATCTCACACACACACATATATACATCTACTTACTGCAAATTATGTAAGACTATTATTCTTTAGATTTACTTTTTTTTAAAAAAAAACTGTTTGTCACAATCCAAAATAAATTTTAACCAACAATTTTCATTCTGATTTAATGGGAAAAAAATTGACAACACAGTTATATAAAACCTTGCTTCCATGAACCTTATTCCTCTATTGCTGTTTTTGTTGTTTTTAGTTTTGCTATCATTATAGCAGAATCAGTAGCTTCACTGATTATTTTTCTTTGCGAAGTAATGGCAGTTTGTATTGTAGGTCTAAATTACAGCCTTTTATCAGCCAAAATATTCTAAACAAGGGAATCTCATGATACATGGTTTTCCCAAGGTTCACAAATCCTTCCTTCTCAAAATTTGGATTTGCACGAAAGTATAGAGCAAGGAATACTGGAGGCAGAAGAAGAATACAATGGCTGGTATTTGTGTTATTAGATAATCCGCAGGAAAGGCCAAAGCATTAAAAGATCAGTCCCACTCCAAATCAAGAAAGTCAGGATTACCATTTATGTTATTTGAAAATTGATTCAGTCCCTTGCCTGCTGTCATAGCCCACTCATGTTTTGCACACAAATCTAAGAACATAAAAAGAATTGTGCTGAATCAGATGAAAGGCTTATCAATGCAATATTCTGATCCTTCAGTGGCCAATTTATAAAATCTCTTTTTATATATAAAAAAAGCCCAAAGTCGGACATGAGTACAATAACAGCCCCCATCCACATTCTCCAATATCAACATTGCATAGCATTCTGTAGGCAATGGCAGGATAGCTAGCATTTCTTGATCACCTTATCTCTGGATAGGTCCAGCAGCATCCATAGGGTCACAACCAGTAGTGGTATGCGTGCCAGTTGGCACCGGTTTAGGCGAAACGGTAGTGCGGCAGAGGGAGGCTCCACCCATCTGCCCAGACATCATCAAGGATGCTCTGTGCATGCGCAGAAGCTTCTGCACATGCTCAGAAGTGCCGTGTGCGAGCGAGTCTCATGGGCCGGTGGGCGCGCTCCTGATTCCGAACCAGTAGCAAAGGTAAGAGGATTTCATGCCTGGTCATAACCAAAAGGTAAAGGTTAAGGCATCATGGTTGAAACCTTGTCCTTTTTATAGTGCATCAACTTTGTGAGACAATCTAAAATCACCTTGAGGAAACTGCCATCTTGCCTGCTTTGATTCCTCTTTAGGGACAGTACTAAGCTGATATATGAATGCCAGTTCATTTATGTATATAATGGCTTACTATGTGAAAAGGAGATTATTTTTTAAGACAATGGAACATTAAAATGCATAAAGATGGATAAACTTTCATCTGGTCACCTTAAAAACCACTGGGGATAAGTGAACAAATGTACAGCTTTGAAAAAAATATGTTATAGTGGTCACAGATATTTATCACTTTACAATTTACACACTCATCTAATTTCCCATTTGGGTTTATTCAGTTTGTGATTGTTCTTAATTGAACTAACTAACCAATAAAGACCGAACCATTTCAGCATGTAATGACTTTTTATGATGGTTTTACACATACTGTAACTAGAAGTTGAAGCAAACTCAAAGCCCATAGCCTAAACCTCTTTATTCTGCTATAAAAACATAATATTATAGAGCCACTTTTGGATTACTTGTAGCTATGTTCACACATTACACTAATACATTGTTTATTTAAACTAAGTTTTTTTTCCTTTTTAGCTACTCTTCCCATTGTTGGTTGAATGAGTTTGAAAATGATATCTTCAATCAATAAGACAATAAGAAATAGTTTCAAACATTACACTAATACATTGTTTATTTAAACTAAGTTTTTTTCCTTTTTAGCTACTCTTCCCATTTTCAGTTGAATGAGTTTGAAAATGATATCTTCAATCAGTAAGACAATAAGAAATAGTTTCAAACATACTATTTTTTAAAATCACATTATGTTCATATAGTTCAATATATGTTGTGTTAACCTTAGACAAGCTGACTATACAATCAACTCTGAAGCTGACCTGACCAAAGCCATCTTGGAGCTTCAGTGTTGTCACACTGGAGCTGAGGGATAGGAAGAGGGGATCTGACATAATTGGGACTTTGTAGTCAAAATACAATATTTACTCTTGGGAACCAAGGACATTCTCACACCTGATGGAGGAAGGAGGAGTGATGTCATCAGGCAACTAGATTGAGCCATGATTGGACCATGTGACTGATTGTTTGGAGAAAGAGACAAGCTTTTACTTTTAATTGGATGAAAACCATGGGAAGCTTCAGAGTCAGTTTTCACCAGATCTGTGCCAATATGATACATCCAATAAAACTATTCTTTGAAGAATCTACCTGCCTCGGAGTTTTGCTTGCTATGGCTATATTACTTGGAACCCTGACACATGCTTCTAGTATAACAAGGATAGGAATAAATACTATGGTATGTACCAAAATGGTAAGAATCTAAAATGGTTCAGAGTGGGGAGTTAAGTTCTGCCTGGTTTTTGGAGTTTAGAATTTAAGAAACCACAGTTTACAAAACCCTTTTGGCAGGTCCAGAAATGCTCGAGGTGAATGATATAACAATTGAAATGCAAAACCTTTGAACTTAGTTTATCACTCTCCCAGGGTTTTCAAGACACACATACATGAATACATATGATTTCTGCTCTTCTGTTCTTCCACGCCCTTTGATCAGATTGTATTGAACTAGTCTCTTGTTTAATACATAGGCTTTTTCTAAGTCCACAGCATGATCACATTAGAGTAGAATGAACATAAAAGAACTAAGGACAAAAAAAACAGGACTTTGGCCTCTCCCAATACATGAATAGCAAGTGTTTCAAAGGCAATGAATGTTTTTATTGTGCACTTAGTTATCAGTACTAACAAAAGGTAATGTAGAGCTTTTATGATTAAACATGATATAAAATTTACTTCAATAAACAAAAATCCCACTGCTTGTTTTTTAAATCCAGGGCATATATAATGTAAGCTGGACAAATTTTTAAAATCATATTTTCCCTATAGGAATAGAAATTCTTCAGAGATAGGCATACCACCGTAGATAGGTTGTCCTTCTACCACTGTTTTATTAGGTTAAGCTGACCATAATCATCAATCTTCTTGGTTTAACTGTGTCTTTAAATAATAGAGATCTCCTGTTTTAGCTCACATAGATTACTGTTTTTGCTACTTGTCCTATTTTATATTTAATAACTCCACATCTAACTGAATATTCACAGTACAGCTATGTTTTAAACATTCATAATTTATGGGAAAACAACTATGCCAAATTATGCTACTGAAATATGCCTCTCTTTTGTTTTGTTTTCCTTATTCCTATTTCTTTATTTCTATGACCAATATTGTTTCTTGATATTTCTGAGAGTTTAAAAAGACACCATTTAAAAACCTAGCAAACCATTCCAACTTATCATTACCAAAAAATAAGTCTTTTGAAAATACAATGTAAAGGAATTGATAATTTCTACTGCATGGAATAAGGTACGGGACAGCAAATGACAAAATGTGCATTGACAAAATTATTAATTAACAAGTACATGAGGGCAGGATTTGCATCATAACATTTTGAATTATTCATACTTGATACAAATTATTTTACTTGGTCAAAGTAGTCTAACTACTGTTACTGTCAAGTAAAACAAGTCCTTTTTCATTTATTTCAACCTACATAATATAAAGAAATCCGATTAGCTTCATTGTCACTGAAAACAATGGGTTTAATTAAGGGTAACAAAACAGTTTGTGAAAAGAACACAACTTTATAAAGAAGGCTACATCTTTATTGCAGATTGTTGGAATACATCCAGAGGGTTAGAGCCAAAATGGCAAGAATCATCCGTATGGTATACAAACTGCCTAGCTTGGTTATAATGTCAGAGCTAGTTTGGGTCCAGTTCCAAAAGCAGCTTCAGCATCATTCCGAAAAGAGAGGAATAATAATTTATTTTAGCATCTTTCCTGCAGTTCTGAACAATTGCTACTCTGAATGCATTAGGAATAAAAAACCTGTTTTATAGTAGCTTTGCCTTGTTCTGTTTCCAAAATGGGTCTTGTTTAATATGACATAAAACCATGTGGCAGTTGTTGGAGACCAGATGGGCTATGGTTTGGGCCATCATTGTCTAGGCTCTATCACATACTTGGTTATTTTACCAGGTTTTCTTGGCTTGCTACTCTTGTGTTAAACAGCCGAAATTATTTAGCCCATTCAGAAACAGAGATTTTCTTTTTCTGCTGCCTCACATTATATCGCAGCAATCTGTCAAAAGGCAGCCTCATATCAGCTATCCATTTTCGTCTTGTATCATTTTCAGATGCTTAGCTGTATTTCTATAAACAATTTAGTATTTTGATGAGAAAAAAATCTAAAGGGAGTTTCCATCTGACATCAAGGTTGTCATGCTGGATTGCTCATATCATTACTCAGAAAACAATGTAGACGCTGTTCCCCTTTTCTCCTGAAACTTCCATATGTATTTCACAGGCTTTATTTAGATGTTTATTTGAATGCCTGGGGGTAGGGAATAATAGTGGCCATACTACTTAGTCCCTTAGTCCCATCCCTTGTTCTCTCAGAGATATTCACGTAAGGGGTCTGAAGAGAAACTGTATGTATATTGACTCAGAATCAAGCACAACACTTTGTCTGATTAATGAATGATGATAGGTTGGCCCCCATCGTTCATGCACTGCTAATCTCAATATTAGATTATAACAGTGCCCTATATGTGGAATTCCCCCATGGGACATTGAGAAGCTGCATTTAGTGCAGTATGCAGAGATGATGAGAACAAACTGACTCCTAATGCATGCAAATTATCTCTTCCTAGAAGATTCCTACTACCTGAGATTCATGATTGAGCCAGATGCAACTTCAGGGGAGGTTCTACTGTTTGTGTTACAATCTGCAATTGGTTGCTTGTTGGCAACATATTTGTCTGACACCCCAGACCTCAACACTAGGCATATTTCAGACATCCTTTGTTATTGTTTCTGTTGCTTGCCAGCAATTAACTTCTAATGTGTCTTTAATTGTACTATTTTTCTGCTTTCAGATTTTGTAAACTTCTTTCAGTTTTTTTACAATACAATATGGAATAAAATTAATCTTAAATAGACAAGAGCTGAGGCTCTCCCTTCATCTGCAATACAATAAATCCAATAAACAAGAATGTTTATAAATTCCAGAAATTGGTGTTCCAGATTGCAAATATAAACATTTCCAAGGAAACCAATCAACATCCATTTTAAGTAATAATGGAATAACTAAACCACCCAGAAGCAATTAAAAGTTGAAATATTCCTTATAGTTTGTTGTTCCATATTAATTATTGCTTTCCTACAATCATTCTGCTGTTCAAATTCTATTATTTGTAGCTGATCACTCTGTCCAAATCAGAGGTAAACAACCTGAGAATCCTTAGGTTCGTGTTAGTCCTAAATCCTAAAATATGCCAATCTCAAGTTTAAAATAATAAATGGCATGTATTTTCACTGTTCTCAGGCATACTGTTTATAACATATACCCTAAAATAATTTATTTTACAATACCATCCCAGTCCTGGTGGACTTTGACCTGCTTGTTTCCTTCCTTGGTTAAATCCAACATTTAAATAGAAGCTTTTCAAAAGAAGCATGCAGGTACTCTTGACTCAGAAACAAGAGCTGTAGTTGAAACTGCAAAAGCCTAGGGAAGCATTTAGTTGTTAGCTGTCATGTTGTGAATATCTCCAGCAAAAAGATAAGAAAATGTGTGTTTCTGGGTATATAGAGCCGAATATAAGTACATAAGAAAACAGTATGTAAAACCAGACCTCATCTTTAGCATAACACAAGTTGTCAGGCATTCTGACGAGCACTGAGAATTTAAAGCTACCTTAAAATGAAATGAGGCTTATGCAAAAAAAAACCAAAAAAAAACCCCAATATTCTTTGCACCAGTTGCTTGCAAAATTAGACTATTAATTTAGCGTAAACTAACCTAACTGAAAAATACACTGTGAGGGATTATGGTAGGAGCGGCTGTTGTGCTAGACACTATTAGGGAGCAAGCACTTTAATGAGATCCCTGGGGAGTCCATTCACATCTTGGATCTTTGTCTCGAAAAGAACATTTTTTCCCCATTTAATTGTCAAAACTCCATTACAACATATGAACAATGAATCAAGCAATTATTAATTTAAAATAGAAGAAATAAGAACTACCTCTCAGTATCAAAGGGAAAAACACTGTTCTTAATGGAATCCTGACCTCAGCTATGTCACAGGCTCCTTTTATGCTTATGTGTGAATGTTTTTTTTTCTTTTTCAAGAAGACCTGGTGCCATAATCAGAAAAAAGATTTAATATAATATATTAATATATATTAATAATGTGTACATATACATATACACCTACACACACACACACACACACACACACACACACACACACACACCAAAACTCTTCAATTATAATCATTTGTATATGTATGGCACTCTCTTATTTAAAACATCTCCTGATAATTTTGTTCTTCTTCTTGTGTCATATCCGTCATCGGACATTGTCAATCATGTTGGTGATCCTATTTTTATCAACAGCTGCATGAAAAAGTGCTGCTGTGTTTTGTCCCAACCTGTCCCTTATATTTTGAAGCCACAATTTTCTTCTTCTGCTTGGACCTCATTTACTATCTTTTTCTTCCCTGTCTATCATTTCTATCTGTTCTATCCCTGTCATCTCTGAATAGCTATATCATGTCTATTCCTATCATCTCTACATCTATCAATAAACAGTGATTTTTCAGTTCTCCAGAATGATCTCATTCTTTGTTAATCTGCATAGAGTATACAGGTGCAAATATATTTTTGTCATATGGTTCTCAGATATCTTTCCTCAGCTGAGTAATACCCACTTAGATGCAGACAAATGCACTGGCATAAAACTGGCTGCCCCATTTCTGACTCAGGAAGGATGTTACTAGAAACTGTTGCTATTTACAATAATCCAGTGAAGTCGGGAAAAAGAATGATGGATTTATCTGCTTTGTTTTGCTTTTCTTTTTTGAAACATCACTGGTTCATGAAAAAAAAATGCCCCAATATATTTCCTTGTGGAACTGAAGTGACAGCTGTGGAAAAGGGAAATTTGGAACTAGATATATGGCTTTAGTTACCTGTCAAATTTGACTTTATTTTTCTGCAAAAGTTTATTTGGGTGTTTATTTGATTATTAACAAAATGTGCCTAGAGTTAACACCATCAACATGGTGCCAGGGTTAAGAATGCTCCTGAAAACCAGGAGCAAAGTGCCATGCATATCAGTTATTGGGGATGGTGAATATATTTACTGATCTGTTGAAATACTTCTAAACCCAGGTCCAATTGCAGCCTGTCTATCAGCTATGAAGCTTTTTTGGATGGAAATTTAGTGCTCTTCCAATAGAACAACTCTCAAACCCCTGAACAATAAACTGGCATGCAGGGAACAAGTTATGCCAAGAGATGGCACACAGACTGCTAGCTCTTGCTCGTTCTTTCTTTCTTTCTTTCTTTCTTTCTTTCTTTCTTTCTTTCTTTCTTTCTTTCTTTCTTTCTTTCTTTCTTTTTCCTTCCTTCCTTCCTTCCTTCCTTCCTTCTTCCTTCCTTCTTTCTTTCTTTTCAATCTGCTACTGCTGGTTAGAGAGTACAGTGGAAAAACCACATTGAAAGAACCAGACTTTCCCATTCTTCTCCCATTCTACTCAAAACATAATGATTCTGGAAGATAGTACTAGGGGGGTTGGAAGGAAAGATGTGCCTTCATCAGCCTAACTGCCCGGCGTCACAGGGAGTAGTGGAGAAATATAATAAATAAACAAGTGGCTATTAAGTGTCATGCTGATCTCAGCCCCTACACTAGCACATCAGAGTGTATCCAGAGCAAAATGATAAGGACAAATTATCTCCCAGCCCAAATTTACTTGGAGCTGAATGGCATATGAATTTAATTTATCATCATCAACAACATCATGATCATCCATCTTAACATTTATTATTTTTATTTATCAAATTTGAATGCTACCCATTGGCTGTGAGATTGCCTCACTTATGGCTCTGCAGCAGATCTCATGTGAACACATTTTTTTTAAAAAGAGAGTTACCAGGAATATTTGAGCTGCAATTAGGTGCAAGTAGGAAAAATCTCTTCATTTCTTCCTTAAAGACATACCCTAAGTCAGGGGTCCTCAAACTATGGCCAGTGGACAGCATACAGCCCGCCAAAGTCATTAATCTGACCTGCACTACACCATGAGGCTGCCCCACCCACATCACCTTGCCTACCCACCTTATGTAGGCCAAAAACAGTACTGAATACTACTGGAGGCCGGAGAGGCCAATAGCGGGATGTGCTGAGGCCTCAGGAGGCAAAAAATGGGCCCGTTTTTGGCCTTCCAAGTCTTTAAAGAGAAGGAAGAGGAGGAGTAACACACACACACACACACACACACACACACACACACACACACACACACACACAGACAAATACAAGTCCCTCATACACATCCCAAGGCATCCACATCCCTTCACTAACCTCCTTTCCACCTCCAGGAGCATAACAAATTAAAGTTTAATTTGTGTCTGTGGTTTGGATTGCTAAATTGGCCATGGCCACCCAGTCACATGAACTCCTAGCCATGTTCACCCCCCCAACTGGGGATGAATTGGCCCCCTGTTTAAAAAGTTTGAGGACCCCTGCCCTAAGTTTATACAAAGTGGCTTGTCACCCAGAGATTCTGTATTCCAAGGGGTTTCTAAAAGGTCATAAAAGTATGCAAAGGAAGAGGATACTTTGGAAATCAGCAAATGAAACAGGCTGAACAATTAGAGCATGACAGAACTAAAGATTAACTAAAATAAACAACATGTTAACTAAAGATTAACACGTTGTTTATTTTATCATGCAATTTATGGTTAGATTATTCTGCTGCTGACTTCTTCCATAAAAGTTTTCAATGGAAAGCATGGAGAATAAGAGACTTAAAGTGAACCAGACCCAGAAGCCATCTATCACCAAGCTGCCGTCTCCAGACCATACTATCTGGGAGCGTTGTCTAATCAAGATTTTCCAACATCCAAAAGTATCAGTCTTATAATTTAAGGATATGAGATTCCCTACCTCCCACTCCTTCCCAGGTGAAAAGCACTCTTTTTTCAAAAAAAAAAATTATTTTCAAACAAACATAAACACACAACACATATAATATAAAAGCCTCTTCAACTACATGCATACAACTACATACAATTGGTTACAAGGTCTTTCTGCATCCTTTCCATAATCACTTGAATTTTATCAAAATTGAAATATTGTCAATCAAAATACATTGTTATTATGTTTCCTTTGTTTATCACTATTGTTTCTCCATTTTAAACAAGGCATTCTAAATATATAACCATTAATATTATAATGATTCATTATATCATCTTCAATATATCCAATAATTAAGAGTTATTTTTTATCCTATTCTAAGTCATTCTATTATTTTAGCATTGATATCATTCTCTAATAATTTTCAATTCCATTTTTCCCATTATTAGTATCATCAATCTAATATACATGTATACAAATTGTTATAATTATTAAACATCCATTAAGCCTAGCTATTATTACATCCTTTCAACATAAGGCATATTGAATTTGAAGTAAATTTATATTTCATTACATCATCCTGAAATCATTCAAGGATATTACATCTTTATATTCTATTCTATATAAAATTGTTTATCTTTTATAAAAAGGCTTTTCAACATCATCTCCATAATCCTCACTTACAGTTTATATCAAATTTCATATTATCAATCTAGTATATATAAATGCTTTGTTATCAAGGTTAGAAGGGAGGGAAGGAGGACAGTAGGGAAGTCAGGATGGAGAGGAGAAAGGAGAGGAATAGGAAAGGCAGAAGAAGGGGGGAAGGATAAAGAGGAGGAAGAGAAAGAAGAGAAGGGAAAGAAGGTGGGAAGAAAGAAGGAGAGAAGAAAGAGAAGAAACTGGGGGAGGAAGGAGGGAGGGAAGAAGAGAGGGTAGTAAAGAGGGAAAGAGGGAGGGAAAGAAAGAGAGAAGGAGTGTTGAAAGGAAGGAAGGAAGGAGGGAGGAAAGGAGGGAGGTTAAGAGAAAAGAAAGGAGGAGGGAAAGAGGAAGGGAAGGAGGGAAGGTATGTGTGAAGGAGGAGGGGATCGAGGGAGGGAAAGGAGGGGGAAGGAAAGGAGGAAAGGAGAAAAGAAAGGAGGGAAGGCAGGGGAGAAGGAAGTAAGGGGGGAGGGAAGAAAAGGGTATGGAAAAGAAGAAATGAGGGAAGAGAAGAGGGAGGGAAGGAATAAGATACCTAACCTTTGATGTTTATAATGATTTGATAGTATGGGAATATCTCGAAATGTAGTTGTATTGTTTTTTACAAGTTATGGATGTTGTATTTTCTTTTTACCAATAAAATCTTTTTTAAAAAATTTAAAAAAATGCTTTGTTATCATCATTAATCATTTATTTGACTATAGCTATTATTACCTTGTATATAGCACTCAAAATTTAACTACATTTAATTAAATTTTATTGTGACATTTCATTTCATCATCCTGTATCCTTCCAGAAATAATGTAGTCCAATAACTCTTGCCATTTGTAAAGTCTGTATTCTAAGTGTTTACTTGATAAGTCCTATGTGGACTTTTCTTAATAACTTGTTGTTCATTGCATGTCTTATAAGGATTCAAAACCCTCTATCTGCTCATTTTATCAGTTTAACTTTTGTTATCATTTGTGCTTCTGCCAAGATTACTCTAATTATTTCTGCCAAATTTTGTCTCCTTTCTTCATTCCAGTTCATTGATCTCTTCTTTCCATATTTCACACTTGTCATTTCCCTCCACTCTCAGTTTGCTGTCAGTGTCAACACTTTTCTTATCACTTTCATATGTCTCTATGATTTTCTGAGCTCTGTCCTCAAACTTTATCACCGTCCCCATACTTTCTGTATTTTGATCTATAATTTCAAGTCTCTTTTCAATTCTCTCTGTGATTATTAAAACTTTTTGAATTTCTAAGAAAATTCTTTGTACAGTTAGTGCCTTTTCTTCTTCACATTGTGCAATTTTCCAGATTATAAACACTGCCAAAACATCTGAGACTTTTTAGGTTTCAAACAAATTCAGTGGAGTTTTTCAAATCAAAACTTTCTCTTTCCTTCAAAGGAACACCTGTATAAACAAAATGTTTTCCACTGACCAGTAAACAAAGCCTATAGCTATCAGATATTGCTAAGCCTCTAGCCACTAAATGGCAGTGTTGCCTCTTTTCCATCTGTTTTTGCCTCTCTCTGTAAACTCCAAGCTCTGGAAGAGAGAAAAATGTTTAAAAATTACGCTCCAACCAAGCCTTACAAGAGAGGAAACTTTTAATCCACGAATACAAAAAATGGAAAAAGTATAGAGGAAGAAGGAAAAAAAAGAGACCAGTCCAATTTAAAAGTAAGAGGCATTTGTAAAATGTCCATTCATAGAAAACAAACAAAGTTAAGGTAGAAAAGATAACATGATAGTTTTAAACCAGGGTTAATTCGCCGCTTATTTTTTTCTGTCTTCAATTTTATTTTAAACTCCAAGTCTTTTGGGTTGCCTTCTCTAATAATAAAACTTTTTCTCACCATTTTGACACACTCTCTCTCCTGTACTGCTTCTGTTTCAGGGGCTTGTCCCAACCATCTGCAGGCATTTTGGCTACTTCTCTTGTAGCTGGCAAAAAGGATCAATCAGCGACTTTGCGATGTCCCTGAGATCAGCAGGACATGCTCTTCTCTATCACTGTTCCTTCAGAACAGTTTAGGTCCAAAAGGACCATCCAGGAACAGAGATATCGACAGCAATACTGGAGCCCCAAGATTGCATGTTGTGGCGTTGCAACATCAAGGACCACCCTCAGGTAAAAAACATTCTTGTCCTTGGCAGAGAATAAAAATGGAAAATCCAAAGCAATAGCAATAACACTTAGACTTATATACTACTTCACAGTACTTTACAGCCCTCTCTAAGCAGTTTACAGAGTCAACAAATTGCCCCCAACAATCTGGATCCTCATTTTACTGACCTCGGATGGATGGAAGGCTGAGTCAACCTTGAGCCAGTGAAACCTGAACTGCCAAATTGCTGACAGCTGGTGATCAACAAAAGTACCCTGCAATACTGCATTCAAACCACTGCGCCACCGCGGTTCTTAGAATTAGAATTATTGTCAACAAATGTGACTCACATCTATGTAATACATATCTGCAACAAGCAATATTATCATGCAATACTGTCCTATACATGTGAAGGCAGAAAGAACTGTATCTGAACAAAATGGACTTCAACTCCTTCAACATGAATTAATCTGAATTTAAAGTTATCAGTTTCTAAACTGGCACATGAACCACAAAACAATTACCATTTTAATCTTTAAAATAAAACATTTAAAAAGCATTGTTAGGAAAAGTGAACACCCCAAGTAAAAAATGTGGAAATATTATCTTATATCACTATTTTTGCAAACTTGTGTAACAACTTTATTATTAATCTAATATCAAACTGACACAGATCATCAAATTCATAAGTGGTACTCTACATTTCTGACACCCTAATCTACTTCACTATATAAATGGCCTTCATATTCTTACCCAATGGACCAAATATCTTATTCAACAGACTAATTGGTTCCAAATCTCTGCTAAGCATCAATGACATTAGTATCAGAGGCTAACTCAAGCTTAAGTTGTGTGTCAATCATCAAGCAGTTTTTAATTTCTCTGCTTCCTCAAGAGAGCAGACATATAATGGACTAATGCTCATCAGAGGTTTCTGTTTGATTTCCCTCTTAATTTGCAACTTAAAATACAGGAAGGTTTTCTTCAGGATGGACAACAAAAGGACAACTGAAACCCTATTTGAGAACAATAAATGGATCTGATCATATCATAACTTTAAAATAAACCATTAATTATCATATGTCCCTCTGAATCCTTGGCTGCCATATTCTATAATATTAGTCTACACATTCATATGTGTTTGTTATGAATATGAGCCAGGGGTGGGTTTTAACCGGTTTGCGGCGGTCCCTGCGAACCAGTTGGTTGGCGAACCCGGAAGTAAGTAACTTCCGGGAACAGCGAAGGGCCCACCCGCCCGCCCGCCCGCGGTCCTTACCTGGTTTTGACGAGTTCTGCACTTCCACGCATGCGCAGGACGCATACAGCACCTGCGCAATCCTCCAGAAGCAGCTGGAGCATCGCACAGACGCTAGTACGCATGCGTGCACCGCGCGCATGCATGAGGACGCCGCCGGCCCCGTTCCAACTGAACCGGTTGGAACGGGGCGAGAAACCCACCCCTGATATGAGCATTAAATCATGGATACCTAATTCATGAACATAACAATTTATAATCCACAAATACAAATAATATATAATTTTTATTCAATTTTGAAGGGAAACAAATCCAGCTACCTGTTTTGTTTTTAAACCTCTTTCCCTCTATCTTGCTCTCTCTCACGCACATTCTGTCTCTCTCTCTCTGTGTACATACAACACAGAATTAATTAAATGTCTTAATTTGAGCTAATTTAGAAAGATGTGGGCATGGAAGACATGATAAGTTTCAACATTATGGCTGATGATTAGTGAATCAATTTAGAATATGACTTTTTGTTGATCACTTAATTGGATGACTATATCAAACTGTGGTGGACTTGACATCACAATGAAAAACACATTTTTCTTCATAAGCTTACTGTTGTTACTTCGAAAGACAGACTTATTTACAACACAAAGATGATTACTTTTTCATCCTGATGTGAAGTTGTAATTGTTCACTGAACTCTTTCTACAAAGCAGGATAGCAAAATTCATATTTTCTATTGCACTATTATAAAGGAGACAAATACATTGCTGTGTATAAAAGCTACCATACCCCAGACACTATGTTTGAAAGCCTGTACATGCTCAATGCTGCTGGGAATAAAACAACTTGATTTCAGAGATAACATGACAGGCATCTAGCCCCCTTACCATCCTCATCCTCTCCCTTCTTTTGGTTGCTAATATATTTCTTAAAAATTGCAGATACAAACTCTATGATACACCCTCCCTCTTGGAAATCAGGACTACATTACACCCAGAGATGGCATTCAGCAGGTTCTACCAGTTCTGGAGAACCGGTAGTGGAAATGTTGAGTAGTTTGGAGAACCGGTAAATACCACCTCTGAATGGCCCCACCCCATCTATTCTCTGCCTCCCGAGTCCCAGCTGATCGGGAAGAAATGGGGATTTTGAAGTAAGCTTCCCCTGGAATGGGGAAAAAAATTGAGATTTTACAGTATCCTTCCCCTGTCACACCCACTAAGCCATGCCATGCCCACCAAGCCATGCCCACAGAACTGATTGTAAAGATTTTTGAATCCCACCACTGATTCCACCATAATTTATATCTTTTTCTTTCTTACTGGGACGTAACAGAAACTGTCTCACTGCAGATGAGTTCTGGTTGGGACAGGTAGTCCTATAAAATTATGGTACATTCAAGAGAACCCACAGAAATGTGGCTTGCTTGCTTACCCAGATAGTATGGGCAATAAAATTCCATAGATAATAATCAGGGATAGTACAATATTTTTTTTAATGAACAAGAAACTAAAAGCAGAATCAACTGAGTATGAAAACCTATATTTGTCAAAAGCATGATAAGCTTTGCATTTATGAGTCTTCCACTGGCAGTAGCAGGGAGTTCTCTGAGCAAAATATTTGGCAGGAAAACAATTTGAAATATGGCCAATTGCCTCCTTTGACCAGGCACAGCTTAATCATTGTAAATCAGAGGAAAAAGGCAACAATTGTTATGCAGTAATGATATAATTGGCAATATTGATTGAATTTATTTTAGTACTGATCAGCCTTTTCTGACTTATTCCCTTGTTGTTGCAGCCCTCCCTATATTCAAGCACTTAAGCATGTACAATCACAGCTTTGTAATCTGATCTTGTTATTGTATGAATTAAAAATGTAATAAAAACATATTTGTAGCTTAATGGCTGCATTCAGCCTTTTATTTGGTTCAGAGTACTCCACCAAAATGTAATCAAGTTACAAAGAAGGAAGGAAAATAATAAGAGACCAGTTAAATCAAAAAGAGGAAAAACACATCAGCAAAAACATTCTATAGTTTCATACATCTTAATAATTAATATATTTCATTATTATGATATACTATTTTCATAAAGTATTGTGTATGTAAAATATAAATAATAGAATCATAGAGTTGAAATGGGTCTTCTAGTCCACCTCCTTGACCAATGTAAGAATACTTATAACATCCTGGACAAATGGCTTTACTGTCTTTTCTTATACATTCTCAATGATAGAGCATTGGTGATGCAGTGAATAGAATGCAGTATTGCAAGCTAACTTCCCACTTCCAGGAGTTCGATCTTGACCGGTTCAAGGTTGACTCAGCCTTCCATTCTTCTGAAGTCAGTAAAATGAGGACCTCAAATGATTGTTGGGGGCAATATGCTGACACTGTAAACCAGCTAGAGAATGCTGTAAAGCACTATGAAGAGGTGTATAAGTCTAAATGCTATTGCTATTGCTATTCAGGGCGCACGCTGTTCCATTGCTAAACAGCTTTCCCAGTTAGAAAATTTATCTTTATATCAAGTTTAGATCTTTCACTGGAAACTTCCTCCCACTGGATTTTTTTTTTAATCCTCTGGTATTCTGGAAAATAGATCCACACCCTGTTTCTGGTGTCACCCCTTCATATGTTGGACTGCTATCATATCTTCCTTAGCTTTCTCTTTTTTAGGCTAAACATACCAAGATCCTTCAAGCTTATTTCATAGGTTTCTTCTCTACTGCAATTATAAGTACAATTTTAAGTTTATTTCTTACTCTATGCTTACAAAACATAATTTTCTTCTTTCCATCATCTATCATGCCTAATCGTCAAAATCATAAATTCATTTTTTGCTTTGTTTTACACAAAAAGTTCATAGGGGATTTTCAGTCAGCAATAAAAATAGATATTTTCTTTTCGCAGCATTTTACTACTGTTATTTCTAAACAACATTATTTGCAGCTAAGCATCTCACTATACAAGTAGAATACCTTAAGATATTAACATTCTTCTTTCAACAAGTCTCCTTCAATTAAGAGGAATCTTCATTAAAACTACTATTCATTTAATGAGACATGATTCTAGTTTCATCATTGGACAACCTACATTAGAAGAGTGTATTCATAATATGAATATGAATATTGACATTAACCTCACAATCGATAAAAAAGCTACAAGTGGTGCAAAGAACCATGGAAAGATTCATGTTCAGAATTACAAGACAAGATACACAACAGCTGCAGAAGAATCAGAGAGCAAACAAAAGTATATGATACAGTCAAGAGAATAAAAGAATTGAAATTGAAATGGACTGGTCACATAGAAGAACTGATGGCAGGTGGATCAAGGCAGTGATAGAATGGATCCCATTGATAAAAAACAGCCACAAAAAGAGATGTAAAACAAGATAGACAACATCAGCAAGTATTGCAGGCCCAATTGGCAAAAAAAAGCTCAAGATCATATAGTCTGGAAACATGTGGAAGAGGCCTTCATCCCGCAGTGGATAGGCAATAGCTAAAATGATGATGATGATGATGATGATGATTCATTACATATGATAATTCATAACATTATCATTGAAGTTGTTCAATGATAATTTGTTTAAGAACATGTTTGCATTGTTCTTTTTTGTTTTCAGGCTTTCCTGCATGTCTACCAATACATACATACATGATTACCTGTGTTTGAAAACTAATAATTATTTCTATAAATTGCCAAGCAAATGCATAACAATATATGTCCCTAATTTAGTGTATTTTGCTCAAATTAAGCATTCAGTTATATTCCAGAAAATAACTGATCTGTTAATATTTCTGATATTTTACTTTATTTTTTTTTGTTTATGTATCTTCAATAGACAATCTTTGCCAATGTTTAATGCAAATTCTATTTCATGGGTTACCCATGCCATGGGTTAATTCATACAAGCTTGTACAATGACATCTTTACTTTTTTCTCCCAACTTTCACAAGATAGCAAATGTAAACACTTCAGAAATTTCATTCTATTACTTATCATGAGATTTCAGCAATCTTTTGCTGAACATGGAAATCCCACAAAAATTGTCAATCTTTCAATTTCTCAAGAGTTTTTAAAATTAATTTAACAAGTAGGGAAGTCTGGAGATACAGACTGTTGTGTGGACAGTACTTGCAAAAGCAAGGGCTATTGAATGATTTTTCAATTACTTTCCACGAATAATTAATATTGGATGACAGCATCATATGGCAGATGCCTGGAAGTTCAATGGATCTCAGTTTTATAAATATGCAACATTTATTCAAATCACACAGAGACATGCGTGATACATAGAAAAATGCAGGAATAGGTTTCAGGTGATTAAACTGAGAATGTACCGACACTTTATTAGTTGTAACCTTTTTATTAAAATACTGACGCCAGCAGTATTTTTTATGCTGATCTCCTAATTTCAGTGCATGTTTCATGAATTTTTTTATTTAAAAAACATCTATGATAGAATGACTGTTTTTCTTACATGTCTTGCAGCTCATTGAGCTCCTGAAACAAATGGTATTTAGATATGCAGCATGAATTTTTTTTTTCTAATACTAAGATCTCTTTTATGCAACATCCAAAAATCAGGCAAGGGATAAAGATATATTTCATCCTCAAGGAAAATTTGCAAAAATGGTAGAGGGTTTTTTTTTGGGGGGGGGACACAGTGTAGGACAAATTATATTTTCTACCATTCATAACTTCTTCAGAGTTAAATCAGATCATGATTTATTAATAAATGATAATTGAATACAAATGGAGGAAATTTCAGGAGAAATCAGATTAAATCAGATTGAATTTATTTAATGGCAATAGAGACAGCAAAGAATAGTTTCTTTTCTGTCTCCAGGCAAACTAGCCTGGTCTTGCTTTCTATACTGTGGAACAGTCACTAGTATAGTCTAAGAATATTTATGTAAATCTGAGTGAATTACACCAATCAGATCTTAATTAACTTGCATCCGAGTGTTGGGCAGGTTGCAGTGATATAAACCTGGGACCCGTCTGCCCTGTTATTTTGAATTGGCTTCAGCTTATAAATCTTGAGTATGTGGGCACAGTGGGTGGAATCAGGGCAATTGTTTCTCTATTCAATTCTTGTCCTTTCTGCATATTCAAATCAGCCATAATTTCTTGATTAAGTAGGTGTTTGATGCTGCCTTGGGGTGACATGCCTAAAGAGGCAATTATTAAATGCCTATTGTGAGATCACTGTAACAACAGACTTAACTCTAGTATTCCATTTCTGCTAAATTGATTCAAAAGGCATATCTTTACAAGTTTATTTTTATTCATTTGTATCTTGCTTTTATTATTTTAAAAAATAACTCAAGGCAGAAAACATATCCAACACACCTTCCTTCTATTTTTCCCACCACAGCATCCTTGTGAGGTGGGTTGAGCTTGAGAGGATGACTGGCCCAAAAAATCATCCAGTTTTCATGGCTAAGATAGGTCTTGAGCTCCTGATCTCCTGCTTTTTAGCCTGGTACTTTAATCACTAGACCAAATAGGCCTAGATGTCTTTTCAAGATACTTTTGCTAAAGTAGTTTTGGTTTTATTGATGGATGACCTCTTTCTGGCTTGAATAATGTGTTTTGCTAATTTGAGTTAGCTTTAAAAAAAACAATGAGTAAGATAAATACTAATTCCAGATCTGCTTTCAATATTGTTGACCAATCTGTCTGGAACAGTTATTTTCAATAATTCTGATTATTGCTGCTGGGCCATTGACAGAAAGTGCAACTATTTAACTTCCATGCAATACTGATTGTTTAGGACATTTAGAGATTTAGAATGTCATCGTTATATTGATGCCAACCAGCTCTATTGTTACATGCCATTACATTCCAAGCACCAAATCAATAGTACATTTTTACTGAAACCCAATAATAAATTGGATGAGTGAGGACAGGCTGAAATTAACTCAAAGTTAAATTAACTCAATGCTAAAATTGGAGATAGGGATGCAAATTCTGCTGGATAGGACAGTATTTCCCTAAAACAGAAATTCATAATCTTAAAATGCTTCTACTTGTAATAGTGGTGATGGTAGTAGTAACTATGACATTTATTTGCATTTTAAAAAGATAAAGTTTTCCCCTGTCCACTCGTTTCCAACTCCAGGGGGTGGTGCTCATCTCTGTTTCCTAGCCAAGGGAGATATTATTGTCAGAAGGCACTTCTGTGGTTATGTGGCCATCATGATTATATACCAAGTGCACAGAACACAGTATTTCCTTCCCTCTAAGTGGTACCTGTTTATCTACTTACTGTCAAGGCTCCAACTAATGAACTCAAGCAAATCAGAACTCTGAGACGTGGCTGTTTTAATGAGTATATCACATCAGCACAGCTTCAAAGGAAAACCAAATCTAGTTCAGTTTGAAATTGACACTTGCATCCGCATGCTTTCCAACTTCTAGGTTAGCAGGAGCTGGGCTAGAAAAGGAGCTCACCATGTCACATGATGCTTGCATCTCAAATTGCCAACTTTCCCATCAACAAGTACCACATCTTAACTGCTAGGCCACTACGCTCCCCTATTATTTGCATTACAAGATGCAAATATTGCTGAGTTACTTTGACTTAATTAAATTTTGACCTCACAATTGCAAAAAGTTCTATGTACCATTGCCCTTAAAAAGTATTCATCCCAGGTGATAAGAGTTCAACTTTTAAATTCTCATAGGTAAATTCTTTTAGGCAGTCTATATTTGAGGCTGGGAGTGGCAGTTTGCAAGCATACAGGCTTCAGGAATAAGATTAATTGTGAAATCAGAGAACCAATAGTTGGGCAGGCAACTGCAAGCACATCAGCATAGTCTACCTATTTGGGCAATGAGGTTTAGTGGTATAAACAACTCTGTCTGGTTTCCATGGGTTGGAGAGTGACAGCTATTTAAGAAGTACTAATTGCTGCCAATGATTATATCAAACCAACATCTATATTGAAACTCATATGATTTATGGCAGGAAAAATTTTGTCCTATGACTCTATTATAGATGTAGCAATGGTCATCAACATTTAAAGTTAGATGGCTTTAAAAGAGGACTGGATGTATAACTTTTAAAAGAGGACTGGCTATTCATGAATATGGTTTATTATATTATCAAATGTTAAATGGTTCTTACTGTCAATTATTGAAAAAATGGACATTTTCAACTCTATTTCGGTGGTGACTATTCAGCATTTAATTGGCTGCTATGGTAACAAATGCACACCAAACATGCTGTTAAATTAATGTGGGATGTCTATTTTTTTTAAAAAAATACATCTTGTTTTTCTGTTCAAATACCCCCCCCGCCCAAAAAAAAATGGCTGACAGCAATTTAAAATCAGATTTAAAATGTAAGGGTAAGAACATACAATGAAAGTCAAGGCAAAATTAAAATCAATAATACAAGTACAAGTAATGATTAAAAACTGGGCAAAAAGAGATGGATTTTTACCAGTTTTCAAGTAGGGGCTAATCAATTATTTTGGAAATTGGATGAGGCTATATAAGAATAATCTGGAAAGATGACCTTCTAGTAATTAAGGAATCTTTAAATTAGATTCAGATTAACAGAGTTGGAAGGGACCTTGTAGGTCATCTAATCCAATCCCCTGCCCAAGCAGGAGACCCGACTTGAAAGCCTCCAGTGATCTCCAGAAAGGGCTTCCCTGATGATGTCAGAAACTGAACATGTTAGAGGTGTGATGGTTCAGTGGCTTAAAGATGTTAGTTTGCTATCTTTGCTCTGGCAGTTCGAGCCCTAGAACTGCATGGCAGGGAGAGCTCCTGTCACTTGATTCAGTTTCTGCTCACCTAGCAGTTTGAAAGCATGCTACATGTGAGTAGATAAATAGGTTCCACATTGGTGTGAAACATAATGGTGTTTCCTGCAGATGGTGAAACCCCTGCTGGTGCTGTACCTGCCTGGAAATGATGAGAGGCAACAACAGTGGTGAGAGAAGGCCCTCTCAGGGTGCTGCTCATCTTTCTTGTGCAGAGCTTGTTCTCCTGTGGTGCACCCTAAATAGTGTCTAAGTGTGAACTAAATGGATTTAGCACTTTTTAGCAACCAAATAACTATTTTGTACTAACACTGTAGCCTCCTGGCTAATTGTACTATTGCCATATGCTAAATAATAATAACTGGACATGTTAACTGTAGGAGAACAGATCCATTACATGATCAGGCCCTGAGCCATTTAAAAGTTAATATAGGCAGCTTTGTGTCCAGTAGGCAGTCTGTCAGGGTACCAAATAACACCCATAATGAAAGAAGACTCTGAGGCTTGAATTTCCTCAAAGTTCAATTTTATTAGAGATCTCATATTGGCACATCTGGGAAAACCCAAATCTGAAAGTTCCCAGGTTTTCTCCACCCAAATGAAAGTCCAAGTTCCTGTGCCAGCACTCACATGTTCATCACATGATCCAATCAGGAACCATCCAAAACTGGGGATGCCTCCGAGTCACACCATCACAGCTGCAGGACAAGGTGTCTTTGACTCTCTTGAGAAAAGAATGTCATTTTGACTATATCTCACCCATACTCCATATAACCCCCCCCCCCACTCCCATTTTCCCACAGTAGAAATTGTGGCAGGCTGAGGGCCCAATGTAAAAAGATGGCTTCCAGGTCTGACACAATCAGGATAGACTTTTATTTCAGGTGTTACAGAATCCCTTCACTTGCTATGGTTAACACACAAACCTCACCTTGCATCAATTGCAAAGGCAGCCCTTATAAGAAGGCAAAGTCATGCAGGCTGATACTACTTTTTATTATAAGGTTGCAGCAAGAGAATTGTGCAAGTTTGAATTGTCCCCTCCCCTCCCTTGATCTTTGTGAGAACTGCGGGAGAGTTTGGTCTGAGACACTTTCTCAGATAACAGCTCTGCTTCAGACTTGGGTTTCTTTTATCTGATCATTGCCTTTGTAGTCACTCTTGCTTCTGTTCCTCAAGGTTATTCTTTCTGCTTAATGCAGAATCATAGATGCAATGTACGGCGTGTCAAAATGTTCAGCTTTCAATTTCCAAGCATTAGAGGTGCTCAAAGGTTGTGACATGCCTTGGGGATTGTAAAGATATTTGGGCTACTTTAATATAATTTAGATATGCTTGGCAAATAACTACATCAATATAACTTTTTAATATTCTGTTTGTTTAATTTGCAATTGCTAGTTTCTATGGCTCTCTTTGCTTGAACATGATGAATGTGGTAATACAACTTGAGGTCTGCCTAGTAAATCTGACTTAAAATGTGGCAGAGTGATGCTTGATAATATAGGCTTTACCATGTGCATAATGATTTTGGGTGGGTTTGAGAGATTTGTGAGTGTAGAAATGCCCCCAAAGTGTTCATATCTTATATACGTATTTCCACTGATAAAAGGCAAAATTCTTTTGATTTAACATGGTTCCATGGACGGTTTAGTTTAACTGAATAAACTACAAGCATCTTATTCTATTTGTCTTAAATCTGCACCCATTAAACAAAATGTTTTGGAAACTTTGCAGCATCTTTTTTAAAAAAAATCAATTCCATTCCAAATTTTCCTTTTGCAATCTTATGTCTTCTCAGAAATAAGAAATAAGTAGAATTCTTTCAATGATACTTCAGGTATGTACAAGGTATTTTCAGTACAAATAGCTCATGTCCTTTCTCTCACAATGCATAAATAATTTTTGAAGAATCTCATTACTGAAGAACTGTGAAAAACTATTATTTGCAGCTGGAGGATCGTCAGCTGCAAATGATACTTGTGGCTGAAGGTCTTATTAATAGCAATAGTTAGACATATACCGCTTCATAGGGCTTTCAGCCCTCTCTAAGCGGTTTACAGAGTCAGCATATTGCCCCCAACAACAATCCGGGTCCTCATTTTACCCACCTCGGAAGGATGGAAGGCTGAGTCAACCTTGAGCCGGTGAGATTTGAACAGCCGAACTGCTGAACTGCAGTCAGCTGAAGTAGCCTGCAGTGCTGCATTTAACCACTGCGCCACCTCGGCTCTTATTACATCTGTTCTTCACAAAGCATATAACTCATGATTTGTTAACCCAATTTTCCCCTCTGAACTATACCTGATGGTTGCTTAAAGCAATCAAATTGCACAGAATTTTAACAATCATTCCTTAATTGTTTAAAATATTTCTACTATCCCTTTTTCTATTTTTAATATGAAGTGAATGATTGAAAATAAACTTATTTCATGATGTTACCATCCCTTTATAGAATCTTGGCTTCCAAGGTATAAGGGATAAAGATTATGTGGCATGTTGTAGCTTACCTCCTCTGCACTTTTGACCTTGAAGTAGAAATGTTTGAATAGCATTATTTACTTAAGATCTTACTGGGCCAGTTTAAAAAGGAAGGTCCTCCAGCTGCAAATAGTACACTTTTTAAATCTTAAAATGTTTATTTAAAACATTTAGCCCATCACCTTAAATTACGGAAATGTGTTAATTTCATATAGAGTACAGTGTCATTATTTTATACTGCCATAAAGTAGTTCCATTTTTAAATAAATCACATTGCAAAATTGTTTAAAAATCCCAAGAGTTTCTTTAAATTCCATCATTGTATCATATCATTACTGTTAAGCAATTTTACACTAATCCCAATCATTAACACCTTCAGGGAAAGCAAGACAAAGGATGCCATTGATGAAATCAGCTTCAATCATTGAGACGATCCAGTGGAGATTTCAACTCCTGTGAACTCAAGCTGTGCCAAGCTGCCTGTTATAATCTGGGCAATCATTGAATGGCATGCTCCATGCTATGTTTCATTTATTCATGATGTAACTCAACATGACTTAACAGGACCTCATACATAAAGGCAGCATGAACAAACCATTTCAAGCACTAAGTAGATGAATTCCCCCCATAGGGACCTATTTCTCCCACTATTGTGCGTCTTTCTCTAGACAGCTGATACAAAAAGAAAAAATATGAAACTATAACTTATTGCAAATTATTAAAAAACATCTAATAAATCTGAAATATTCTGGGTGTGAAATCAAAAGTCTTTAATCTTATGATGTATGGAACAGAAATATTTCTGGTAATATCATCCCACTGTTGTTATTGTTATTATAACTGGTGTCTTTTTTTCTCATAAAAAAGTATTTTTAAATAACACACACACACACATACACACACACACACACACAAATCTTACTTGCTAGAGAAATAAAGACAAAATTGCAGAATTAACCAGGTTGCTTAGCAACTAATAGTTCCAGTGTCACTCCTTGGTGATCAATTCAAGTCATACATCAAGGTCTAAAGCACCTTGTAGAAAAAGCCACATATATTTTTGTTACTTTGAAAATCTCAGTAACTTCATTTAATATAGTAACACATTCAATAAATTTTGTAAATGCTTTTTGATGAATATGGTACATTAATCTACTATTCTTTAAAAGTGATAATAGGAAAAGCAACAATTAATTTCACCAATGTAACATATGTGAAATAAACAAGAGCAATTAGCGCTATTTTGTTATTGTGTGTCCTGTCCCATGGAGGATCGCAGGACAGAAGGAGAGAAGAAAAAGAAAGAATCATTATGCAAATTATTCACAAGGTCTTTGATTCTCCTTATAACTAGGTTTTGACTTCTCCCTGCCAGCCAATGACAGCTGATTCATTCAACATTTCAATAGCAAACAAAATGGCTGCAATTCAAACTGCTAAATAAACATACAATGCTTGCAAATAATGTATTACAGAATATTTATCTTGGGGACTTCTGGTATATTCAGTTAGGCTTTCATGCTTTTACTAATTCAGTTTAATTATAAAAGTACACATTCTAAATGTCCATAATAATTGAATTCCTTTCAGCTTAATGCAAACTACTTAATCAGAAGATGCAATACATATTTAATAACTTGATTTTATCTTTAACCTATTATAAGATATGCCATTGATTATTTATTGATGGTAATGAAATATAGCGTAGACCTATAGTCATTCATAATCAAACTTTAATATGGTAGAAACTTTAGTTCTGATTTCTATGCATTACATTTTCATTAATGGCATTGATAAAGAGATGGATGTAATGTTTATCTGATTTACAGATAACGTAACATTAGGTGGGATATTAGTCGACAGAAATAATATTGAAAACAATGTTTTGAGATTAGAGAAAATGATTAAAAGTAACAGAAATAAATTTATTTATCAGCACAAATAAAAACACAAATATAACAAAGGCAACAGTAAAAATATTGGGTTTCTGTCTGGATGGACTCTTGTGACGAGCCTAATGACAGAGAGTGGAAGTGTGACCTTCCTCCCACACTTGGGCATACCAGGGGTTGTGACTTTAAGTATATATATATATATATATATATATATATATATATATATATATATATATATATATATATATATATATATATATATATATATATATATATATATATATATATATATATATATATATATATATATATATATATACACATACATACACTTGGCATTTTAAGAATGACTTGTTAAATTCACAACTTCCAATGTGCTTCCATGGTTTTTATTATGTTTTTGCTACTGTATTTGTTATTTTAGGGTTTTTTATTTTTTTTATTTTTTTTAATTTATATGTTGCCCATTTCACTCTGAAAGGCTACTCTCAGATTTATACTATTGTTTTACTATTTTAATATTCCTACCCTACAGATAGAATAGAAGGTAGAGTTAATCTGGACTGGTGTGACATTTAAGCCTTTCTTAAGAACTTCTTGTAGTTGTTGGTCCTATTTTGTCTGCTGTCCAATTCTTAAATGTTTGGGTGCCTTTTCTGCATTGCTAATACATAAAGTAAAGACACAGTAACTGTTGAAGAGCTATTGGGATGCAAAGATTTGAGATGGACAGACCTAATTGAATTTATACTGGATTTATGGAATTTATGGTGTGATAAATGTCTTGCTCCTGAGGATGCTGAACTGGATTGAAATTTCTAAATCTGAAAGAATGAAATCTGAGTGAAAAATAAAATAATTTCTACTTTATATTTTTTACTTAGTGTGGAGAATAAGGAAATATATCTTGTTGGAAATATACAAGAATATATTGTTACGTGGGCAAAAAGGAATGCAAGATTTTTAAGCCCTGAGAAACATGATAGCATTCAGAAGTGACGCAGACAGATGCCTTCCTGATTCTCTGGGAGCAGGAGGAGGAGAGGGGGAGGGAGGGACCTACAGCACAATCAAACTTGACTGATCCTGTTATTACAGCCAATTGCAAAAAGGTAGTTCTAACTTTATGAGAAATTGATTTCCTGGTCTGGTCTACCTCGTGGGACTGATACTTGCATTAGCTAAAGCCAATTTTGTAATAAGATAAACAGAATCCCTCCAACAATGTTATGCTCTTTGGTATTAGTATGATTTGTTTTGCTTTCTAGTGAGTTCCCAAGGAAAGGCTGGGTAGCAGCACTTTAATTACATGCAAATTTCTAGGAGTGATCAGCTAGAGCAGGGGTGTTAAACTCAAGGCCCTCAGGCCAAATCCGGCCCAAGGGGTGCTTAGATCTGGCCTGCAGGACCACCCTGGAAACAGTGAAGAACCAGCCAGTGGTACCGACTGACAGTGAAAATGGAGGTCGGGAGGGCTGCATGTGACCCTACTGAACTCCATTTTCACTGGCAGAGGGCTTGAGGTGCCACAGGCACCACAACACGAGTGATGCTAAGCTGACCACATCCAACCTGGCCACATTCACATAACCCCCCCCCCCGGCCAGGTCAAACACAACCCTGATGCTGCCGTCAATGAAATTGAGTGTGACACCCCTGAGCTAGAGTGTAATAGAATTTGGGTTTCAGTTTGTTCAGAGCCTTGCCTAAATTCTTTATTTTTATTTTTTTCTCATGATAATCCATCTCCATTTGGGGTGAGCTTTCTTGTTTTAAATCTTTATATACTTACTCTTTGAGCAACACTGCTCCAACATTTGAAGTTGTCAAGAAGAGATTGGACAACCATTTCTCTGAAATGGTATAGGGTTTCCTGCCTGAACAGTGGGTTGGTCTAGAAACTTCCAAGGTCCCTTCCAACTCTGTTATTCTGTTATTTCTCAGAAGGCCACATCTATATATGTTGCTATTTGCAGATTTATGGTTTTTTAATAAAGTAAATACAATTTAAAGGAAACAATTTTGGTGGTATCTTGTGGATTTAGACTGTAACATCCCAAATCTTTGCAAATTAACTATCACCTTCACCAGAGGTAGTATTCAGCAGGTTCTGACCAATTCTGAAGAACCGGTAGCAGAAATTTTGAGTAGTTTGGAGAACTGGTAAATACCACCTCTGACTGGCCCCGTCCCCATCTATTCTCTGCCTTCTGAGTCCCAGCTGATTGGGAGGGGATGGCGATTTTGCAGTCACCTTCCCCTGGAATGGGGAGGCAATGGAGACTTTACAGTATCCTTTCCCTGGAGTGGGGAGGTAATGGAGATTTTACAGTATCAGAACTGTTAGTAAAAAAAAAAAAAAATGAATCCCACCACTGTTCTTCACCTTTAATTGCCATTTTTCTTTCTTTTATACTAGAAGTGGGGAGACATTTGGATGTTTTAGTCTTGCTTCTATCTCCCTAGCTGGGTGGAAAACAGAAAGTGATAGCAGCAAATATCAGCAAAAGTCATATTTGTTCTATTTACCTAAGCTATCCTATTTGGAGCAGACCAGATAGAAAAGCGAGACCTTTTACAACAAGCCATGTAAATACACTGTTATTGTGTAACGGCAATCAGCAACAGTCAAGGGTTATTGTTTGAAAAAATGAACCCTTTACATGTTCCTGAGTATTTGTAAACACACACAGGTAAGCCAAAACATTTTTCTTCCAAACTGACCATGCTATTTCAAGATGATGAATGCTAAAAATATTTCAGTGTTTTTCAAAGGTAAATTTTGGAGCTCATAAATAGTTCTGTGAAGATGAATTTTTATCATGGTGCTGACCAGATTCCTCTTTGTCTCTGTTGCTTCAAATATGATTTATAAACAATCTTTTATAATAAGGGAGGAAGTTGTCACCATATGTTCTTACTGCAATGATGTTATTTGTGTATGGGTATACTCTATGTATATCTGCACGCATATACAAAGGTTCCAAACTAATGCCCTGTAGACAAGTTGAATTACAACTCCTATGATTTTCCCATATTCCCATATATTTCATGGATAGCCATTTGTCTGAAATCTGATGACAACCCCCCCCCCGCCCCTCGCTGCTATGTCCATATGAGTTGTTTTGAGAAGAAAAGAGATTATGCTCATTGGATCCCTCAATTAGGCAACTCAGTGGGATGAGTCTATAAACCATTTTTCTGCTAAAATTACTTTCATTCATTTTGACAGCTCTACGTTGAGAGTGGATTCTGGTGGGGTGACTGAGGCAGACACTTGTCCAGTTTTGATGGATGGGTTTCATTTTGTTCACCCGGAGGTAAAGTATTGGACAAGTTGTTTGGAGAGATGAGGACAAACACTTGTTTGCTAGATCTTTGCTCAGTTCATCCTGCTTAGTAAAAACTGCCAGAGGGGAACTGTCTGGGTTGGTGGCAGACAAGAGTAATGTCCAAGCAACTTTTACAGAAGCATTTTTAAGCAAGTTCCAGGGGTTAATGTTGGAAATCCAATTTCAGTATTCTGTGGGTGAAGATTATTTACACATATGTTGCAATGTAAAACCATCTCGGTTACTGTAGTCAATGATCTGTGCTGGAAAACAGATAAAGCATAAAGAAGGACTAGAGGTGACATGATAGCAGTATTGCACTAATTGGAGGGCTGCCACAAAGAGGGGGGGGGGTCAACTTGTTTTCCAAAGCACCAGAAGGCAAGAAACAATGGATGGAAACTAATCAAGGAGAGAAGCAAGCTGGAATTAAGGAGAAACTTCCTAACAGTGAAAATATTTAACCAGTGGAATGGCTTGCCTTCAGAAGTTATCCCTCGAGGCTTTTAAGAAGAAACTGGAAAGCCACTTGTCTCAAATTGTATAGGGTATCCTGCTTGAGAAGGGGGTTTGACTAGAAAACTTCCAAGGTAACTTTCAGCTCTATTCCAATTGACTGATTGATTAATATTCTACCCTGCTTAGTTCTGCTACACCCTTCCCAATGAATTTGATACAATCCATCATGGTATTTTTCTGGAATATTTGGCTTCCATGGGATTTGTTTGCACTGATTTTCAGCAATCCTGGTCCTATTTGATTGAATGTACTCAGAAATGCTGGGTACTGTTGCTCAGCATTCTGGACATTATTACATATTTTTTTTAGTGATGGATTTGGTCCTCTAAGCAATTAACATCCAAATGAAGCCACTAAAAGATAATAAAGGACCTGGAGATTGAATGTCATTAGTAATTTTAGTGGCGTCTTCTTCATAACAGATGCTAAGGAGTTTGTTGAAAGCCTGGAACATTGAATGGACGCTGTATGGAATGGTTAACAGATGTACAAGTTTTTCTCTTATCAATATTTATCCCTTTATTTAATTTAACAGCATTTACAGATCACTCTGACAGCCTATGTTATAAGGGAATTTTCTACATGCGCCATTCATCTCCCTCTGGAGAGTGTAAATGCTCCATCAAGACTCATGGTACATCTGTGCATTTGTAATTGTGAGACCCAAAGTATTAATAAGCACACACACAAAACACAAAGATACCTTTGTGGGAAACAGTCCAAAGGTAATATCTCAATACTTCACTTTCCTTTGCATTCTTCCTTCCAAAATAGGCCCATGCATCCCATTTTTTTTAATGAAGCCACTGGGCAGAAATGATTATATTCTAAGAATTACTTTCATTTCCTCTCTCCCAACCTCTGTCGCTTCCTTCTTTTCCCAAACACTAAAGCCTATATTTTTTTTAAAAAAATCAAAGATTTAAGAACTGTATCTATTTGTGAAGGCTCTGGAAGATTCATGCATGTCAGAGCACATACACCCCCCACCCCCGATTCCTTATAAGATTTAAAAGTTTTCTACCTTTAGTTTATCCTGTAGGAAACTAGTTTATGAGAGGAGGGAATATCTAACAATATCAGCTAACATTAGAGTAAAGAGAGGGGAAGGTATTGCATGTTGTAGCTAACCATAAGAATCTTTAAGAATTACACCAAAAGATACCTGTGACTAATGTAGCACTAGTAGAGATGAGGACAATTTGAACCACATAAAGGCCTATGAACATGGCTTAACTGGAATTCCTTATGGGATAACAGAAAAATGAACACATGTAGAACAGAATATAACAGACAGATATCGCTTCCAAGAATTGTCTTGGGATAGATACATAGATGATGGATGGATGGATGGATGGATGAATGGATGTGTATATGTATACTATATGTCTATCTGGAGAGAGAGACACAGAGAGAGAGAGACAGAGAGACAGACAGGCAGGCAGGCAGGCAGACAGACAGACAGACAGACAGACAGACAGATAAACAGACAGAGACAGAGAGACAGAGAGAGAGAGAGAGAGAGAGAGAGAGAGAGAGAGAGAGAGAGGGAGGGAGGGAAAGGGAGAGAGACAGATGCAGAGAGATGTGAATTGGGCTTAAGTCCATACTGAAACCTGATTACCCAAAGGGCAACCCTCAGTTTTAAAATAAAAATCAGGAAAAGGGCCACTGCTTGATAAATATTGAAGGATGAAGCAGGGAAGAATGAGAATAGAGAAAGCACAACTAAAAATGTTTAAAGTTGAATACACAGCTAGGAACACCCCAGGGTAATCTACTGAGAATCCCCTCAGCTCTGACAGCAATATTGCATGCCCATATACATCTGTTATAACCTTTTTGAAGACTGAATACACACAGATGTGCATCCTCAATTAGAAGATAGTTTCAGAACCAATCCTTATGCATGAAATTTAAAAAAGAAAGCAGACTCCCCAGTGCAAATGTTATGTAGCACATTTGAATCTAATGCAACACATCAAGATTTATTCACAATTTTTGTACAAATTAAATTATTATTTTAAAAATAAGGGTTCTCTTCTGGCGAAGATTATATTTTATAACCCAATCCACTTTGTCCAAGTCTTTTACCTACTTTGTTATTATCAAAGACTGAGTGGTACATTCTGATTAGTTATATGAAGACAGAATAGTTGCATTTTGTCCTCTTGACATCAATGGGGCATATGTTTTCATCCTGTCAGACCCAGATCCCATTGAAGTCAATCTTAATCTAGATGTAGTCTGATGGAGTTGGGACTCACTGTGACGTGGGTCATATTTCCTTCATTTAAATGCATGATCCCATTTTTCTTTAAAACATTTATAACCTAAGAGGTTTACAAAAGCCTACTTTTGAACATCAATATACCACCACATTAAGAGATTGTCAGGTATTTCTTGGGAATGGGGCATTAAGTACGGTACATCTGTGAGCAGATTATGATAACACTTCATGCCTTTACTACCTTGATATGAAATAGGGAGATAGAAAGGAAGAAACAAGTAGGAGGAACTATCCGAAAGATGCTTTTTCAAAAGGCAATTGGATTTTCTTATTTTTTTCCCCTGAAGATGTTTAGCTTCTCATGCAGGAAGCTTCTTCAGTTCTAACTGAAGTAGAACTGAAGAAGCTTACTGGATAAGAAGCTAAATATCTTCAAGAAAAAGACAAGAAAATCCGATTACCTTTTGAAAACACACCTTTGGGACAGCCATGATCTGGATGGCTGATAATCTCCACAGACATCTAGGAGGAAATTACTTAAATTGGTGTTTGTGATCATGATGTGCTTTTAAACCACCTTTACCTCAACTTTGGTATTCATGCCAGTTCCATAACACAACATATAATTTATTCTTCATTTATTCCAAATTACATATGCTTAAATAATTAATATTTATTATTCTACAATTCATCATTTAACTGTCTTTCCATTTATAATAAAATATGGATTTCTAAATCATAAATAAGCCCCTTTCTCCATTAGAAATCAAATTCAATTTTTGTTAACGTCAATAAATCCAAACTAACAATTAATGCCATTAGAAGGGGAGGGGGAAATAGAGTCAATAATCTTCAAATTCAGCATTGCAAATCCTCCTCAAAGACTCACACTAGTCCCTTGTAATTCCCCATGCTCAGAAAGCAACCCCTCCCCCCTCACACTTTCAAAGGACTGTGACAAATAAACTTTAACTAGATAACAATGCCACACTGATTTGTTCCCCCTCCTTCCCTCCCCAAATACTTCTAGGACCGTATAATCCACCGATCTCCGCTAGATTATATCATAAAAAGCATCGGAATAGGCGGCAATTTAAAACCCGGAGGAAAGACGAGCAACATCTCCTTGAATTTGAAGGTGTCAATTCTCCCTAACATCCGAATCGACGGTATATTGCTTTGCTGTTGCTGCCTGGTGGATCCCTTCGGGTCGTGAGCGGCGAGGGGGTGGGACACACGCACGCACACACACCACACCACAAAAGATTCCCAATCGCATTCCCATGGACGGTTGGGGTGAGGGGAAGCGAGTTCCCTCTCTACTTTGGGGTGGCTCAGGAAGATCCGGAGCTGAGATAGGGGGGAAACAACGGACCCTGAGGCGAGGAAGCTTTCTCACGGGTGGCGTTGGGTCCACCGGGGGTTTCCTTCTGGCTCAGCAGGTGGATTGTCAGAAAGAAGACTCTTAGATTTTTCCCCAGTTTACCCAAGCGTCTTTTGTTAGGGAAAAGGTCCTGTCTAGCTCTCTTACATTACCCCCCGCCCTTCACCGCACTCTCAGCCCTTGGGACCACCAAATCTTTTCCCTCCACCCTTGTACCCCCAAAACGCTCCTTGCAGTAGATTTCGCCCCCATTCAGGTGCGAAAAGGACGCCTCCTTCCCTTTCTCCCCCTTCTCTCTTCATCTTACCTTGCCGCTTGAGGGGTGTGTTGACGGGAGCTGTTCGCAGCGCTGGCGGGTTGGGGGACACGCGCGGGAGAGCAGTGTGTGCGTGTGTGTGCGTGTGTGTCTGTCTATCTGTCTGTCTGTCTGTCTCAGGGAAGCGGTTGGAGTTTGCAACGGAATTCGGCTGAGGGCAAGAGCGCTCGGGAGCCCGTCCCAGCTTGCTAAATTAATCACTTTTGCTTTTTTTTCTTCCCTTCGCGAAAGGGGAGGGAGCTAGGAAGGGAAGAAGGTGGGAAAAGGGAGGAGATAGAAAGAGAGAGGGAGAGGAGGATGAAAAATCTCAAGCCTGGAGAATAGAGGAAGGTCCCTCCGTGACTGGCATCAATATCTCCTTCGGCGGAGCTTCAAGGGAGTCATGGCAACGAGCCCCTAAACCTCCCCAAATCTCTCTCCCTCTCAGCTACAGGCGGACACGCGCGCAAGCATGCACGCCCGCACACACATGCATAAACTGCTGCTGCTGTGCCTGCTGCTGGTGCTCCGGGGAGGAAGGAGGGGGAGACAGCGTTCTCCTCTTCCTCCCTCCCTCCCTCCTTCCCTCCCTCCCTCCCTCCCACGCACCCAACACCCTCCCCCCCCTCCCCATCCCTCTGCCTCTATGGGGTTGGAGAGACACCGAAAGCTGGGAGCGAGCTGTGTTCCCTCGCTCACCCTTCCCACGGCCTTCTGCTATACGAGGAACTTGCTTGAAGCCTGGCAACCTAGAAAAGGGCGTCTCCGGACGCTTACCTGGACACCGGAGAAGGGCTGCTGGGGGCGTGTCCCCCACACTCCCCCAGATCCGGGCGAGTTGTCCCTTAAGCCCCTAAGGCTGACCTGGCCTGAGCCGCTTCGTAGGCTCTTCCCCGGTTAGAAGCTGACGGACACCTGAGAAAGGTAGACGCGCGCGGGCTGGCAGTGGATGGGTGGGAAGAAGAGGGCTTTATAGCCTGCCGACTTTCCAATTCATCCAGATGTCAATCTCTTTATGCGCATACACAGGCACACACACACACGCACATACATAGTGGTTGCTTTTTCAAAAAAATATATCCAACGGGGAGAAACCGATAGGCTGAAACGTACGTACACATACAGGCTTACCTACTTACCTACCTACCTACCTACTACCTACCTACCTACCTACCTACCTACCTACCTACCTACCTACCTACCTACCTACCGGATCTGAATCAACCAGGTAGAGTCTCCTTCCAAGGTTCCCCAAGAATCAAGCGAAGATTCCCTGAACAGAAAGAAGAGGAAGAGGTACCTTCCCAATTCTCTCCCGTACCCCTCCTTCCCAACGCCCATTTTTCTGAACTCCAAGGGATGAAGACCTAGAAAGGAGAGAAGAGACTTGAAGGTAGAGATTGGGGGGGGGGGGCGTGTGTATTTGGCAAACAAGAGGCAGGACCAACAGCGAAGGGAAGGGAGAGAAAAGTCACACACGGGCCGATCTTTCTCAATGGAGAATTGCGGGGATATTCTGTAAAAGAAGACATTTCATTTCACACGTGCACACACCCAGGCAGAAATATCCTAACCGCACCAAACCACCGGGCGTTACCAAGAGCAACAAGAACCTCCTTAGGGAGGGCGCCATACCTGGAGGAGGGGGGGGGGAGCAGCAGAGTTGTGCTCCTCTAGAACAGCTGTTTGTAGCAGTGCAGAAAATGGAAAGCCAGATGAGAGAAGGCAGTGGGTGCCGGGGAATCAAAGGTGCAGAGATGCTTCCTTTTTGCACAGCTGGTTTCCAGTCACACAGACCAATACACACCCTTTCTCCTCTTTTTCAGGCTATTTGTGATGGAAATCATTGAATGCCAGCCTCCTTCTCCCTCCCCCAGCTGCCCTAAACCAAATGCACTGCAAAAAAAGTCCAGTCCTGGCATGTTCTCATGCTTCATACTATGTTCAGGTATCTGCCACACCCTGCCAGCTGAGCACACTTTGAGGAACAGAGACAGAAGAGAAGATTGTTTAGGAAGTTCACTAGAATTGGATAGAAGAGACTTTAGGAAAGAATGGGAAATGGTTGGAGAAGATGACTATTAGCCCCTAACTGTTTTCTCCTTTCCTCCCCCCCCCCACAAAATGTGGGGGAAATATTTAACCTGGGGCATCTGTTTTTCTTAAGAAGCATTAAGTGACTCTATTAAACAAGTGAAGGGACATAAACGTTGAATCTTTATTCTGAATGAATTAAATAGCATTTGGATTGGTGGTTTTAATTCTAGGATTTACTGGTTTCTTCTTGGAATGGCCAATAGAAAGCCTTAAGCCAAGTGAGACAGCATGGTTATATCCTGTAAACATAACCAGGATGGTCCTTCTAAATTGCCATTGGCAAAGATTGCAAAGGTTGCTAATTTGTTTTCATCATGTTCCATGTTTATTGTCAGCTACTTAAAAGAGAAGTTTCCAAGTGATCATAAATGTGCAAAGGTCATTTTGTAGGTTTTGAACAATTGTTGATGGACACAAAGTCACAGGAAGACTTATTATTCCATGAAGTCATAAAAGCTCATTATGCTTAACATAACATAGAATGGAGCTGGAAGGGACCTTGAAGGTCTCTAGTCTAGCTCCCTGTTCAGGCAGGAGACTCTATACTATTTCAGACAGGTGGCTGTCCAGTCTCTTCTTAAAAACCTCCAGCGATAGAGCAGCTACAACTTCTGAAGGCAAGCTGTTCCACTGGTTAATTGTTCTCACTGTTAAAAAGTTTCTCCTTAATTCCAGGTTGCTTCTCTCCTTGATTCATTTCCATCCATTGTTTTTAATCCTGCCCTGTGATGCTTTGAAGAATAATTTGTCCTCTTCTTTATGTTGTTGTTAATTACAAAGTCTTGTATGACCCATTGCAACCCCATGGACAATGTTCCTCCAGGCCTTCCTGTCCTCTACCATCCTCTAGAATCCATTTAAGTTCACACCTTCTGCTTAGGTGATTCCATCCAGCCACTTCATTCTCTGTTGTCCCCTTCTTCTTTTGCCCTCAATCTTTCCCAGCATTAGGCTCTTCTCCAGTGAATCCTTCCTTCTCATTATGTGGCCAAAGTATTTGAGTTTCATCTTCAGGATCTGGCCTTCCAAAGAGTAGTCAGGGTTGATCTCCTCTAGGACTGACCAGTTTGATCGCCTTGCAGTCCAAGGGACTCGCAGGAGTCTTCTCCAGCACATAGTTCAAAGGCTTCAATTCTTCGGCGTACAGCCTTTCTTATGGTCCATCTTTCACAGCGATATATTGCAACTGGAAAAACCATAGTCTTAACTATATGCACTTTTGTTGGCAGGGTGATATCTCTGCGTTTTAGTATGCTGCCTAGATTCACCACTTTATGGCAACCACTCAAATATTGGAATACTACTACCATGTCATACATTTGTTTATGGTTTCAATGAAGCTCAGACATTCCAAGCTGTTCTATAATTCTATAATGTAAGCTTTCAACATAAGGAGGAAAAAGGCTATGCTAACATGTCTCTTTCAATGCCTTTCCTAGAACTCCTGTACATTATCCTGATAGCCCCAAGGTAAAACAGATGCCTTTCCATGTAAATCGCCATGAAACTGCCCTGCAGTTAGCAGGGTGCTACTACAACTATCCTGGCAAACCCCTGAAGAACCAGATTGTTACAAATGGAAAGTGGAAATCCCATTGCCCCTTCTGTAATCCTGTAACAGTAATGGGCATATTTTTCCAATGCAAAGATGATGCTTTCCTTTGAAGGGTATCAAAGACAACTGGAGGCACATCCTGACAGTGACAGAGGTCTGGGCCACAACTGAGAGATGAGGCAGAGGGGGGTATGATCATTTTAGGATTGATTTCTTCACATCTTCAGATCCAACACCTCCAGACAGACATCATTATCCCTGTTCTATAATCTGAGCAGCAGAAAATAGGAGAGAGAACTGTAGACTGGACTTTTCCCCTGCTGCTTAATTGGAAGGTGTTAATGGGATGCACAGCAGAATTCTGGGCAGCCACACCTTTTCCCACAATAGACAGATCAATGGGTGGTATCATGGTAGGCCACATGAAATTAGAATGTAAGTGACATTGTATCTTCTTAATTGAGCAGTTCTGCATTAGGAGTAGCAGTTTGGTAACATTTTAGACTTCAGACACCATTTGATCAATTCAGAGAACTAGGTTCAGGGTTATAGAAATTACCTGGGTTATTATGTTGATTCCTGCCTTGGCTCCTAGACTAAAACAAAACAAAACCTCTCATTATCTAACATGGGGAAAACACTTGGGAGAACATTATGAAATTTGCAGTGAAATTGGTCATATCCTGAGGGATTTTCAAAGCAATTTTATATAGGCAGATCATTATTTTTTTGGTTCAAAGACAGGGCAGTAAGAGTGAATAATAATACAATTTATTGAATATGAGGCTGTTGTTTCTCGAGGTTTAAAAGTGAAAGAACCATAAGAAGCCAAGTGTTTTTCACAAAAGACAACAATTATTAAGCTTGCACTGGAAAGTGGCTAAGTTATTGACATACAATTGCAAAAGAGGAAATGGAAGGAAGAAAGGAAAAGAGAAAAGGAAGAAAAAAGGAAAGGAAAATAAAGAAAAAAGGGAAGGGAGAAAAGAAGGAAGGAAGAAAGAAGGAAAAGATAGAACAAATAGTAAAATGAAGATTTTCACCCTAGGATCACCCCATTCAAGGTCCTGTGATTGAGGTAACCATTGGTGATCTCATTGCAATGATCACTGACATTTGATTCTGTTAATCAGTTAAAGACACCTTCACTCAACATTTTCATCATGAGATTTCATATAAAATATGAGCATCAATATCACTATTGGGAAGATGGAAGATGGAAGAATAGAGTCTCATATAAAACCATCAAAGTTATATATTGCAAATCTATTCAGCAGGGAATCAGATGAAATTACACCAGCAGTGCCATGATTCAGCAGTCCCTTGGGAGTGATGAGCACATTGCCATGACAGCTTGTAAAAGCCAGCAATGGTGGCAGTAACTGACAATGATAGGCAGTGAAAGCATCTATCACTGCATTGATACTTGATTAGCTCACTGTAGTATCTGTTGATGAGGTAGCTTTTCATTATATCTTTTTTATAGTCTACTTTTTATAGTCTACTGTCTAATTTTTATTATATATGGATTATTGTAGGCTGCCCAGAGTCAGTTCTTGTGAGATGGGTGGCTATATAAATTTGAAAATAAATAAATAAATACTTCTAGTTTTTGTTTTTAAAACCAATTTTAATTTTAACCAATTTATACTTTACTCTTTCTTTCCCTACATGGGATTTGTCCAGCTCAAAATTCATTCTGGATAGAAACCGCAAGCCATATGTTTTGAGTGTAAAGGTGAAGTAAGACTGATATAAGTAGATTCCTGCTATCTCTTTCTTTGCATGTTCAAAATGGAAAAGAAAAAAAAAACAGAGAGGGATGGACAGGTGACAGATGGAAGGGAATTAAAATTTTAGGAACAGGATCTGTTAATTTTGCTGATGCTGGAGGACGTAGAAATTAGTGGAGAGAAGCTGGACCAGTGATGCCTTCATGGACGGAAGAATTCTCCAGAAGGTGACATAAAGGTCCTGTTGTTTTTCTTTTGATCCATGCCTAGCACTGATTCTGAATCCAGCATTTAGAAAATCTCAGTAATGTGAAAATGACAATTTGAAATATCCAAGTTCAGATAAGGCTTTTTAAAAACTGGGTCCTACATAAGAAAAGGCATCATGCTCTTTTCCCCAATCATGGGGTAGGTGATATAGCAAAGAAAGGCTGTTAGTAATTCATATCCCACTTTAAATTATTCTAGACTCTTCTAACTGTTGTATTTTAAGTACTATCAGTACTTAAAATCAGTACTATCAGTCACTCTGGATTAAGAGATAACCATGGTGCCATTATGATAAAATCTAAAGGTGTCACTTTTCTCGAGGATGTTTTATATTTCACAGACATTTTACTATTATGTTTATTAGTTACAGAAAGTTTTGAAGCTTTAATTAAAGTTTTGGGGAATATTCTAACTCCCTGTAATATGGTTGAGAACAACTACTTAATACAAAGGCTGTGTGTGTTGTTCTGTGTTGTTTTGCATTTTCTTGTGTCTTTTCATTTCAAGAGCTTCATCTGACATGCATGCTTGTTTGCTTGCTTGCTTGTTTATTTATTTACTTACATACATACACACACACACACACACACACACACACACACACACACATTAAATGATATTCTGCTGAAGTGAAGAACTATTGGGTATTTAAGATGGCCATAAAATATGGTTTCCCATATTACCTTGAACAATAAACAGTAGTTTAAACATTTAATATTATTTTTTTCCAGTAATGTCCTTAAAGATATTCAAAATAATTTACAAATCATATTGGAAGAGTTTCTCAATTTTAACATGAATGTAATATCTATTTCTTGGTTTTTTTATTTAAATACTACTAGTATAAAACACAATGCAAATTACGTAACGTAGATACATATCAGTATAGTGTTATATTTACATGTTGTTTCAAAATATAAATAAGTATAGTACCTTCTTGAATTTTCTGATTACATGGTATCAGATTGGTGTTAATTTCTAATGACCATATCAATAGATTTTATCTATCTCTAATTTGATCTTTCATATCTTCCAACAATATACTCATTACCTCTGTAACTGAGTTCATGCACTTTTAGCTGGACATTCTCTTCTCTTTCTTTCCAGCTTTCCCAACATTAAAGGCTGGGCCTTAACACAATGTGTCTACAATAGGATAATTTGGGCCTGGTCATTTGTACCTGTAGGTTTATATGTTCTATGAACAGTTTATCTTCTTGGTATTCTCAGTAGTCTTGTCCAACCTCAAAGTTTAGAATAGAATAGAATAGAATAGAAGGGATCTTAGAGGTCTTCTAGATCCTTTCTGGAAGGGACCTTCTAGGTCAGTGGTGGCGAACCTTTTTTGGTTCACGTGCCAAAAGCAGGGGAAGTGCAGAGAGGTTATGCATGGGCATGCCACACCCATAATGCTATACGCATGAACCCAGCATGCATGCGTGCACAACCAGCGCTCCCCACATTTTTGGCATGGTTTTTTCACCCTCCCCATGTTCCAGAGCTTTATAGGAGCATGGGGAGGGCAAAATCAGCCTCCCCCGCCTCCCCCTAAGGACCTCCAGAGGCCCTCCGGAGGCTTCAGAAGCTTCCCTGAAGCCTCCAGGGCGTGAAAAACTGGCACCATAGGCAAACCGGAAGTTTGGGGACAGACTTCTGGTTTGCTCATAGGGCCAGTTTTAGCCCTCCAGAGCTTTCAGGAGACTTCCCTGAATGCTCCGTAGGGCAAAAAACAACCCTACAAGCAAAGCAGAAGTGACTTCTGGTTTGCTTGTAGTCATTTTTTGTCCTCCTGAAACTTCCTGAATGCTCCGGAGGGCTAAAACCAGCCCTACGAGCAAAACCGGAAGTACGAGCTTCCGGTTTGCCCATAGGGCTCGTTTTTCGTGCTCCAGAGGTTTCAAGAAAGCCTCTGGAGGGTGAAAAATGGCCTCCAAAAAAAAAAGCTGAAGTCAGCTGGCCAGTGCAAATATTCGCACTGGCCAACTGACAGGCAACACTTCGTGTGCCCTGACAAATGGGTCCGTGTGCCGTAGGTTCGCCATCACGGTTCTATGTCTTCCACTGATTAATAGTTCTAACTATCAGGAATTTTTTTCTTAGTTCTAAATTGCTTCTCTCCTTAATTAGTTTCTATCCATTGCTTCTTGTCCTCCCCTCAGGTGTTTTGGAGGATAACTTGACTCCCTCTTCTTTGTGGCAATCTCTGAGATATCGGAACACTGTTATCATGTCACACCTAGTCCTCCTTTTCATTAAACTAGACACACCCAATTCCAGCATCGGTTCTTTATATGTTTTAGCCTTCAGTCCCTAAACATCTTTCTTGCTCTTCTTTGCACTCTTTCTAGAGTCTCAATAGCTTTTTTACTTTGTGGCAACCAAAATTGGATGCAGTATTACAAGTGTGGCCTTACCAAGGCATTATAAAGTGGTATTAACCTAAATTCAAAATTGCTATACTGTCTATCCTGTTTTCTCATATCTCCAACCTTCAGTTCCATATAATCTTATAGGGGAAACCATTGACTATATGGTTCTAATCTTTATAAGAATAGTCATGCCATAGTACCTAAATATCTTTCACAGGCCTTCATTGTTGATCTAATAAAGGCTAGCCTATTTGTATTTCTTGACTGCTTATAACTTTATTGCTGATGATCCTAAAAGGCAGAAGCTTTCCAACACTTCAGTAACTTCAGAGTCAATTCTAAGTTTATGATTAGTTGCTGATGATTTTAGTTCTACTTTTTCACTGTGATTCTTGCCTTTCATTATTAGGGCTTCAAGAGTAATGTCATCAGCATAGCATAGGTTACAGGTAGACATTAAATTGTGTTCACAATTGAGTTCCAAATTTTTGTTTCTCAGCAAATCAGGCCCATTTAATTTAACCTTTCTTGCCCTGGTTGTTAAGCAAATGACTACAGTTTTAAAGTGAATCATACAGTCATGAACTTCTCCCATTGATTTTGCTCGTCAGAAACTTCCTAGGAAAGTTGCAAATGACTTTCCCAGGACCACAGGATGCTGGGACCATTAAAAATGCATGCCAGTTGCTAAGAACCCAAAGTTTGATCACATGACTGTTGGGATGCCGTACGTTTTTTGTTTGTAACTTTGAACAATCATTAAACAAACGGTTGTAAGTTGAGGACTCCCTGTGTGGATGCTGCTTCTTCCCATTTTAAAACTATGCTCATCTTCTTCAAATTCATTTTCCCTTAAAATATATCAGGACCATGATGGCTAACCTTTTTGTAATGCACACACACATGCTGCCCCCCATGCCACCACCACCTGCATGTGAACCCCCCATGTGCACCCTACCCCCTCATGTATGCATGACCCCATGCATGCGTGCATGACCCCCCATGTGTCCGCCTCACCCCCGCACATGCGTGGCAGAGACCCAAAAATTGGCCGACGGGAGGCATGTGTGGCAGAACTGAACTCGGGCAATGGCTCGCATGCCCACAAAGAGGGTTCTGCATGCCACCTGTGCCATGTGTGCTATAGGTTCACCATCACGGTATTAGTAGATAAGTAGAATAAACATTTCCTTGCTGATGCAACCAATCTGTTTTTCTACATTTTATTGTATCTTAACTGTGATTTCCTGGCCAGTTTAACTTCTCCTCAGGGGAAGTTGAAATGTTCTAGGATTCCCATTTTCCTAAAGACATCCCTTAACTTGACATGATCAGCATAATCAAAGATCAGCATTGTCAGAATTTTATTTCAAAAATAAGAAACCCACAAGTTACTTGTCCTCATGAAAGAAAACAGAAAATAACAAAATAACATAAGAGTTGGAAGGTCGCCTTGTTCAACTCCTTGGTCAAGCAGGGAACCCTAAACCACTTCAAACAAATGGCTCTCCAATCTCTTCTTAAAAATCAGAATAGGCTTTGCAGTTATTTTAAAAAGAATCAAGGCTATTGATCTATACCCATGGTGGGATTCAAAAATGTTTACTACCAATTCTGTGGGTGTGGCTTGGTGGGTGTGGTATGGCTTGGTGGGCATGGCAGAGGAAGGATACTGTCAAATGTCCATTCCCTCCCCACTTCAGGAGAAGGTTACTGTAAAATCCTCATTCCCTCCCGATCAGCTGGGACTTTGGAGGCAGAGAATAGATGGGGGTGGGATCAGTCAGAGGTAATCTTTACTGGTTCTCTGAACTACTAAAAATTTCCACTACCAGTTCTCCAGAACTGGTCAGAACCTGCTGAATACCACTTCTACACATCTTTACTTCATTTCCCCGCCCCCGTCTTTTTGTCCTTGCAATGACAGCTCTGCTTCCTTCCTACATTGTTTTTTGTTTGCAATGATTGCTGTAATATTTTGAATCCTAACCAAAAAAAGAGCCAAGCAAAACCCGTGTGAATGTAATGAGATAAAACAAACATTTTTAATGCACACACCTTCCACTAACAGTAAAGGCAAAACTACGGTACTTTGATTTTAATGGCTTGGGACTGCATCCAAAATTAATTTTCTGAAGGCCAAATTTGGATGGATTTTTTCCCCCTCTTGGTCAATTTGCCTGCTCATTCCAAATCTTCTTAAATCTCTACTAACCTTTTTGAGAAGGTATAATCAGAACAATTGTCAGCAGTAATTATTGTGAGATATGCTTTATTAAAATCTGGGGTTTTGTGGTCTGCAGCTTAACTCTTTCAGGTCGTATAACAGATTATTAGTTTCAGCCACACATTTGATTGCCAGGGAAAGGTGATTATCACTTTTCTATTCATGCTTTTAGATTTAGGAAGTAATTTTGAATAGGAATATCACTATTTTTTTGAGTACTCGATCTAAGTGTCGGAATATGAAATCGTGTCAAAGGAAAGCATGTTCAAAAAGCAAACAGTCTAAACTTACAAACTGCATGATTTTTACAACTTTGCCACAGACTCCCAGGGGAAGTTGTTGAGAGTCCATTATCTAAAGCTAATTAAAATGAGACTGGACACTTCACTAGGAAAAATATCCATTAGGGAACCATTCAACATTGTCAAGGAATGGACTGATTAGCTTAGAACTAGTGAAGGGAGAACAAATGGAGAAATCAATTTGCAGACAGTGTGAGGCTCCCTATTCTCACCACTTGAGACCCCACTCCAAGAGAAAGAGAAGGCCGAAGATATTCCTCAAGGGTGCGTGATTTAAATAGCAGCAATTGTGAGAATTTAAAATTGGAATATTTCTTGCTCTCAAGGAGGAATAAGAAGCAGAGCAGATCACAGGGTCGTTACGCTTTTATAAATGCCATTTCATATTTATTTCCTGCTTTATCTTCAAAGTTCATAGGGCATTCGCTCCCTTCTTTCTATCAGGATCATTATGTGTCCTGGAAAGACTGGTCAATCAGCCATGGCATTTTTTCCATTTAAGAAGCTGTCAAAACAGACCAACAAGTCTTATAATCAAAAAGTGGCAAAAGAGAATTTGGCAGCCATCTGTATATGTATCTGGAGATTTGAAATCCCAATGGATGACTCATCTGTCCATTGGGATAACTGGATCTTGGAAGGATAAGAGGGATTTGCTATTATTGTCTTCCTTCAATTATTAGGAATCACAGAGGGAGTTCTATCAAAACAACACCTGAGCCTATTAAAAAAAAAGCGAGAATCATAGCCAAAATATGCTGCATTATATTCTCCAGCAGGCATGAGAGAAAAGAAAAAACAAACAAACAGATCTTTGTGATCCATTGGTAGCCTAAGCATTAGTCGGGTTTTTTTTTTAGAATGTCAAAGGGCCTGGTTCTTTTTTCTTACTATTAGGTCATCTTATTCCTACAAGCTCTGTTAGGTCATGGTGACTCACGTAGCTGCAAGGCAGTTCAACAGTGACATTGTACATGACGAAGGAGAAGAGAGATTAAACAGCTGACTGCGAATACTGATGATCTTAAGGACTCCCACCAGACGTGGAAGAATGGACAAAGGGAGGACAAGCCTCCTATAATGAGGGGAAAAACAAACAAACTACCAAAGCTCTCCCATACTTTGGGGAAGAGCATAGGCAGACATGGTCACTTCTCTGAACATTACAGGAAAAAAATAAATAAATTGGAAGAGTGAGGAAGCTGACAAGGAAGCAAAAATGATTTTAGAGATTTAGAGATTTATTAATATTTGTAGGCCGCCCTTTTCCCTGAGGGGACTCAGGGCGGCTCACATAAAACCAGGGAGGGGGAAATACAGACATTGACATAGAAACATATAATAAAATAGTAAGCAACATACATTCATCATTCGGGAGGGGCGGCTATCCTTGTCCCCAGGCCTGACGGGCTAGCCAGTTCTTAAGGGCTGTGCGGAAGGCCTGGACGGTGGAGAGGGTATGAATCTCCACGGGGAGCTCGTTCCAAAGGGTCGGGGCTACTACTGAGAAGGCCCTCCTCCTTGTAGTTGCCAGCCGGCATTGGCTGGCCGATGGAATACGGAGGAGGCCTAATCTATGTGATCTTATTGGTCGCAGGGAGGTAATTGGCAGAAGGCGGTCTCTCAAGTATCCAGATCCACTACCATGGAGGGCTTTATGGGTGACTAATAACACCTTGAAGCGCATCCGGAGCTCGACAGGTAGCCAGCGCAGCTCGCGGAGGATAGGTGTTATGTGGGTGAACCGAGGTGCACTCACAATCACTCGCGCGGCCGCGTTCTGTACTAGCTGAAGTCGCCGGATGCTCTTCAAGGGCAGCCCCATGTAGAGCACATTGCAGTATTCCAGCCTAGAGGTCACAAGGGCCCGGGTGACTGTTGTGAGAGCCTCCCGATTCAGGTAGGGTCGCAACTGGCGCACCAGGCGAACCTGGGCAAATGCCCCCCTGGTCACAGCCGTCAAGTGGTGGTCAAACGATAGCTGTGGATCCAGGAGGACTCCCAAGTTGCGAACCCTCTCTGAGGGGTATAGAATTTGACCCCCCAGCCTGAGAGATGGAATATTGGTGGAATCTTTGGGAGGGAAACACAACAGCCACTCGGTCTTTTCTGGGTTGAGCACAAGCTTGTTAACCCTCATCCAGTCCATAACGGCTTCAAGGCCTTGGTTCATCACGTCTGCCGCTTCATTGAGTTGGCACGGGGCGGACAGATACAGTTGAGTATCGTCCGCATATTGATGGTATCTGATCCCGTGCCTGCGGATGATCTCTCCCAGCGGTTTCATGTAGATGTTGAATAGTAAAAATGCCAGGTTAAACTAGACCAAAGTGATAGCTTACTTCTCTAGACAAGGTGGTAACTTTTTCAAAGCTCTGTGAGGCAGGAACAAAACTGAAGAACAACATTCCTTTCCCATGGACAACTAAAATAAGAAAAGGATGCATTCCATGGTACATACTTTTACGGTAAAATAGGATGGCCTGGCTAAACTGCCATTCAAGCTGTGGGGATGTGGGACCTTTAGAATCTTATACTCAGTTAGAGTGGCTCACTGGCATTTTTGCCAGGTAAACATTTTGGATATCACTTCCAGTGCATTCTGATAAATGTTGTTTCTTATTTCCATATATCGAAGTGAGTAAACGCACCTTATATGCTGTGATTTTTTTCCAACAAGTTTTCATTATTGTTAACAGATTACATACCACCACTTTTTCACTAGCATCCTAAAATTCTTCATCTATTTCCTCATCTTTTGTAAATATTCTACAAGGCCATAAGTGCTAGTAGCCAGCTTCGTTTTATGCCAAATATAATTGTTTTAGGTCACAATTGAAATACTGCATCTTCAACATCTTCATCAATGATTTGGAATAGGGAATAGATGGGGAACTCATCAAATTTGCAAACAACACCAAGCTGGCAGGAATAGTCAACACTCTAGAAGATAGGTTTAATATACAGAAGGATCTTGACAGACTTGAACATTGGGCACTGTCTAACACAGTGGTAGTCAACCTGGTCCCTACCGGCCACTAGTGGGCGTTCCAGCTTTCATGGTGGGTGGTAGGGGTTCGCTGTAACTCTGCTTTATAAATTTTATAAAGTAAAGTTACTTCCCTACTTTATAAATCATTGTTACTGTGGAACCAGTGGGCAGTTAGAAAATTTTATTACTAACAGAGATACAAAAGTGGACGGTAGGTATAAAAAGGTTGACTACCTCTGGTCTAACAAAATGAAATTCAATGGTTAAAAAAAGTAAGGCTCTATACTTAGGCAAGAAAAACAAAATCCACAGGTACAGTATAGAGTGTACCTCACTCAATAGTTGTAATTGTGAGAAGGTTCTTGGAGTCCTAGTAGACAATCATTTAAATATTAGCCAACAGTGTGCTGTAGATGCCAAAAAAAACCAACACAGTTCTAGGCAGCATAAACAGAGGGATAGAGTCAAGATCATGTGAAGTGTGTAATACTACTTTATAATGCCTTGGTAAGATCACACTTGAAATACTGCATCCAGTTTTGGTCACCACGATGTAAAAAAGATTTTGACATTCTAGAAAGAGTGCAGGGAAGAGCAACAAAGATGATCAGGGGACTGGAGGCTAAAACATAGACAGAATGGTTGCTAGAATTGGGTATGTCTAGTTTAATGAAAAGAAGGACTAGGTGTGACATGATAGCAGTGTACCAATATCTCAGGGGTTGCTACAAAGAAGAGGGAGTCAAGCTATTCTCCAAAGTACCTGAGGGCAGGACAAGAAGCAATGGGTGGAAACTAATCAAGGAGAGAAGCAACTTAGAACTAAGGAGAAATTTTCTGGCAGAACAATTGATCAGTGGAACAACTTGCCTCCAGAAGTTGTGAATGCTCCAAGACTGGAAGTTTTTAAGAAGAGATTGGGCAAACATGTGGCTGAAATGGTATAGGGTTTTTTGTCTGAACAGGGGGTTAGACTAGAAGACCTCCAAAGTCTTTTCCAACTCCTCTCCTCTCCTCTTCTCTTCTATTCTTAAATTGATATAAAGTAGCAAGGTAGGATTTATAGGCAAGCTAATCCCTATTCTAGAGACTACATTGCAAACCAACCTATTGTTGCCTGCACCTCACCAATTAGAAAGTAGATCCTTACATCTAACTTAGTTACACTTTAACCTCTTGTTCGTAATGTAAAGACTATCACATTTGGTTTTCTCTGTGATTTATAAATAGCCCATGCACTGAGCCATGTTTAACATTAGAAACAGATCCAAATTACTTCTAGATTCCATAATTTGAAAGGGATAAACCTTTCTTGCTTCTTTGTTCCAAGAGCACTTGTAATAAATTGAAATACTGATGTGGTTTGCTGGAGCCCACCAAAATAAATAGCGTGAACAGCTTCTATTTTCCATTTACTGATTGTTACACAGGTCCCTGCATTTCTGTTTGTTTTATTTAGCATCAGTAAGAAGTATCTAAAAAGCTGGGTCACTGCACTATTGTATTTCAGATTTGCATTACATTACTATTGCTTTAAGATTCCGTCTAATAAAACAGTAGACCAAGCTATAGATTTGAGCTACAGCTAGGATAAAAAGTTTGATAGAGCTGTAAAAAGTGCAAATTGAGATTTAAATAGTGGTGATTCTGCTTTGGTTATGCTCTTATATCTCATCTATCCTTCCAATCAACCACACCATCTGACGCCCTTCCTAGAGTCCTAGTTAACAGAGACACTAAGTGATATGATTCAAATGATGACTGCAATAGACAGTGATGTAATGACTGGCACTATGCACCAGCCACTCTTTCTAGTCTGGATTAGCAGCAAGAAAAGCATTGTTATCTGCAGGAGCTGTTCCATTGCTCTCTTTTATCTTCCACAATTTCTCCACTACTTTCACCACCTAACAAATAAACTGTAGCTACGTAATAGACATGTCACTTCCTGTAATTCTATTCATTGACTAGAATCACAGGAAGTATCAGGACTATTACATAGCTAGATTTTATCTGTTAGGTAGTGAAAGTAGTGATTGTAGTCAATGAATACTTAAATATCCAATCAATCAATCAATCAATCAATCAATCAATCAGAATAGTGCTGGAAGAGACCATCAAGGTCTTCTAGCCCAACCCTCTATTCAAGCAGGAGACCCTATACCATATCAGACAAGTGACTGTCCATTTATAGGAAAGTTTAGAAGACATCTTACCTGTCTGCACAAGCTAATGAATTCATCTTTGCTGTTTGTTCAACAACTGATTTCTTCTTTGTCATCTTCACTATATGCCTGGTTGTAACTGCCCTCAATGTTAACCTCGAACATACCCCCAGAATGTCAAGGTCTGCTACAGATAATCTTTGGTTAAGAGTGTAAACAGCATTTTTGTGGCTAGACGAGGCAGAAGTAAAGCAGAACATCATGTGACTGCATCATTTAGCAACAGCAATCCCAGCACTCCCCACTGCCAAAATTAAGTGAGGATTGAGAGCTGAGGTGGTGCAGTGGTTAGAGTGCAGTACTGCAGGCTATTTCAGCTGACTGCTAGCTGCAATTCAGCAGTTCAAATCTCATTGGCTCAAGGTTGACTCATCCTTCCATCCTTCCAATGTGGATAAAATGAGGACCCAGATTGTTGGGGGCAATATGTTGACTCTGTAAAGTAGAAAGGGCTGTAAAGCATTGTGAAGCGGTATAGAAGTCTAAGTGCTATTGCTGTTGCAGGTCATTAAGTGGAGTCCCAGGTAGCTTACAAGTAGGACAGGAGACAGATAAAGTATTGCACATGGTACAAGTGCAGACGAACCAGGATGGCTGCTGCCAGGTGGGGGAGGGTGAGTGACTTACTGGAGTGACGTTCAACATTCTCTGTGGTTTTCCTCATTGATTTTGCTTATAGAAAGCTGGCAGGCATGTTTGAAAATGGTGGTCACATAACTATGGGACATTGCAACCACAGTAAGTGTAAGTTAGTTGCCAAATGCCTGAATTACTGTGGGGCTGCTGTAATGGCTGGAACGATCAGTAGTAAGTTTCCTTTTTTCAGTGCAGACATATCCTCAAGCAGTCTTTAATTGAATGGTCAGTAAATGAGATCCAGATGTATTGGTGGAAACTTTGCCAAGGATAGCTCTATGCTCAAAATTATGTGAAATAGAAGCTCTCTTATCCATAGCAGATACATAGATCTCTGATGTGAGTTCTGTATTAGCACTCAAATTATAACAGCTCTATTCTCAGCTACTATATATACTAGTTTACAGTAACACTTTTAAGTCCAACAAAATATTCTAAAGCAATCCAAAGTCTCCACTGAAATTCATTTAGTTAGGTTTCTATTATCTTGGTGGTATTACCAGCAGAATCCCACTTTTCTATTATTGGTTTTCCACTTGATCCAATCATTTCTCATTTGATTGTGAGTTATGCGCTTTTCATAATAAATTAAAAGTAACCACAATGTATTCTTTATGAAAACAGTGAGAAAACTATTAAAGAAATGTCCTGTGAATGCAGAATTTATTATAACTGTGCCAAGTAAATTTGTGCCAATCACTATAATTCCAAAATGTAATATTATTCTTTTAATTTCCAGGAAATTCAAGAAAGAAAGAAAACCATTATTTCAGTTCCACGAGCTGTCCGTGTTTTTCTCTTGTGGCTTTCTTTTTCTCTCATATTCAGCCTGATTATAGTGTCTGTAGCATTTGTTCATTTTCACAATTCTTTGAAATCTGAGAAATGATGGAATTACATGTACTTTAACAACATCGGAAGGACATGTTGACTTTCCCTTATAAACCTTGCTAGCAGTCCCTTATCATCGTAATACATATTTTGCCTTCTACAGTAATTATAAAGCACAATTTTGTTCTAAAAGTAGTAGTTTTTGTTTCTTTTAAAGAAATGATCTAAAATCATGTTGTAAATGTGGCTGTGATTTTAAATATGGCTTGCCATCCACATTACAACCATCTGTTTGACAATCAAACAGGGAAGCTTTGTTCACAGACACTTGTGCCCTGTGATCTCTCATCTGGACTACTGCAAATGTGCATCAGGCTGCCCTTCAAAAGTATTTGGAAGCTTCAACTGGTGCAGAATGCAGATGCATGGGTAGTAAACTGTATGATAGGTGTCACATCATGTTTCATAAACTGTATTGGTTGCCAGTCCCCTCCCACCCGATGCAATTTAAGTTGTTGGTTATCACATTTAAAACTCTTCTTGGCTTGGAGCCAGGTTACCTAAGGGACCTATACCCATCCAATTCAGACAACAGGTAAGGATCGTCTGAGTCCATCAGCTAATAAATGTTGACTGGCGGAAATTAGGAGATGTGCCTTTTCTACCATAGCTCCTCCTCTCTGGAACATTTTCCCTTTAGGCATCATGTTCATAACTGGGAAAGACATGGGAACAAGGTCAGCCAGTGGTGGGCTGCAGGTGCTACATCCCGGTATGGGCATACTGGATCCTGCCCGGAACACCGGATACCGTTCTGGTACGGTGCTCCGGAGGGTCCACTCACCCACCTACACTCCTTACAAGTGCTTTATGCTGTTGGCGCTTCCTTGCACGGACATGGCGTGTACGGCACCTCCACGATGCTCCGCAGAGCAGCTGGAGCATTAAAGAGGCTTGTGGAAGCTCATTTGATGCTAGACCACATGCGCGTGCCACTCACGTGTGTGCGCGCACTGCATGTGTACATGTGAGTAACTCCGGGGCCGTTCCAACCGTACCGGTTGGAACGGAATCCGGAACCCACCCCTGAGACCAGCCAATGTATAGACATGGCAAGTGGGTCAGCCAATGAGAGCTATTTGATGACTGAGAGCTATTCCAGATGGCTCCGAACATGGGCGTGGCTTAGGCTTAGCTTAACTGTCCTGTAAAGAGAAGGTTCTCTTTGTCAGTATTAAGCAGTCTGCTGCTCTAAGGAGTAAGAAAGCAGTCTGTCTGGGCTTGTCTAGTGATATGAAACTAACTGCTTGTGTTTGCCTGAAACTCTCCTGTCTTGTGTTTACTTGGAAGAATTACCTGTTGGTATTGTACATTTACTTATCTGTTATTATGTATAAAAATAAGTTAATGAATCCATATGAATCAGTTATCTGTGTGTGCTTTCTGGATTTGAATTTATGCAACAAACTCTGACACATCAGGATGACCCTGTCCCAGTTGGCCTTTTGTAACACCATGAAGGCTTGGTTGTGTATCCAAGACTGGGCCCCAAGTGTGTTAAAGGTCCTGTGACCTAGTTGACATCCATAGCTTACTTGGTGCCATATGTATTTATTTTATAGAGTTTTAATAGTTTTTATATCTTATGTTGTATCCCACTCAGAGTCATGTGCTGAGATAGGCAGCTATTGAAATCAAATCAAATCAAATTCATCAAATGAACTGATGAATTGCAGGTCTTCCAATCACTAAATAATTGCCTTCAGAAATGAGAGAAACGATCTACCTGGCTCAGCAGTCTGTGGCTAACAATGTGCTACATGATATTCTTAGGTATGTATTTCACATGCTTCCCATGAACGTTTAGCCTGTCTAGTTGAAAATGCTGTGATATAGGCAATAAAGATTGCATCCTTCTTATTTATCTTTTCTGCTTCAAGACTAAACCATCTGAAATAAGAAACAAACTGCATCTTTTTGCAAACTGAGAGGAGTATGAATATTGTAGTAAAACTGTAGTGGTACTGTTGATTTCTCAAATGGTAGAAATCATAAGTCAGGTATGTTCTGTTTGTCACACTTATTTGAAATAATGTAGTATTTGTCTCTAAGGGTGGCTCAGTGGCTAAGACGCTGAGCTTGTCAATCAGAAAGGTTGGCAGTTCAGCAGTTCGAATCCCTAGTGCCACATAATGGAGTGAGTCCCGTTACTTGTCCCATCTTCTTCCAACCTAGCAGTTTGAAAGCATGTAAAAATTCAAGTAGAAAAATAGGGATCACCTTTGGTGGGAAGGTAACAGCATTCCGTGCACCTTTGGCATTTAGTCATGCCAGCCACATGACCATGGAGACGTTTTGAGACAGAGCTGGTTCTTTGGCTTTGAAATGGAAGTGGGCATCGCCCCCTAGAGTTGGGAATGACTAGCACATATGTGTGAGGGGAAACTTCACCTTTAGTATTTGTCTCAACGGTTCTGTTTAGGTCACAATGAAGTAAACAGTGCCAGATAAAGAAACTTCCCTGTATTTTTCAACCAATTCAATAAAAAAAAAAGTTATTTCAAAGAAGAAAAGTTATTTGACAAATAAGCCATTAAGAGATTAGATAGATTTTGTCCTTATTTGTTTATGACGTAGCCCAGAGCAACATGTGTTTGCACTGCACAATCATCTTTCCATTGTAGAATAATCTCTTCCATTAAAGCCCAGGGAAAGATGTTATAATGGAACTTTTTTCCCACTGGATTTTTCAGTAGCACAATTATTATAACTGCTAAAGGCAAATTCTACCTTTGAAAAATTGGTTGAGAAGCTGGACATGTTCAAAGAAATATCTGAAGATATCCTCAAATAAGTGGATGCAAAATGAATAAACAATAATCCATTACCAATTTCTTTTACATAAAAAATATCCACAAGCCATCCAAACAGACTCAGTTGCAGCACATATTATGTTATTATGTCCATTCTCATTTGTCACTGTCAGCTAGAAAAACCAAGGAAGTTACATAAAATGTAGCCCCTTCAGGAGAGGGTTACATTCATATATTGGGGCTGAATTCCACTTAAAATCTGCATTTAAGGAAAGTTGCATTAAAATGTATATTAGGAATAGTGTACATGAAACTGGGATATACAGTAAATATACTCTTTACTGGGGCAGTGGCATATGCCATACTTTTTCTGGCCTTCCCTAGCACTATCTAGGAAAAGTTGCAGCATGGTTTAATTAATCCATTGTCAAAAAAACCTAGCAAAATTAATATAGAGCCACTTCTTTGGGTTGTAGCAATCAGTTATCGTTCATTTCATAATAGTATTCCACACTTAAAATTCTCCAATTTACCAGTGGGTGGGTTTATCTAGATGGGTACTTGAAGCTGATAATGGTTTTTTCTTCTTTTTCTGCCCAACTACGCAACAGTCAGGGCTACTTAAAACAGAGCTGTAAGTCTCAAGCTCCAAGTACTCGTAATTTGTATGTGAAGTGGTCCTTGAAAGCTTCAAAAACCTACCCAAGAGAAGTGCTTACCAGATTTGTGTTGAGCCTAAGTAGAATTAAAACCATGAATAGCATCTGTCAACTCTCTGATCTTTAAATAACATTGCAGAACTATAATGGAGAAGTGAAGTAGCAATTGTATAAATCAAGATATTTTGAAAGTAACATTTTGATACACAAACCCTTGTTTAACTGATTGGGGACTGGATCATTGAAATGTTCAGCCTGGAATATCAGCATGTTCTTGATATCATTTGACAACGTTGAGTATATTTTGTAAAATAGCAACAAACACCTTTCATTCCCCCCCCCCACCCCTTTAACGTAACTTATGTAAAATCTACCTTTCAAATAACAGTTTGATTGATTATAGATATGGCTAGGTCTCTGGGAATAGTGTCTCATGAGGTCAGGGATTCAAACACTCCAGGATTTTTTTGTCAATGTGCATTTCAAATGTTGGATAATTTTATGCCTGTGTATAACATTTGTAGCTATGCAAGCTGAGATAATAACATGGTTAATCAAATATCATGCTTCAGGGCATAAATTGATTGCCTGAGGTGTTCATGGCAGATTTTTATTCCAAGTACAACATTACAGAACTGGAAGGAGGGTTGTGTGTTTGAGTGAGTGAGTGAGTGAGTGAGTGAGTGAATGAGTGTGTGTGTGTGTGTGTGTGTGTGAGAGAGAGAGAGAGAGAGAGAGAGAGAGAGAGAGAGAGAGAGAGAAAGGGAGGGAAGGAGAGGGAAAGAGAGAGAAAGAGTGTATGTGTGCTAATGCACATGCATGTGTGCTTCTGCTTCTAATTTCGATGAGCATAAGCTCTTTTCTGCTGTCCGTATTAAGCAATGAAGCCAAGGGAGGCCAAGAGTCACTTCATTAACTTAAGGTCCTAGAGTCATAGTTACAAAATGCCGATCTGATTACTAATGGGAATTGCAAAATTGCAAAACTCCATTCATTTAAAGTTTGACATAGCACCTTATCTTCAGAATTTAAGTTAACAATGAACTAGAAGTAGTTCAGGTAAAAATGCAAAAGAGTGATGAAGGCAGCATATCCTGCTTATTGTCCATGACATGGATGACTGAGAATCTCCATAGACATCCTGCTCATTGTATAGAAAGGCTTTGCCATTCTATTCTGTACTGGTAGATGCTGAGAAAATGCTTCTAAAAGTATGGAAAAATACAGAGATAATCATAATAATGGTAGCAATGCAGTCCAGCATATAGACAAATGGCCAGCAATTGTGCCATGGTGGATAAATTGTTCACTTTTCTTCGACTGCTGCAACTTGGCAGAGGTGATAGAGGGCATTCTAACTAATACTACAAAAGTTACTCCAATTCAGACCGAATTTCCCGTAGGCCCATATGCAGTTTCTTGGCTCCAATATTGCAGCCCATTGGTTCCTTCAAAAATAACATCATCAAAATTTAGCAGCACATTGCCGATCTAAAAGATATGTCATCTAACATATCTTTTGTGGTGACCTTCTTTCAAACTGCTAACACCCCTCCCCCATTTTCTAAAAGGTTTTGAATTAGCTACTTTCACTGACCTCATCATATTATCTCCATTCTCCCTGGGGCCTTGAAATAATTTTAAAATAAATTCAACTGCTGACTTGAAGAAAAATGGCCCAATCCTGGTTTAATGTTGAGTGAAGTAATTAAAAACCAGTAAGGATGATTTACACTCAGCATTTTTTCCTTGCACAGTGGTAGGTGTAGTAGTTCCAATGGATTTTATACCATTCGCCTTCCTGGTTGCTGAAGACCACATGGATGAACAATTAATAAGAATGTTTGCAGAAGAATATGGAATAATTTTGTAATGAGTTATTCTCCTGGATGTGTGTGTTATCTTCTGGCTTATCTTCCCTGTAATGTTTACAGTGCATGGCTAGGAATATTCTCCACAGCTGAGATTATTCTTAGCTACAACGTACTATCTAGACTGCGAGCATTTATAGTACTGGTTAAATTCTGTAAAAAGCCTTGAGGCATCAAATAACAATGAAATACTGGCTAGAGAAGACACCAGAGGTCTAGATGGAAACAATAAATTCTTCCTTTTTCCATCCCCCCTCCACATTTTCTCTCTAAATAAGTTTATTCATTAGTTCCCACATTTCTCCTTTACTTTACCCCTTCTTCCCAGGTTCTGTTCTTTGACATTAATTAACCTTTCCTTTTCCCATTCTTCCTCTTGATATAATCATTGCTTTGATGCCTTAAGTCAGGGGTGTCAAACTCAAGGCACGGGGATGGAGTGCTTAGATCTGGACTGCAGGGCCACCCTGGAAACAGCAAAGTACTGACCTGTGGTGCCTCTGCCAGAGAAAATAGAGCTCAGGGGTGCGCTGGTAGAGGGCTGCAGGAGGCCATCACAGTTGATAATGGAGCTGAGAAGGGCTGCGCTTAGCCACCTCAAACTCCATTTTCACTGGCAGAGGGCTGTAGGAGGTCATCACAGCTGAAAATGGAGCTTGGGAGCCCGTTTTCACTGGCAGAGCGTTCAGGCCACCACATTGACATGAGTGACATCAAGCTGGCCACACCTACCCTGGCCTCACCCACCCCAGTCCCCTAAAGTCAAACACAACCTTGATGTGGCCCGCAATGAAATTGAGTTTGACATCCCTGCCTTAAGTATTAATTCAGAGGAAGCAGGCTGTTTTTTTATTCCTATCTTTCAAAATAGGAAATTTTCTATTAGGAAATGTTGATGCATAAGTTTCATAGATGCAAAATAACATTCTCGTATTCATTGAAACTTTGTACTTTCATTCCAATTTTCCTACTTTGCAACATGTATTGGGAGAGAAAGGGAAAAGGGGGAGAATTTAAAGCATTGTGGTCACTGTGTGGTGAAATCAAGAGGAACATGCTTTAAACAAAGGAGAGTCCAAAACTCAACTGAGTTATGTAAGAGTATCAAGAATTTGGGGGGGGGAAACCCTCAACTTTCCTGTATCATAGTGGAACAGATATAAAATACCTGATTTTAATCCTTGCGCCTCCTCTTCTATCAGTTATGAGTCTAGATGTAAAAGATTATTCAGATGTCAAATATGTGGTCAGATTTGTCGCAGAGTAATGTACAATGCCTGGAAATACTCAACATCTTCCCTCTGATCAGCAATTAATACAATTAGCATCCAACCTGATAGGCTTATGGCTGTCTTTACAAAAAACTAAAACATCCATATTATCCTAATTTTCTCCTAACATGGAGAAAATGAGCTAACACAGTAGCTTTCCCCTCCTGAGAAACTGGAACACTAGAATGTCATATTTTGACACTTTCTCAAAATAATAACATTTTCTTAAAATGCCAATATAAAGACTATAGATCTTGTGATTTAAGGAAACTAATAGAAGCAACTCTTGTTATTTTACTATATCTAATGATTTTGAATACAGAAAAATTGTCCCTGAAAAGATATAGTGTGCCATCTTAGGTTCCACATGATTATTTTTTTTTACTTTTGTAGATGGAAATGATCTCCAAAAAAGACTTTGCTATTCCTAGATTTATATTCTACAATCAGTAATCACAATGATTAACTGAACAGATTCTAATTGTTGCATTAACTGGCTGTGAATGGTTTTATCATGTTCTGGAAGATATTTTCCAATCCTGATTATCCTAAAGAAATCAATGTTGTGATATCATTGACGTCTCTCTCCATTATCACTGTGATGCACATTGTTTTCTAGTTAATTTTCTCACAACATCAGAGATATAAAAGTAAAAATAATTGTTATTTCCATCTTACATGTCAATGATGGCACAAACTTAAAGAGCTATATTCAGTATCTGTTTATGTAGTTGACATAAATCACCCTCTGAACATGCTCTGGATAACATCTTGAACCTACTCACCTGTAGTTTAGCTATGGCTTTTTCTATGTCCTATGCGCCTTGCCTAGGTGTACCAGATCTGGATTAAAAAATTCTGGAGAGACACAAAACTAACTCTGTGCTATTACCCAGTAGTTGTCCAGATTTCTGAAGCCTAGATATTAGCTTGGTGGCACAGTGGTTAGAAAGCATTACTGCAGCTACTTCAGCTGATTGGCAACTGCCAGAAGTTTGGCAGTTCGATTCTCATCAACTCAAGGTTGACTCAGCCTTCCATCCTTCCGAGGTGGGTAAAATGAGGACCCAGATTGTTGTGGATAATATGCTGACTCTGTAAACTGCTTAGAGGGGGCTATAAAGCACTGTGAATTGACATATGTGCTATTGCTATTTCTTTTGTTATTTGGCTTTTTTCATCTTTTTTCATTATACTAACTGGCTAAAACCTGACATTTTTCTTGGTTTTATTGCCAGCATCTTTTGGACTATACTAGATATAACAAAGTGTTCCTCATAGCTTGCTAGCTGGCTCTTCAATATGCATGAACCTACCAAAGACAAACCCCTTTTACATGCTTGCCATGCTATATATTGACTCCTTGTCATTATAAATCACCTCAGAAAGATGTTGCCATCTCCAGAAACTGCTCACATCACAAGTTTATTGAACTCCAAGATAATTATTACAATTTTATTCACTGGCAATGATAAAAGAACAATATATGGTTTATACATACCAAGTCACTCAGGGTTGCTTGGTACAGAGATGGGTGGCATACAAATTGAATGAATAAATAATAATAAAAAAAATCACCCTGAGAATATAGAATCACCACCATACAGCTCTAGATGTGAGGAATCTGTTCTGATTCTTGAAGTTTTCTACTTGCATATGCTATTTAGGGCATGATGACATTAAATCCCCAGAAGATGCTAAAAGAGGCATAAGTTCCTAGAACCCTAAGCTGGGGTTCACCTTTTGGTCTTGTGTCATCCTGAAATTCAGACATGGAAGTATAACCTTGTCTCTGCTTCAAGGGGATAATGAAAAGCTTAAATAAACCTGATAAATAATACATAGAAGTGTGCATTAATGTAAAACACCTAATTAGCAAATATGTGAAATATCCATATCTTGGTAGATATTGAGGCTGGACTGAAATAGACATGCAACCAAATAGACATGTTGAATAAAGATTTCCTTAATTATTTCCTTTGCTGATTCTCAGGGCTAAAAAATAATGATGGAATTTTCCTACTACAGCTAACCCTCAACTTACAACAGTTTGTTTAGTGACCATTTGAAGTACCAGTGCTGAAAATAGTGGCATATGACTGCTTTTCACTCTTACGACTCTTGCAGAACCCCTATGGTCATGTGATCAAAACCAGATGTTTAGCAATCAACTCATAGTTGTGAGTGATGGTTGCAGTGTCCCGAGGTCATGGGATCACCTTTTGCAACCTTCTTACAAGCAAAGTGTCAGGTTTCCAAAAGATGCTCTAATTAATTTATCAGCCTCAAGTCAAGTTTCAAAAGAAATCCAAATTGACATAAAGTTAATGGAGAAACTAGATTCACTTAACAACCATGTTACTAACTTAAGAACTGCAGTGTTTCACTTAACAGCTTTGGCAAGAGAACTTGTAAAATTCTCTAGGTATGAACTAAAAACAAAAAAGAATCCAGCGAGCGTGCTTAGATTTTCCCTACTAAGTTGTCTTGATTTTTACACATCCATTCCTTTAAAAAAATATAGGTTTCCTGGGAAACCAGTTTATATCAGAGGATCCATTAGGTTACTATGATCAATTGGCATAATGTCTTCAGTTTTCAGAGAGGAATGTACAGTATTCTCCCGAAGATGCTTGGAGCTGAACCTGGGATCTTTTGCATGCAAAGCATGTGCTGTGCCTTGAACTCTTGTCATTCCATGAATGGTAACAAGGTAAAAGATTTCCCAAGCATTCACCGAGAAAGAAAATGAAAGTGCCTCTCTGCATAAATGCACTACTGTCAAGCACAGGTAATAAATGCAAAATAATTGGAAGAGTATACTTAGGTTGTTTTCTGTTGTTTAATGACCAACAATAATTGCCTGGATTGTGATATGTTTTATTTAAGCAATTAAGGCTTTTCCAATCATTTAGCCCTCCCCACCTCCTACCTTCAAACAAACGAGGTTCCATAAAAAGCTGTCAGTGGTATTAAAATGTCTTAAATATCCACCTACTGAGTGGACTTAACTTGCAAATGAGTTTTTTTTTTCCTTGGACGGGTGGAAGAAAGGCGGCTGAACAAGACCTTTTAACATGCCCTTTTTGTGCATCTGCATTTTTGCATGTGTGCAGAGGGAGTTTGACATTTTGCAAGAGAACTCTTCACTGCAGAAATGTATGGTACAGTAACTTCCTAGGATGGCTTCCAAGTACAGAAAGGATTGTGCTGAAAGCCTCAGCGGAGTTCAGCCTTCCATTTGAACTCATTTCTTCTTTTGCAGTGTGCATCGAATTAGCATCTGCCTGTATTTAGCAAAGATCCATACAACAAACATGAGCCCAAGAGGTTCAAAGAAAGGATTTGAAAACCTGCCTGCCAGACCGGTATGCTTCCATTCAAGCATCTCAGCAGAGATCAAAGCACTTGAGCAAATCAGAGTTATATGCCTTCTCAGCAACCCAAGACACTGGCAAGTCCATAGAGCTCACAAGGCACTTTTAAAATGACTGAGAGTAACCAATGCAGATAATTGTCTATTCTCCTTTTCTACATTTGCATATTTTTTTAACCCTCATAAGATTTGATACGTGGTTTCAAGGAGATTTTTAATTATCTTTCTCTTGCACAATAGTGTTTCCAATTTTTTCCGCATGCAAACACTGGGAAATAACAAAACAAACAAATAATTAAATAAAGTTAATCCCAATCTGAAGATGGTAAACTAGCTATGCACATAAAGACACCCAACCTTAAATTCCGAGTACGATGATTTCTCATATTTTTATTACTTGCATTTTGGGCTTTTCAATTCCTTATGACTTATAAATAGCAAGTTGATTCAAAAGCAATGAATTAAAATAATCTGATATATCTCCAAGCATTAAAGAACAAGAACAGTTTTTTTCCTGAATGCAATTACTCTGCTAAACAAATAATTCCCTCTCCACTATCAAACCATTCACTAAGGCTACATTACAATTACTATTAGTCTTATCATCATTCCTGTCACCAATCTCCTCCCACTTATGACTGGAGGACTGTAACTTTGTTGCTTGTATCCTTACAAGTTATATTGATATTGATTGTTTCCTGTTTGCTTATTTGTACCCCATGACTATCATTAAGTGTTTTACCTTATGATTCTTGACGAATGTATCTTGTCTTTTTATGTACACTGAAAGCATATGCACCAAAGACAAATTCCTTGTGTGTCCAATCACACTTGGCCAATAAAGTATTCTATTCTATTCTATTCTATTCTATTCTATTCTATTCTATTCTATTCTATTCTATTCTATTCTATTCTATTCTATTCTATAGAGCAAAATTGGGGTTCTACAGTTGATACCAAACTACTGCTCCCAGCATCCTTCACTGTTAGCTGTGCTAGAGATTGAAATTTAGCAACATCAGAAGGTAGGTACCAAAATATCTCTGCTTTTTATTCTGTTCTTGTGAGTCTCTGCTATAAGGCAAGTTAAAACAATGCCAGCTCCTCAAATCATCCAGTGAAGTTCATGGTTGAATGACTGGATCTGGAACTCTATATTTCTAGGGCAACGCGATGTACTGGCACTCCCAAGATTAAGAAATAGGCCTGAGGGTTTCCATTTCCTTTCTCCTGGAATTCTCTCTTTCTTACCACATTCCTCCTGTTATTTTCTTCTTCTTCTTTTTTCTTAATAGCAATATAGCAATAGCAATAGCAGTAGACTTATATACCGCTTCATAGGCCTTTCAGGCCTCTCTAAGCGGTTTACAGAGAGTCAGCATATTGCCCCCAACAATCTGGGTCCTCATTTTACCCACCTCGGAAGGATGGAAGGCTGAGTCAACCCTGAGCCGGTGAGATTTGAACCGCTGACCTGCTGATCTAGCAGTAGCCTGCAGTGCTGCATTTAACCACTGCGCCACCTTGGCTCAATAACAGAACAGCTCAATAACTTAAACAGAAACACTGGCACCTTTTACTCATCATTGTGTCCTCACGGTTTTAAAGGCTTTAGAATACTCTGCCAAGCAAAGCTTCAGTCATATCCCACATACTGTTTTTTTTAAAAAACAAATACGGGTTTCTTGAAACAGACTACTGAAAGTAGTGTAAAGGTAAAGGTTCCCCTCTCACATATGTGCTAGTCATTCCCAACTCTAGGGGGATGCTCATCTCTGTTTCAAAGCCGAAGAGCCAGCACTGTCTGAAGACATATCCATGGTCATGTGGTCAGCATGACTGAACGCCAAAGGTGCATGGAACTCTTTTACCTTCCCAACAAAGGTGGTCCCTATTTTTCTACTTGCATTTTTACGTGCTTTAGAACTGCTAGGTTGGCAGAAGCTGGGACAAATAATGGGAGCTCACTCCATTACATGCCGCTATGGATTTGAACAGTGGTGGGATTCAAATAATTTAACAACTGGTTCTCTGCCCTACTGATGTCTTCCAACAACCAGTTCACCAAACTGCTCAGAAACTTAACAATCAGTTGTTCCAAAGTGGTGTGAACAGGCTGAATTCCACCACTGGATTTGAACCGTCAAACTGCCAACCTTTCTGATCAACAAGCTCAGCATCTTAGCCACTGAGCCACCACATGTACATTTCTTCAAAATATTAGTGTACATTTCTTCAAAATATTCTATTCCGCTGAATTTACTACCTCTTAGATCTTTTTTTACCCATATGCTCTTAAACTTCAAAAAGTTCTAAGAGAAGAACTTAACTTTGTACAAATCATAAGCAATACTATTTATATTCAGGTATAGATCCTCTCCCTCCTCCATTTTAAACATCTTTGGAACATGTACTTTACCTCTTTGATTGATGTTCATGTGTTCACACACACAGGAGCTATATTAATTCTGTCCTTATTGGCTGATCGAAATATTTCTGATCCTAGTTCCAAGGGTTGAGTCATCTCAAAGAGGCAGCTCTCCAGCTTCTGGCTTTCCCTGTGGTATTCTGTCAGGTTAAAAGCTGCTTTTCTAGCTTCATAATCTTAAACATCTGCATGCCATGCTTGAAAGAGCCACCCAGAGAGAAGGAAGGGGATTTAGAAGGGGAAAAGGGAACACTTAGCTTTTTTCGGGAGATGAAGAAAGCTTTATGAAAAATGCCCATGCAGCAGAAAAGTGTGCAGCTGACTTCTTTCAAATATTTTATATACAGCTGCATTTACTCTTGGGAAACCTATCCATAGATGGTTTTTTTCCCCTTCTATATTTGAGTTATATCTCATAACACAAGCATGGCATTGATCTGCTCCGATAAGGAGGGTTTTTATTATAGAGATTTATAGTCCATCTGTATCCTGGCTAGATAATACCTGGACAATTAGAAACATAGCTAGATGAGGTCATTCCTATCCTTAACTAAAGACTTTAGCAGAATGGATTATCAAATTGTTGAGTATGAAAACAGAAAAAGGACAATACACTATAGAAACACCTATTTGAAGAAGAAATAGGTGGAACATTGATTCACCTGGTGATTAAGGATCATGATACAAAGATAGAAGTTATGTTTTTGAAGTATATGGCCTCAGCTATGATTTAAAGAAGGTCAAAACTTTTCCTGAGATATTCAGAGGTAGCCTAGGGATGTTTGTGATGGTTAAAAACAACTTTATGCTCACTTATCTGAGCAGCTGGAGGCAAAGTAAAATCAAATAAACAAAGATTTATGTTTGGCAAGGTACTGGCAATAGGACTAAAATGGAGCTCATCCTAATTTATTTACCAAACTTGTAAGCCACCCATCTTTACCTCAGAGACAGAGGTGAATTTTATCAAACGGTTGCTATAAATATAAAAATGACTGTTTACGCTTCTGCACTTATTAATACAAGTGAGATATAGATCAGGAACATGTTGTAGCTTTGCGCTTTTAATTAACTTTAAGATTATTAGGCAAAGTATGCAAAATTTTTGAAGCAAATTGATGAGTTTATAGACATGTCTAGCTTTTCCACATTTAAATCCAACCTAATCTCTTGGTGAAGAAATTACAGATTAAATATGTGAATGAATTTACAGATTGAATTTAACCTACTTCAAACCTTTAGGTTCCTCCTCAGAGCATCACTATTTTATTTATTTGTAAAAAGAAATAAAGAAGAAATAGTTTTAAAATGGGCCAAAGTAGATGGCAGCACTTGATTAATCTCAAGAAACTAAATAGGGTTGGATTTAATTAATCCTTGGATTGGAGATAATCAGTAATCTTCAGTTCAGAACTGAAGAAGCTTCTTTGATGAGAAGCAAAACATCTTGAAGGAAAAACAAAGAAAGTCCAATTGCCATTTGAGAAAGCACCTTTGGGACAACCATGATCTGAATGGCTGAGAATCTCCATAGACATCTACACTGAGGACTTAATGCCTCCATTTTTCCTTGGCGCTCCAGTTCAAGAAGCATTAAAAACAAAAAAACAAAAAACAAAATAGAAGACTGAGAAGTTGACATCTGTGCATCATGAAAATACCACCCATAGCTCTCTGAGACCAAACTAATAAGTATAGTTTTTAGTTGAAGGTTCTTGACAACATTAAATGGAAAAATGTGCATATGTACATGCAGATACACACAGAGATGCCTGAATGACAAAATTGAATAGACTGTGGAATTAAAAGCCAGACATGGTCACAAGGAATTAAAATTATGGTGGCTTGTTACAGTTCTCTGAAAATTTCAGCTAGATAGCAAAAGTAGTGAAATGTATTTGCATTATAGTACTTCCAAAATGTTTACATAGGTTACAAGTTTTTTGTTTTTTTTTTAGATTTTATTTATTATTTATAGGCCGCCCTTTTCCCTGAGGGGACTCAGGGCAGCTTACAATTCATGGGAGGGGGTGTGCAAGACAAAACATAAGACAATACGTGAATAAAAAAATAAACAATAAAACACAACTTTCATTCAACATTCGGGTGGGGCGGATTAGAATCTTTATCCCCAGGCCTGACGGGATAGCCAGATCTTAAGGGCTGTGCGGAAGGTCTGGACGGTGGTGAGGGTGCGAATCTCCACGGGGAGATCGTTCCAAAGGGTCGGAGCTACTACTGAAAAGGCTCTCCTCCGCGTAGTCGCCAGTCAGCACTGACTGGCGGATGGAACTCGGAGGAGGCCTAATCTGTGTGATCTAATAGGTCGAAGGGAGGTAATTGGCAGGAGGCGGTCTCTCAAGTACTCAGATCCACTACCATGGAGGGCTTTATGGGTGGTAAGTAGCACCTTGAAGCGCACCCGGAGATCAACAGGTAGCCAGCGCAGCTCGCAGAGGATAGGTGTTATGTGGGCGAACCGCGGTGCGTCCACAATCACTCGCGCGGCCGCATTCTGGACTAGCTGAAGTCGCCGGATGCTCTTCAAGGGCAGCCCCATGTAGAGCACATTGCAGTATTCCAGCCTAGAGGTCACAAGGGCTCGAGTGACTGTTGTGAGGGCCTCCCGATTCAGGTAGGGTCGCAACTGGCGCACCAGGCAAACCTGGGCAAATGCCCCCCTGGTCACAGCTGACAGGTGATGGTCAAAGGTTAGCTGTGGGTCCAGGAGGACTCCCAAGTTGCGAACCCTATCTGAGGGGTATAAAATTTGACCCCCCAGCCTGAGCGATGGAACACTGGCCAAATTATTGGGAGGGAAACACAACAGCCACTCGGTCTTGTCCGGGTTGAGTACCAGTTTGTTAGCTCTCATCCAGTTCTTAACGGCCTCAAGACCCCGGTTCATCACGTCCACCGCTTCATTGAGTTGGCACGGGGCGGACAGATACAAACTGAGTGTCGTCCGCGTATTGGTGGTATTTTATCCCGTGCCTCCGAATGATCTCGCCCAGCGGTTTCATGTAGATGTTAAATAGTAGGGGGGATAAGACCGAACCCTGCGGCACCCCATATGTTAGGGGCCTAGGGGACGATCTCTGCCCCCCAACCAACACCGACTGCGACCTGTCCGAGAGGTAAGAGGAGAACCACTGCAAAACAGTGCCTCCCACCCCCACCTCCCGCAGTCGTCACAGAAGGATACCATGGTCGATGGTATCGAAAGCCGCCGAGAGGTCGAGGAGAACCAGGATGGACGCATGGCCTCCATCCCTGGCTCTCCAGAGATCATCAGTCAATGCGACCAAAGCGGTTTCTGTGCTGTAACAGGTCTGAAGCCGGACTGGAAGGGGTCAAGGTAACTAGCTTCCTCCAAGGACCGTTGGAGCTGGAAGGCCACCACCTTCTCAACAACCTTCCCAACAAAGGGGAGGTTGGAGACTGGACGGTAATTGTTGAAAATGGCTGGATCCAAGGATGGTTTCTTCAGGAGGGGTCTCACCACCGCCGCTTTAAGTGGTTTGGTTTGTTTTCAATCTTCCAACTGTGTTATTCTGTTATTCTGGTTTGGTTTCATCTTTTAAGTATCCCACAGCTGGTTCTGAGCTAAAGTTTGAAATTTAACTGCTGAGGGACCCCTGGGTAAAATAATGTGAGGAAGTTTTGTAGCACATATGGCCACTGCAAAATACCTCAGGCCCTACATGAACATGATTTGACATCACAGATTTCAGGGATGTTTAAAAATATTTCAAGAAGCAAAATGTGTTTCTCTGAACAGATTCATTTATTAGATTTATAATGTTGCCTATCACACTATCAAAGTAACTCTGATCGGTTTTTAACAGAATAAAAGCAGGAATATAAAAACTTCAAAATGTTAAAAACATTAAAGTTAACAGGGATCACATAAATCTAGGAACCAGTACAGGAGCAGAATGGAGAGGGAATTTTCTTTCCTTAGTCCACTGGCCACCTCCAATGTACAATGATGCTTTGGGGTCCCAAGCCAGGTTTTGAGGCCCCTTTGGAAGACCAAAAGGGTGGGGCTGGTTCTTACCTCCAGCAGCACAGTGTTCCAAAGAATAGGGGCCACAGCAGAAAAGGGTCTTCTCTTGAACCCTGTCAACTGAAATTCCTTGACTGACAGGGTCTGCAGCATGCCCTTTCTGTGAAGGGAGTTGGACAGGCCAATCCCATTGGAGTGAGAGGCTTCGTCAGGTAGCCTGGTTCTAGTATGAAGGGATTTAAAGATAATAACCAACACCTGAAATTGGACCCAGAAGCAAACGGGCAACCAGGGCAACTCCTACATCAGTAGTGTTACATGGGCTATTAGTGGGGCCCTTAGAACTATCTGTGCAGCTGCATTCTGTGCCAGTTTCCCAAACCAATTTTCCAAGGCAGGCTTCCAAATAATCTCCAAGGGTAGCCCATGTAGTACGCATTGTAGTAGTCCAAATGTGAGACAATCAAGGTATGAGTGACTGTATGCAGGGCCTCACAATTCAGGAAAGGGCACAACTGGGCATAACACAAAGTTGCACAAAGCAGGGATGGGCTTCAAAAATTGCAACAATGGGTTCACTGCCCCATTGCTGGGTGGGTGTGGCCATGGTGGGCATGGCCTAGTCGGTCTCCTGCACCATGGTGGCGGTGGGGAGCTTTTTACCCTCCCCAGGCTCCAGAGGGTTTCCTTGAGTCTCTGGGAGGGTGAAAACTGTTTCCCCTGGAGGCCGGGAACAGGCCTGTTTCTGGACTTCCGGAACCTCCTGTAAGCCCGTTTCCTCCCTCTCCTTGAGCCTTGATGTGGGCCCTGCACTTACCCCCCATGATGAACAGGCCATGTGGAGACTTGCAGTGTGGGGTGGGTTCGGGTGGGCGTAGCCAATCAGGGGTGCACCGAACTGGGCAGAATCCTAGCTAGAGGCCCACCAACTGCCTTTTGCTCTTCTAGCAAAAGTTGTGACCCTAGAAGAAAACCCCAGGTTGCACATGTGGTCTATCTGGGGCAGTGCAATCCTATCCAGAACTAAAAGTATTAAACTCCCAGATCCCAAGGCTCCATGACCATCCAGTCTTACCAGAGTTCAGTTGAAAGGAAATGTCTTTTAAGGAATTATCTTCTATAAATTGTCTTCTGTTCTGTTGGCTAACCTCTCTCTCTCTCTCTCTCTCTCTCTCTCTCTCTCTCTCTCTCTCTCTCTCTCTCTCTCTCTCTCTCTCTCTCTCATTTCTCTCTCTCCCCCTCTCTCTCTCCCTCTCTCCCCCCTCTCTCTCCCTCCTTCTCGCTCTCTCTCTCTCCCTCTCCCTCTCCCCCTCTCCCCCTCTCCCTTCCTCCCTTCCTCCCTCACTCTCCCTCCCTCCCTTCCTCCCTCCCTCCCTCCCTCTCTCTCTCTCTCTCTCTCTCATCTTTTTAGAGTCAGACTCTTGATACAGGCACAATGCTACTAATAGATTAAATGTCATATGTATATTCAAAAGAAATTATGCATCTAAATTTAGAATAAGCTTCTCAGGTGTTATGTTTGAAAAGTCCACATGTTTTAATGCAGTGGTTCTCAACCTTCCCAATGATGTGACCCTTTAATACAGTTCCTCATGTCGTGGTGACCCCCAACCATATAATTGGTGTCTCGGTTCCTAAGATCATCAAAAATATGTGTTTTCCAATGGTCTTAGGCGACCTGTGAAAGGGTTGTTTGACTCCTAAAGGGGTCCCAATCCACAGGTTGAGAACCACTGTTTTAATGCCTCTAAACTGAACCTAGTAGTTCAGCAGTGTTTTCTGCAGGACAAATTGTACCCAACCACTTGATAATCAATAAAGAAAAGAGTTTCCATGCCAACCTTCAAACCTCGGACAAGAATCCATTGCACCATAACTCTGAAGAGATGACAGTGTACTCTAACTGAAAGGAAGAACTTTTTAAAAAATAAGAACTAAAAAAGCCAGAACAAGTTTTGTAAACACTACAGTCAACTTGTTGCAAACATACACACAAATTGCAAAGTCCATCTTATTGCAAAATATTTATTTAACTAAAGCCCCCATGGCCCCAATTTTTAATCTGCAGCCACTGAGACAATAGTGAAAGAGAAATGAGAACTTTAACATATTTTCTTTTTTTATGGGCTGGTTCACAATGAAAGTTAAATTCCTTTTTCCTTACATCATTCTGCCTTTCCCTTCATCTCCAGGCAAGCACAGTAGTTTATTAAACACAGTAATTTATTTTAAAAGATTCAGAGCTCATTTTTCATGGCACTGGGCCTGATTATGCAAGCAACCATCTGTCTTCCATACTTTTTACCCATCCTCCAGGATCAGGCAGAGTTGACATATTCCAGGTCCCATCCATTAAATAGTGTCATCTGGTGGGACCTGGGAAGCCTATCTACTCTGTCACAGTGCTTGTCCTCTGGAACAACATCTCCCCAGAGACATGTTTGGCCCCAATTTTAACCTTGGTTAAAGGAGCTATTAAAACCTGCTGTTCTCCCAAAACCTGAACAAGGATCATTGTGGGCTTTTTATGCGTTGAATTTGTATGTCTCTTTTTAGAGTGTATATGAATGTGTTTCTGGAGGTCTGTTGCTGTTTTGTTTCTATTTTTAATATTTATTTTGTTTGCATTTTAAATAATTATTTTTAATATTTTAACATTAATATAATTTAATATAATTTAATATAATTTAATGGAGCAGCCCTTGAAGAGCATTCAGAGACTTCAGCTTGTCCAGAATGCAGCCGCGCGAGCGATTGTGGGTGCACCTCGGTACACCCATGTTACACCTATCCTCCGCGAGCTGCACTGGCTGCCTATTGGACTCCGGATGCGCTTCAAGGTGCTAGTCATTACTTTTAAAGCCCTACATGGTATCGGACCTGAGTACTTGAGAGACTGCCTTCTGCCAATTACCTCCTCACGACCAATTAGATCCCACAGATTAGGCCTCCTCCGGATTCCATCAACTAGCCAGTGTTGATTGTCGACCCCCGGGGGGGGCTTCTCTGTGGCTGCTCCGGCCCTCTGGAACGATCTCCCCGTGGAGATTCGGACCCTCGCCACCCTTCAGGCTTTCCGCAAAGCCGTTAAAACCTGGCTGTTCCGGCAGGCCTCGGGCTGATGAGTTCCCAGCCACACTTGAATTGTTGCAGCTGTTGATGAGTTCTTAATCTATTTTGTATTTGTCTGTTTTTTTTGTTTTTTGTACTTCCCCTTTTCCCTATTTATTTGTTAGCCGCCCTGAGTCCCCTCGGGGAATAGGGTGGCATACAAGTTCAATACAAGTTCAATAAAACTAATATAATATGCAGTAATATTTTAATATTGTACGCTGCCCAGAGTTGGCATGTTGAGCAACCTTTTAGTTTTAATAATTAAACTTAATTTTTTTAAACAAAAGACCATGGAAAACAGCAATGCATATAACCCGGCATTTTGCAGAGTAGAAAATTTATCTTTTTGAATAAATTTACAAGGTTAAATTATTACATTTCTTCAACCTTTTTAAATTTTAAGGAACCCTTGGCTTAACTCTAAATAATGATGGTCATTATGATATGATATCAGAGGTGGGTTGCTCCAGGTTAAGCCCAGATTGGGCAAACCAGAAGTGACAGTGGTGGGAGGCTCCACCCACCTGCCCGGACGCTTATGTGCATGTGCAGAAGTGGTGCGTACGTGCATGTGCAAACCAGTATTAAAGAAAATTGAAACCCATCATATGATATGATATTGTGCAGTGTATAAGTTTTGGGAAACCAACAGGAATCAGTGACTGTAATACTATTACATTTAGTACATATATAAAATTGGAAATTTCCAGTCAAAGTCAGCCATGAAAATTCACAGAAGGACTAGAGAGCAAAGTGAATTATATCATTTGTGCCATTACCATGATAATGCATGGGGTATCACAATGGCTTCCATCAGAGGTATATGTGTCCAACACACACATTTGACAATAATGAAGCAACCTCCTAAAAATTCAAGAATCGGGGGTGAAGGGGGGGAAGCTTGAAAATAAAATAATATTTTTTTTTATTTCTTAGATTTATACTATTCAATATCCACTGACTATCACAGTTAACAATGGCAGTGTGGCAAACAATAATGAAATGCAATTTCCATAAAGTATGTAAAAAGGACAATGTAAAATCACAAACAACGTATTGATATCTACCATATCTTTAAAACATTTCAGCTTTTAAAAGCTTATGAAAGACCAATAGCATTGAAACCAATTGCATTTGGAAGTCCATAACACATTTCTCCCCGTGTGTGTGTCTGTCTGTCTGTCTGTCTGTCTGTCTGTCTGTCTGTCTCTGTGGGTCTATGTCTGTTCTCTTTCTCTGTCTCTCCCTCCTTTCTCTGGTCATCACATTAGAAAAAATGTAAAAGTACTGAAGAAGGTAGCCAAAATGAATAGGGATTAGCTGATTTTTCATACATCACTTATTTAACATATGACATTCATTGCTACAAGATATGGCACTGGTCCCTGCGCTGGATAGTTTTAACGGAGGATTGGATAAGAGATGCTGCTCTTAAAGACTTAATGTTATTTCTGAGCTTAGATTGCATGCCTCAAAATACCAATTTCATAGGATCAACAGCAGGCGCAAGGGATGCTTGGGTCTCCTGCTTGTAAGCAATCTGGCTGGACATTGAAAGAAACAAAATTCTGCATTAACATGCATCTTGAACTGATCTGGTTGAGTTATTATTATGCTTTTAACCTTATAAGAGACACCACAACTCAGTAGCATACCGAATACTTTGCATTCAAAATGTTTCAGGTTCAATGCAATTATATATGAGATTCGACTTTCCTATACCTCTTTGCTGCCATCTTGTGTTTGTCCAGACTTTTGAAGTCCAACTCTAATATTCCTTTTTTTCCCCCTCTTCCTTTCAATGGTGCCCAATTCTCAGAGACAGTCTGGACAAGTTCTTGTAGTTTTCTTGGTAAGGTTTTCCAGAAGTGCTTTTCCATGGCTTTCTGTCCAGGGCTAAGAGACAGACTGGCTCGAAGTCATCCATCTAGTATTGAACTAAAGATGGGACTAGAACACATGGCATTGTGGCAGAGGTGGGTTGTTCCCAGTTCGGCCCTGTTCAGCTGAACTGGTAGTGGCAGCGGCAGGAGGCTCTGCCCACCCAACCGAACACAGAAGTTTCTGTGCATGTGCAGACACTTCTGTTCAAGCGCAGGAGTGTTGCACATGTGAACGAACTGGTAGTAAGCCAGTTAGCAACCCACCACTGCATCCTGGTTTGTAGCTTGTTACTTAACCACTACCCAAACTGGCTTCCCATCCCTAAAATATAAATATATATTTCAGTCCATGCTGTATTGCTGAGATAATTTATATTTTTCAAATAGATGCATTGGGTCATCTATTTGATCCTTTTATACCGAATCTTTAATTGCTTTCCATACAATCCCGCTCTCTCCCAACCATATCTGGAAAAAGATAGAACTATTCCTTCCTTAACTTGTCTAGCTCTGAAGATTAATACTTCTGTTTTACATCCTGCTTTTCATAAGACTAAATTTACATGAGAGGGAATATGTAATATGCGGACTCTAAGAAATTGGTGAGATATCTTAAGGTAAATGAGGCAGCAGCCAAAAAGCCATTCAAAAATGCAAATCTTGCATATGGGATCCTGTCAATTAAAAAAAAAATCCCTGTTCATCTAACAGCCAATAGGCATGCCTATCATCTATCAACTATGCCACTATGGCATAAACAACTTTATACAAAGTACAGAGGTATTAAGAAATACAAAAAAAGGAAGGAAGGAAGGAAGGAAGGAAGGAAGGAAGGAAGGAAGGAAGGAAGGAAGGACAGCTAGATTTAATGTATGCTAATGCAACTTATTATACTTATCCCATACTTTCTTTTTGCACAGACGTAAAGTACTTTATACATTCTTTTGTTTCTTAACTCTCTTAACTTGTTTTTTATGGAACTCATCAAATGCACCCAACCACTACTTTATCAGCTTCTATTTGACTCATTCATTTGGTCCTGGTTTGTTTATTTATTTACTATTTATTTATTAAATTTATGTAGCTACCTATTTGCTCACAATAACTCTAGACAGCTTACAAACAATAAAAACACAGTATAGAAAAATGAAAAAAAAACCAATAATCCCCATCACCCACCTGTTGTGGCCTGCCAGAGTTGGACAGTGAGGAGGTTGGGGAGGAACATGGGCCAGTCCTGTAGGCTGAGGAAGGCTCGGACGAGGCCTCTGTGTTGGAGGCAGAGATGGGCCCAAGGCCATCTGGCAGTTCTCAGTTGCAGTCAAAGCTAGACATCAGTGAGGTAGACAAACAGCTGGAGCTTGTTCCCAGTGTGTGCATGCACAGAGCTGCCAGAAGAAAAGAACAGCTCAGAAATTAGGGTCGACTCTGAATAAAGCCACAGGTGGACAGTGAATGGGCCCTCCCATAGGAAATAAAAGAGGAGCAAAAGAAGAGTGGGCATTTGCAGGAAACAATTTGTTCACTCGTTTCAGGAGTTTGAAGATCTGTCTGTGAATCTCAAAGACTTTGTGCCAACTCTTTCCTTGCACAGCACTGCGTTTGAAAAATATTTGCATGGCAGCTTTCCAAGCTAGATAAGGTCTCTGATCATAAATTCACCTTTGAAAGTCTGTTTACAAGATCTTTGCTGAATATGAACGGAAGGAATTCACATTTGTTTAATAAAAGGGGTTTTGTCAGGACCAGGAATCTGTGTCATGTTTTTTGGGGAAGCCTAGGTCAGAACATCACCCTGGTGACAACACATAATCAAATGAGCTGTAATAGGCTCCATCCCACTCTGGGTTCCTCAAGCAAACCCAAGTCTTTGGGGCCTTATAAAAGAGTGTCAAAGTTGGTTGCTCCAATCTAATTTCTGAATTTCTGAAGGGTTATTCCAAAGGGAGGGAGCCACCAGAGAGAGGCCCTTGTTCTGTGCCCCACCACATGTACCTTCTTAGGATGGGATCTGCAACATTCTTTGCCTTCATTGACAGTCTCTCAGATAACCAGGTGACTATGAAGGGCTCAGATAACCAGGTGACTATGAAGGGCTTTAAAGACGACAGCCAGCATGCTTCGTTTCATTATATGCTGCTCTTTCACAATCAACCTTATACTCCATACTCACAAACACACATATAAACTTAATCATCTTATCATACGTTTTGTCCAAATTAGTATAAATAACGTTTTCTCTCTGCTGGCACAAGTAGGATAATCTGGTCCACTTGCTGCACTTCCTTCATTCTTATAGAACTACCACCATACTGGTTGGCTTGTGTGTGTGTGTGTCCAAGAGTAGGCACCCCACTTTTTCCAATTCCCACTCTCTGCTTTTAATAGTTATTTTATATTGAAGTGCTGAGGTGCCTGTTATAAAAGATGGTGCCACTCTAGGGTTTTATTTAGCAGGATCAGTAGTGGAATTATGAAATGCTAGCTGTTTCTTTGACCTTTAAAAATGAGCCCACCAAAGAGAAACTACAGGCATTCATTTTCCTGGCATGGGTGGGAAGGGAAAAAATATATGAGGATCCACAAGCAGAAGCTAAGTTAAGTGCAGCCTGACTGTTGCTGTGGCCAAAGCAAAGAAATGAGGGATGGAAGAGGAAGTTTTAATAAGGCAGCTTACTTTCCATTTGGTTGTCCCTGGGAGACACGTATCTCCAGGTTAACATAAGGGGGAAACTTAAAGATGCCTAAAAAATACCTTAAAGATACCTACCTAATGTATTAATTGATTACTTCAGGGTAAATGGTTAATAATATTTTAATTCTTTTGGAAGCAAATGATATATAGTGATTTATTATAAATATTGCTGGATGAAGGAAATAAATCTGAATAACGTTAGTATTTATGTTGCTATTCACACAATTATGCTGATGCTATTTCTCCTATTATGTGCAAAATCTATATACACGTGACTTGGATTAAGAATTATTTTTCTTCAAGAGAAACATTTCCAGTGAAAGGAATTTCAGTATCTGTATTTTAGCTATAAAAGAACTATAAATCACAGATACATACATACATACATACATACATACATACATACATACATACATACATTGGGGGAGTATGTATGTATCCTTATAAATCAAGACGAATAGTGTCTATCTATCTGAGATTATTTCTTAAGCACTATTAAGCAAAAAATGAATATAAAATTAGTATTTAATTTTGAGTGAGCAAATGTGCTTTCACTGGGGCTTAGTAAAAATATATCAGGTGGATTAAGAGAAGTATTAGAAGCTCCACTTTTAAAAACATAGATATAAAGATGATGAGAAATTCACTGAATTTTTTTTACCAGTACTTTGGTAATTAAGGAGCAGAGAAAATGTCTGATCCATGTAAAACTTTTTCTGATCTTTGCAACACAACCTTTTAAAAAACTAAAATACAAGGGTCTGAACTCATCCTCTTCTGTTTCACAATAATTGTCTTGGCACTAAGTAGGTGATTTTAACCTCTGCTCCTAGCACAATAATCCACTTTGAAAAGAAAATTCTACCTGATTTTTCTTGAAAAAAATAGAAGGAAATCCTGGCTACCTGGTAGTAAATCCTAGCTTAATTAATCCACTATTATGTACCTCTTTTTGTTATATTGAATTAGGTTTAAAACAATTCAAGTTTGAACATGTCCTATTAATTCCAGTGATCTAATTGCTACCTCTTGAGAGAATGTCAATTGCAAATTCTCTCTGGGAAAACATTCGCTAAGCCTGAAGAAACTGGCTTGATAGGCTACTAGGCAGAAATATGAGACATCATAAATTTCCAGAACTTGTCTAGCTTGACAAAAATGCTCCTCAGCTAAGATGTATGTGATGTGGTGCTCAGAAAGGAATTCATGTAATGTGTTCGGAGTGGCAGTGCTGGACAGGCAAGTGGGGACAAAATATAGCTTGAATGGTGATGAAGTGGATAAAGAGTGATTATGGGTGTTTATTCTGATGAGTTCAGTAGCTTGAATTGTGACCTCCAGAGTGAATAAGATGAATTGTTTGAACATCACCTGCTTTAGTTCAGAAAGGAGTGACAGTGACTAATAAGCCTTAATTAGCAGTCCCCTTTTCACCTGTACTGTATAAAATACCCTGGCTTGTTCATCTTGGAAGCCAGATACCTTGAAAAAAAAAGAGAAAATCCAATTGGCTGGGAAAGAGAGCATGTCTGATTACAAAATTGATTATGCTGGCATAAATGAAGAGTAACTCAAGGGGACTTCTCTGAAAGAAAAGGGCATGACACAGTGGACACAATGCAGTCAGGCTGCTTTTAATTAAAAACCACTTCTGTCTGGAAAACGTAGAAGTCTAGATGTAATTCTGCCCAATTTGCTTAACTGCCAATTTGCAAGATATAATTTAGCATTTTTGAGTGGCCCCACATGGCATCTTTCTGTGTTTCTAGTCCAATGCTTTAGTGGTAAATTGCAAATGTGGGAATTATCTCTGGATAAGGAAGATAGTTTCAGATATATAGATGACATACTAATGAATGGTAAGTTGCATTGCTTCTCTGTTACAGTTTGAGCTTTGAAACACATGGAAATGTGTACATGGAAATACACACAGTTCCAATCACATCTGGCCAATATGGTTATATTTTGACAAAAGCATTTTGCTTTTGAAAACAGTTGAGTATCCCTTATTACTTAAAATGGAACGAAAGTAATGTGCTCTAAATCAGCTAGATAAGCTATATGTGGATCCTTATCAGTAAAGTGACATTTCATGAAGAGTATAATTTCCTGAAAATTCAAGTGATTTGGGTAATCTAGGGAATCTGAAAATCTATGAAAACTTTCTGGGTATTTTTGGGGTATTCACTCTCTCCCAGCACAGTTGATTTCATGGGGTTGTTGTTGAGATTCTACATAAGCTGAATTGAGTTCTTGAAGAAGAGAGATGGTATAAAATCAACAAATAAGTGAGTATAAAACAATATTAGCCAATATGGAGAATTAATACATGAGAAAATAGTAACTAGTGGTGGGTTCCTAACTAGTGGAGGGGTTGGCTGAACCAATAGTGGTTTGGGGGCCTGGGTCACTGGCAGTGATCCAGGCCTGCCACATCCCTGAACCAGTTCTTCAAGCGGCACTGTAGATGCCGCCATCTTGTTTTTCACAAGTGCAGAACAATTTTAATTCCACTGTGCATGTGCATGCAGTGCACCCACAAGTGAACCTGCAGTAGTACCTGCCGGAACCCACCCCTAATAATAACCATTATAGAGGATGTTCCTGTGATGAAATTCAATTTTATTTTACTACTGATTCTGTGGGCAGGTGTAGCTTGGTGGGTGTGGCTTAGTGGGTGTGGCAGGGGAAGGATACTGCAAAATCTCCATTTCCACCCAGTCAGAGGTGGCATTTGTCAGTTCTCCAAACTACTCAAAATTTCTGCTACCGGTTCTCCAGAACCTGTCAGAACCTGCTGGATTTCACCCCTGGGATGTTCTATAGGAGCTGTATTTTACTTGGTTCAGATCGTTATTGTCAGGGACCAACATATTCATCAAGCCAACCAAGTTTTATTTTCTTAAAAGCACTAAAGAAGAGCACATGTTCATAACAAGGCCACTGTGTGACATACATGGATAACACAGAAAGAAAAGGCAAAGAGATGTCTGAAATTCTAAGTCATTGCAGCCATTGGGGTTTTGTGAATCATGGTTCAAATTCAGCACATTCATTACCTTTTATCCTTCATTAGGATGGAAAATGTAAGTCAATGTTCCTGCTCCTCTAATCAACTTAAATATATTCCTTTCTTATATCAATCCCTGCAGAACCACTTGATCAGTTCTGTTCAAAGAAAAACTTCTAAAATAGTCAGCACATTGAAAGAAAATTACCATACAAAACCAGAATTGTGCTAATTGCAGAAGTCAGTTTTCCAGTGCTGGTCTCTGTGAATAAGGGGGTTAAATAAAAAACATGATGAGTTGCATCTGATTGGAAAGAGAGGTGAGAAAATTCTTGGAAGCAAATGTTTCCATAATCACAGATTTCCTCTCCCCTCTCTTTTGAAATAGTAGGAAAAGTATGATTTTGCCCCCCACTATCAGCCTTGCAGCAAGAAGACGTTATTCTTTCTCAGCAGAAGTATTTAAATTCTGGTGAGGAATAGCCTTAAAGGGAACAATTCCTGTTCCTTCAGCAATTTTAGAAGCCTGGAGATCAATCATTTGGCTTCTCTGCAAAATATACCCAATTGTGAAAAAGCCTTCTTTAGCACTTTTCACATTATCCCATCTAGCTAATTATAATAGACCTCTATCTACATTCACTGTTCTGTAAGTTCGTTCTTATTTTTCAAGATAGTCTACTTAATCTTTCTTCCCAGGCCTTTGGAAAAGAACATTATTTCAATTACATTTACTTTTGCACAGTTATAATTTGAAAAGTCATAGTTTCTGAATATGATCTCATTTTCTAATAAAAATGGGTGCATGTATGCCTTTATTAGAAATATATATATATAATGTGATAAATTGATTGCATGAAGATGTATTCTGGTTAAAATGATGATGGAAAATCAGGTATTTCTTCTTAGGACAGAAACAAGCCTAAATGACATATGTAATATTTTTCAAAAAAAAATTAGCATCCTTGGAAATTAACCGCAGTAGCACAGTGGTTAGAGTACAGTATTGCAGGCTACTTCTGCTGATCACCGGCTGCCAGCAATTTGGCAAATCAAATCTCACCGGGCTCAAGGTTGACTCAGCCTTCCATCCTTCCAAAGTGGGTAAAAGGAGGACTCAGATTTTGGGAACAATAGGCTGACTCTGTAAAATGCTTAGAGAGCTGTAAAGCACTGTAAAGTGGTATATAAGTCTAAGTACTATCACTATTGCTATTCTAGCATAAGGACAAACCAAAGCAACACTTAGTTTAAATGCTTGAATTCTTTTTTTTTTTTTTACAATATTGGGCAGCTGATACGTGGCAAGATTCTATAAACATTTACTTATTTTGAGAAATAACTAGAAATTCTTTGATCATTTGAAATGGTTAGAAAAATTAACTTTTGTTATGCTTCATTTACTGAAACCCTTTATATGGCACAAAATAAATATTTTTCTCCCAACATTCAGTGGTGTTGTGTTCAGACTGATAACATTGTAAAAACATAAGCTGTAACCGGGTTAACCGTAGAACTTTCTTTCAAGTAGGTGTTTACGAATCAACACAATCCTTAATTCACAGGTTTGCTATATAAAATATCTGTACAACTTTCCTATCCCCCAAGAATTAGTTCACCTATACTAATAATGGATAGATTTATAATAAAGTGCCTCTTTTGTCTCAGATAAGGGAATTATGGTTTCTCCCCCCTTCCTTTTCCCAACCACTGACTTTCACCTGAAACATACTGTACCTTAAGTATAAAAGTAAACATGATGAAAAGCTAAGATATAAAGCACTATTGTAAGTAATCTGCTTTTTGCTGTACCTTTTAATGAACCATATTTTATTCATATTTTAGGCAAAATGCACATGACTCAACCATATGTTGTCACCATTTATATATTATGCAGAATCCATTAGTTAGAGGTGCTAACCAATGAGGTGCATTGCAGTTATCTTAATGTTTCCTTTTAAAAAGTGCTGACATCAGGTTTTAAGGGGCCCTTGTTAAGATGTCCTGTTCCTATATTATGCACAAGATTTGCTAGATTTTTCTTTGGAGTAAGACCATAGCAAAGCGTGAATTGACACTAGACAGAAGAGACCTGCTATTAAATTTTCTTACAATGCTTCTGACAGAGTGTATTATTCCAGGATATTGTGAAAGAATGGCTCCAAGCCACTTGGTGTTAATGTATTAGCTAATCAATAGATTTAGTGTTTTGCTTTGTTTTTGAAGGTGGTCAAAGCTCTGTTTATTAATCAAAACAGCACATAATTGCTAAAGATCTGATCACTTGATCAGATTTTTATTCAGTTGGTTTGTTTTCAATTTTAGAGCAAACTAGAGAACCTGTGCCCCATTGGATCAACATTTCAGAGAGAGTTCCTTATCTAAATAGAGAAACAGAAAGACTATGGGTGGAAATAAAGTGATGGGAGAAGGAGTAACTTGCCAGGCTTTCTCACTGAGTTTACTTGTGGGAAGCTGTCAGGGGCCATCATAAATTTTCTTTCCTTTGTCCTTCATTCCCTCCCAATTCCTGCTGTTTCTCCATTTACTTTGTTTGTGGCAATGGAGAAAGTCAGTGGGGAAGCCAGGAGAAGTTGTAGGTCAAAGGCTAGTAGACAGGGAAGTGGGTGATGCCAGGGGGGGAAGGGAACGGGGGTGGTGGTGCGCTGGGGTATCGATCAGTGTGCATGAGGCATGTTGTGAGAGTTAGAAAGCTTGTGTGAGGGTGGCATAGATAAGGTTGAATCATATGGATGTGCAGGAGGTTCCATGTGGGTCAGGGAAGGCACTTACAGTAGGAGGGCAGAATGAATTGGAAATATGCAGAGGGTGGCATGGGTCAGGAAACGTCTTCCTTTCCTTTCCCTTCCCTTCTCAACAGGTAGGTAAGTTACTATGGGTGGAAATAAAGTGATGGGAGAAGGAGTAACTTGCCAGGCTTTCTCACTGAGTTTACTTGTGGGAAGCTGTCAGGGACCATCATAAATTTTCTTTCCTTTGTCCTTCATTCCCTCCCAATTCCTGCTGTTTCTCCATTTACTTTGTTTGTGGCAATGGAGAAAGTCAGTGGGGAAGCCAGGAGAAGTTGTAGGTCAAAGGCTAACAGTCAGGGAAGTGGGTGATGCCAGGGGGGGAAGGGAACGGGGTGGTGGTGCGCTGGGGTATCGATCAGTGCGCATGAGGCATGTTGTGAGAGTTAGAAAGCTTGTGTGAGGGTGGCATAGATAAGGTTGAATCATATGGATGTGCAGGAGGTTCCATGTGGGTCAGGGAAGGCACTTACAGTAGGAGGGCAGAATGAATTGGAAATATGCAGAGGGTGGCATGGGTCAGGAAACGTCTTCCTTTCCTTTCCCTTCCCTTCTCAACAGGTAGGTAAGTTACTGCTGCTATGTGGGAGAGGGAGTGGGGGATTGCAAGACTGGCTGGGAAACTGTCATGGAAAATTGAAAATGAAGACCATATGACTTCAGTAGCAGCCCTGCAGCAGCTAATAATATTGAAGCAGCCACAGATTCCTCAAATTTTATTTCCAGATTTTGGACACATTCTCTATATTAACTCATTTGAGGTACTTTGATAAAAAATTGTTATGCTTTGATGCATAGTTTTGTCCAGTTAAAAATCATGGCAACGAGAAATTTAGTAGCATGTATGTAGATTAAACAACCCATGTTAGGTCATTATTTCAAAGATAATTCCTGAAAAGAGAATGACCAAGGTCCAAAAAAGAGGTGGGAGCAGAAACAACATCCAAATGTCTGCTAATTTGACCACAATTGATGGTCCATTGTAGCTGATGATGGGACTAGTTTGGGGTGGAGCTAGTTGACCTGATCTCCAGCAGGTGAAGAAGGGGCTAGTTTGTCTGGCCTCTGGAGGGTTGGAGCAGGAGTGGTCTACTGAACATTTGGGTGGTAGTCCAAACATCACAGTAGCACTGAATAAATCACAAATTTACTAAATTTCAGTCCCATGAGATTGATGGGTCCTGGATTTTGAACATATTCTGTAAGTTAGCTCATTTAAGGTAACTTGGTTCAAAAATGGTTATTCTATGATGCATTGTTTTAGACAGTTAAAAGGTTACAGACATGAGAATTTTAGTATACAGATATATTTTACATTCAATTTGCTTTCTTATCAAATGTAATTTCCATTCTTTGTACTATAATAAATGGTTCATAAATAATTTCAGGCCAAGAACATATACATGCAATATAAGAAAATAACTCTCATGTTATCTCTATCTCTTGCATGGTAAATGAAAAGTGAGAGTGATTGGACAGAGAAAATGTTGAATGATTTTAAGGACCTGAAAAAGGCTTGATATTGTTGGAGTAGAATATTAACTCTTTCATTTGTTTCACTGGACATGAGCAAATACATAATGGAAGTATATTCCCTCCCCCTTTGTTCAGTTATTTGTCTTTGATAAAAGTAGTTCACAGAGATCAATTCATCAATTGACACTTTGTGACAATTCATACTTTAATACAGTATGAAATTTCTTATTTTATTTTGCTGGTACACTATCAATATAACATTCAATCAACTTTGCCAAGTTCTAATTAAAATATTGTTCCTTACAAAATTTTCTGCTGCAAATTATTTAATTTTTACACTGCATTATTGACTGATAGCTCAGCAAAAATGATTCAGAAAGGCAGAACTGACATTACAAATAAAAAGATGTTTTAGTTAATTAGAATGAGCAAATGAAGTTTCAACAATTCCAAGCAAAGAAACAAATAAAATAATTTAAACTCAGAATCTTCTGAAGCAAAGAGAAAACTTCTTTAGTCATTAAGTTATGAGTTTAGGAAAGAGACTACTATTCTTAAAAATCATACTCTTGGACTATAGAACATCAAGAGTGTATGCAAAGATGTATTTGCAAAAAAAATATATGGAAAAATGAGAAAATACCAACACAGGAGGAAGTTATTTGAAAAACAATGGAATGTGCTGAAATGAGTAAATTGACATTTGAAATTAGAGAACAAGAAGCTGAACAATTTTATAAGATCTGGGACTTGTTCTATCAATGGATACAATTATCACAATCTTGAATTGTAATAATAGAATGTGATAGGAGATTCCATTAAAAATATTAGCATCATATAGATTATATAGATTTATAACAGTGTAATGGAATATTGGTATATATATGAATTGAATATTTAGAATATCTTGTTTAAAATTAAGATATAATAATTGTAGTTGAATATATGAGACACAACAATAAAGATGTATTTATATACATTTGATAGATATTTTATGATTTTACATACAATTGAAAGTAATAATACACAAATATAAAATGTTGGTGAACCTTTTTTTATATATACTGCAAGAAATACCAGAATAAGACAGGTGATACTATAAAGATATGTTGCTATTAAATAGATTTATAATGATGTAACAGATAGTTGGCATACATATAAATCTAATTCTTAGAATACATGTCTAAAATGAAGGAATTATAAGAGCAAACTGAATATATGATTTACAATGATAACAATGTACTCATGTATATTGGGTTGATAATTGCTGATTGTATACACAATTGAAAGCAGTGATGCACAAATGTTTGTGACCAAATGACATGCTAAACATATATGTAATTGATGATATTTTATGTCATATGTATGTTTGTTTTTGTTTGTTTAAAAATAAAGAAACTTTATATATATAAAAAAGAGTGTATGCAAAGAGTACATGCTCCTAATAGGATCATCCAAGATGTGAAGGTCATTTCAGTGGCCCAACTAAAGCAAGGAAGCACCTATATTGGACAACAACAAGATAGGAAAATTCTGGAGTGGATTATCACTTTAGTGACAATGAAAAAGGATCAATTCATACTGCACAGGAAAAAGCAATGGTAAACCACTCCTGGATTTTTCAGAGCTATTATGAGAGACATTTACAACAACGTCAGTAAAGACATTGAGGATGGAGACAGACATAAGAACATAAGAAGAATCTTTCAAAAGATCTCTGAACTCAGAAGGAGTTTCCAACCTCAAACTGGCATGCTAAAGGACTCAAAGTATCAAGTTGAATACTGAAGTACTATGCAGTATATGGAAGGTGTCAACATTCAAGATAGCTTGAAAGATATTACTCATTTACAAAAAGCTCTGATACTAGAAGATGACGTTAGGTCAGTACTTCAGTTATTACCAAGTCAGAAGGCTACAGGAACTGATAGAATTACCACCAAAATATAGCAAGCAATAGAAGATCAGTAAAAGTTCTAGCATCGGTAAAAGCTATGTTGACAAATCCATTTGGAAGATATCAGTCAACATTTCAGTTTCAAAACAGGAAACTTATCAGCAAACTACCACCCAATAATTTCACATGCCAGCAAAATCATGCTTAAAATCATTCAACACGTTAGAGCCCTAGATAGAAAAAGGAGCTTTGATTGCACAGTTATGGACACCATCTTGACATTTTTGAGCCTCTTTTATTATTTTTTGTGTTTTAACTAGAGTTGAATGTGCCAGCCTAATGTGTACTAAATTGAACCTGGTCTTCCTTTGTTTTCTTCACCACCTTTCAATTTACAAATACTTTCTAGAGCTGGGAGACAGGGAATATGACAGAAAGTCAATAAAAACCAACCAAGGATAGAGAAACATAGGCTATGGATAGTAGAAGAAGAAACAGTGAAATTCACAAAGCTGTAGAACAGTCAAAGATTTTGATTTCTTGCAACTGTTGGCTTATTGTCAATGTCATTGGCCATCAAGATTGGATCAAACAGAGCTGTTGTCATTCTGTACTATAAGCATATTAATTCTCAACAAGCTTTGACAACTCTCAGTAGTACCCTAAACATCGTTCAAATAGAATACTATCCTTAGTAAAAGAGACAAATATACATTTGCCTAAAGTACTCTAGAAAATGCTATTAGCAGTTTTATCAAGAGGGGACCAAACATGGTAATCTATTATATATGGCATCTATATATTCTGCTATTTTTTCTATCTACTTATATATCCCATGTCATCAAGGTCATGCCACAGCATTGTTTTCAGAGCAGCTCAAGAGAGAAAAATATAAAAATAAACCATGTGGTTAGTATATTTATACTGTATATTTATCAAGAATAAGACTTAATCATAGTTGGATGCAGCAAACCACAATGACACCACAATGACATAATATTATATATAAATACCACCATTATATACTTGGTTTTTTAATGTTTGACTCAAGGGCATAGCTCAAAGCATTTGCATGATGAAGTCACAATATGACCTGCCAACATATAACAACTCTCACCATCATCCTGCTCTTCTGCAGATGTCTGGATGGAATGAGGAATTTTTTAACAGCTGTTTTCTTCTGATTTTAAGAGAGATAATAACATTCTATTTGGGAACTAGGGAGTCTTTCCTCATTCACGGAAAATCATTGAGTGCCATGGGCCAGTTACACACACTCTCTCTCATGGAGATAAATTGAAGGGAGATCCCCATATAAAGTGTCTTTTACTCCTAGAGAAGAAAAGGAGGTAAATTTAGCCAATAAATATATCCTTGTCTTTTAAGTCTTCTGTGAACTTCTCTCTGGGTAGAGGATGGGTGAATACTCCCTTTCACTGTATTCCTGTTCACTATGGACTTCACTGTTAGCCTGCATCCAGAATAACTGTGTAGAGGTCAATAGGTCAGTATTGAAGAGTCTGACAGAAATAGGAACGTTGTATATAATCTGCTCTCTTGAAACCCTTGTACAATGGAATACAGAAATGCTTGCCGTGAACCCAGCCAAAATACTTTGAGAACATTGTTTGCAAACTGCATGCCTAAATAGAAAAGGTCATTCTTAAAATCTCTGTTGTCAGTGACGACCTGAATTACTGCCTTTGCCCATGACTATACTCCTTGTTATAATTCCCCATTGTTGTGCTTTCTGGGTTGCCTTACAGATTTCCCCTAGTTGTCTTTGCTTTACTAATCCTTGATGCACTTTACTTTAGCCCTGCACTGGGAAATGCCAGTGTTATATCCCATAAAGAGTTCATGTCACAAAAGATCCCCAGGTAGGATAAACAGGATGTATGTGGCAAAAATAGATAGTAGAGTTTAGCCTTGGGCTAAAGAGCTGGTATAACTTATTCTTTTTAAGAGAGCTTTCTCAATTATTGACTATGAAATTTGTGCAGGTTTCAGTGTATACTTTCTTCTGCTCTGGTTCTTCAAAATTTATTTCTTCTAATGTTCTCTGCTTTTGTTTCCTCAAAACATCTCTCAGGTTTCTTTTATTTGTCATGAAGAACGTACATAATTCATCTCCTTGTTGCTCTTTAAACTACAGAGTTTATGCTGCAAAGAGTATCTGAATGAGATATCTTCATTGGACATAAGAAAATTATATACATATACATATACACATACAAACACACACACACACACACACACACACACACACACACACACACACACACACACAAATATATACCCTAAATATGGGAGGGAGCATACTGCTGCAGCTCCACCCTAGGAACCTTCCAGGCAGAAAACCAAGTTTGTGTTGCATTTTGTGCTGATAAATAAATAAGTTCATAAGGGACGAGAGCTTGTGGCTTAGAGACTAATACAACTGCCTAACATGTAAAAACAGCCCATGTTTGAATCCCAGTAAGGGTACGGCTAGCTGATGAGAGCTAAATAGCTTGAAATAGAGCTATACTAGTCTCCCTTTATTTATTTATCAGCACAGAATGCAACACAAAATTGGTTTTCTGCCTGGAAGGCTCCTAGGGTGGAGCTGAAAGGCAAAAGGGAAGCAGTATGCTCCCTCCCATATTTGGACATACCAGGTGCTTTGACATAAACACTTAATCATTCCCTTGGCTCAGCTGATAAGGGAGGAGAGCTTGTGGCTTAGAGGCTAATATAACTGCCTAACATGTAAAAATAGCCCAGATTCGAATCCCAGTAAGGGTATGGCTAGCTGATAAGAGCTAAACAGCTTGAAATAGATCTATACTAGTCTCCCTTTATTTATTTATTAGCACAAAATGCAACATATATACATATACATACATACATACATACATACATACATACATACATACATACATTCATTCACACTTTATTCATCCACATCATTCATATGTAAACAGGTAGTTCTTGGCTTACGACCACAGTTGGGATCAGAATTTCTATTGCTAAGCAAGAAGGTTGTTAAATGAGTCTTACTGAATATTCTGAGCTCCTTTTTTTGCCATGGTTGTTAGCAGAGGTGTGTTGCTGTCAGTTCGGCCCGGTTCAGCCAAATCAGTAGCGGCGGCGGTGGGAGGCTCTGTCCACCTCCCCGGACCCTTCTGCGCATGTACAGAAGCATTGTGAGCACAGGTGAGCATGCACACACGTGCACAAGCAAACTGGTAGTAAACCAGTTAGCAACCCACCACTGGTTGTTAGGCGAATCACTTCCATATGTATTTGAGTTATGCAGTTGTTAAGTGAGTCTGGCTTCCCTGATTAACTTTGCTTGTTGGAAGCTGTCTGGGAAGGTCTCAAATGATGATCACATGATTCTGGAACACTGTAACCATCGTAACCACATGCCAGCTGCTAAGTGTCTGAATTTTGACATGTGATCATGGGGGAAGCTGCAATAGTTGTAAATGGGAGGACCAATTGCAAGTCACTTTTTCAGAGCCATTGTAACATTGAACTGTCACTGAACAAATGGTTGTAAGTTAAGAATCTTTAATTTACTTAATCTGTACATCTTATATATATCCCATGAGGAAACTTGTATTCCTTGATTTGTAATTGATTTCATTTTCTTCTTAAGACTTAGGACAAGCTGGGTGTTTGGGGAAGGATAGAAGATGAAGTAACATATAAGGGCTGCTCTCAAATCTTTTCATGAAAATATGTGCAAAGGAAAAGTTTAATGTTCATTTTAGGATGCTAAATACATGATAACATTTTTCTCTGAATATTAATAATGTGGGTTTTGGACCTCAGAAGTCAAATTGTCAGTATCATTAAAACCCAAATTGCCAACCAATTTTAAGAAAACCTGGTTTCCTTTATCCTCGGAGATATGAACTGATGTAACATTGACATTTTTTTGCCCTTGAAGATGGATTATATTTAAATTTCTTATTAGGCATATACGTTCTTCTGATTTAATATATACTATAGAAACACATATTCTGATATATTTTCAGTAGGCTTTTTTATCTTCATTCTTTCTCATTCATACATTTTAAGCTGCCTCAACTTTTATTGATGATGCAGAAATATTCATTATATTTGTTAAAGTTTGTATTACCTGCCAGAAAAGCAATTTATCATAACAATACAAAAATGACTTTTCTGATTATTAAAATACCATCACAACAAAAAAGGGGCTTCTCTATTCCATATAAAAACTATTTTTGTTGATCTAAGGATGAGTCAAATTATACAAAGAAGAGAGTAAAATTTAGAATATTTGTTTATTTTATTTAACATTTATATAGCCACACTTTTTTCAGCCAACTCTGGAATCTCCCATTAAAAAATTGAAATAAACATAAAATGTGTAGAACACGACCAGTTAAAATATAAAACTAGGAGCTCTGGTTTATAATGCAGTATTTCAGGCAAACTGTGTCCACAGTCTGGAGTTTGATCCTGATATGGCTCAAAGTTGACTCATCCTTCTGTCCTTGGTATATTCTTTATAAATTGGTAAAATCACTCACATGTCACTCACATCAAGGTGTGCCTCACCAGTCTCTACTTACCCTCCCCTGCCAGCCACTCCTCGCCTCCCTGCCTGGGCTCCATAGGACCCCAACAGGAAGCAGTTTTGGAGCCAAGCATCCACCATGAAAAAGAGTTGACAAAACAGCTGGCTCAGTTCAAATTGGATCTGACCGAGAAGGAGGCTCAGCAGAAGCACCTCACTGACGACTATGAGCATAGGCTTTCCAAGCAGAGGAAAGATCTGTGGGAGTGCAAGGCCATGTACCAGTGCCTGGAGGCTCAGCAGGCTGATATGGTCAACCAGTTTCAGACCATGATGCAGTCACACTGGAATGAGGCTCTCCAGTTCGTCACCACCAGTGGCACTTCCCTCCAGCCTTCGCCCAAAGCCCCACACCAGGAGGCTGAAGCAGACTCCAATTTGGAATATCTGCCCCCCTCCGACCTGCACAAAAAGACACCAAAGGGATCCGGGGGGTGTGGCCTGTTGCCGAGGAGGGCTCAACCGAGCTCCTCTCAGAGATCTGGTCTGTATATCTAAATAAGATCATAGATATCACCCCTTTTTGGCTAAGAAAGGGGCAGGGAGTAGCTCTGTATGCTAGGGTCTATTCGTAATCCACAGCCTTTCTCTTTTTTTTGGCTGTGGACAGAGATTAGATCCAGCGGGAGCGGAGCTTTTATCTCCAGCCAGTTCTTCTCAGCTGCCTTTTTTGGCAGCCCCAGACAGGCGAGCCCCCCCCCCCCCAGGACAAAGCAAAGTTTTTTCAAGCCAGGATTAATACGGGCGGGTCCCACTCCTGTGAGATTTATGCTTTTATTACTATCTTAAATACCAGCACCATTTGCCTTAGAGACTTCTTTGTCTAAACGGACTTCAAAATGGCGATTTCTCTCCGTTGGTGATTGATAGGGGATGTACTTAGCCGGTTTTACCTTCCTGCAGACAGCTCCTTAACAAAATAAACTCTTTTTCTTTGGAAATAGAGGGGAGTGAAAGCGCTGCTTATTTGCTTATTTATTATGGCACCCAGGTCAAAGAAGCGTCTTGCTACAAATGTGCCTAAAGAATCTAAAGAATTTATATTGGAATCACAGTCTTTGTCTCCTATGCCCTCTACTGGAGAATTTTTAACACAGGAATTTTTCTTTCAAATGTTTAATGATTTTAAACAAGAAATCAAGGAATTTGTATTGGAACTATATGATGAGTTAAAGTCTAAAATTGACCAAATGAAGGCGAATACGTTCGCAGCCGTGTCTGCCCTGTCAGATTATTCTGCTGAAATAGAGAATAAATTGGAAAGCTTGGAGAAGGCTAATCTTAATTTGACTACTAATATTCAAATATTACAACAAAAAATTAGAGACACCGAAGAACAGCTCGTGATGATAAATTTTAATAGGAAGGCATTTGCAATAAGAGTTAGAGGACTCCGCGAAAAGGAGCAAGAGAATCTGAAACAGACCTTTGTTGAAGCCTTCAGCCATGCGGTGGGAAGCCCGGGACTTAACTTTGATTGGCAGATTCGGAAAATCTATCGCCAGAACTCGTTGGTAGCGGAACAGCGACAGCTCCCGAGGGACATAATTATATATTTCTCCACAAAAGAATCTAGAAACGCGATTATGCAAAAGTTTCATAATAACAGTCTGCGAGTTGATAATCAGGACTTGATTGTCTTTAAAGAAATACCTTTCCAGATGTTGAGAGCAAGAAGAGACTACGCCTTTTTAACTAAAGAGCTTAGGAATCAACAGATTCGATACAGATGGGAGGCCCCAGCCGGCATTACGGTCACATTTGAGAATCAAAGATTTCGTCTTAACTCTGTTTCGGAGGCTCGAGATTTCTATTACAAGACTTTGAAGGCGGGACTTCCTGATTTACTTGGAAAAGAGGAGAGACAAGCGGAAGGAGAAGGCAAGTGGCAGGCCGCGTGGCTGCAAGATGGAGGGGGTAGCCTTTCCTTCCTCGGAGAAGCAGAAAAGCGGAGATCGAGGATTTAGACATTTTAAAATATTTGCCAAAGTCATGGATTGAATGGGGGTTTGCGACCTCTCTCCGGTAGAAAAAGCGGAGCTTATTGGTGGGGTGATATTGATTGTAATGAATGCAGAATGATTTATGTGGTTTAAATTCTGTTAGGTTAACTGACTTTTGTTGAAAGTATTATTTGAATAGGTGGAGTGATCTATGTTATTTAATTCTTATTAGAAGGGAAAGTTGTGTGAAATTACTTTGAGCTAGATCTTAAACTAATGTCTGCATAAACTTGATAGTGGTAAATATTAGACAAGCAGGGATGAGGGTAAAATGCATGCGGAATGATTTACGTTGTTTAAATCCTATTAGAAGAGAAAGCCGGTTGGGATTATCTTAAGATAGAACGTAAACTGATTTTTGTGTAAAGTAATACTTGATTCACGCTGCTTAAACTTTACTAAGAAGGGAAAGTTTGGTTAGATTATTTTGAATTACTGTTTTAAAATGAGGTTAAGAAAGATTATTTATGCTGTTTAAATTTTATTAGAAGGGAAAGTTTGATTATTCTTCTGTAAAGTAATATTTGAATATGTGGCATGAGCCACGCTGCTTAAATTTTACCGGAAGGGACTATTTTTGGCTAGACTGCATATTGATGCCTACACAAATCTGTACAAACGTTTATCTGAATACAAGGTTAAGGAAGAGGAACGGGAGAGTCTACAGGAGGTTGGGGTAAATAACAAAGAAGTAAGAGACGAGAATAAAATATGGATAGAATGATTTATACTATTTAAGCATAGATAAAGATGGAGGGCTGAGCTCAACACAAAGAGTTTTTTTTTCCTTTTTTTCCCCTTTTCTTTTTTCTCTTTTCTCTTTTCTTTTCTCTCTTTTTTTTGTTTTTCTTTCCTTTAATATATTACTTTTATTTTTAATCCATATGTACACAAGATACTTTAGACAGAAGGCAGTGCCAGGTGTGGGCCCTGGGAAGTTGGGGGGATTAGGGATGGGGATTTAGGGTGGGTGGGTGGGTGGGTGTTAACATAGTCTCAATAAGAACAAGAATGTACTTATAGGGTTGACTCAGCCTTCCATCCTTCCGAGGTGGGTAAAATGAGGACCCAGATTGTTGGGGGCAATATGCTGACTCTCTGTAAACCGCTTAGAGAGGCCTGAAAGGCCTATGAAGCGGTATATAAGTCTACTGCTATTGCTATTGCTATTATATACGGTTGTTTTTCTTTTTTCTTTTTTTTTTCTTTTTCTTTTCTTTCTTTATATTTTTTTTCCTTGGTTTATCAGATTAAACAATACTTGAATAAAGGCATACACCAAGGAGGGAGGTAGAGGGAAAGAAGAGGGAGGAGTAAGGAAGGAGTAAGGGGAATGAAAGGAGGGCGTGCTGGGAGTAAGGGGAGAAGGTTTGAGGGGAAAGGGAAGTAGGAGGGGAGTATTAGAGGGAGAAAGGAAAGTTGGAGGGGGTAGATGGGGTGTATGGAGGATGGAAGTGTCAGGTGGGGTTGTGAATGATGAGTTGTGTTTTCTTTTTTATTGTGTTTTCTTTTTTTACCCTGTATATAAGTGATTGCAAAATGGAATTTGAAAATGAATAAAATATATTTCAAAAAAAAAAAAAAAAAAAGACACCAAAGGGGGAGACTCTCTCCAGCAACACAAACATTCATTGCGCATATCTGGCCCAGGAGCCGTAGTTTGAAGACTCCTGATTTAGTGCCATATAAAAATGCAAAATTTGTTTCTGTGGACTACCAAAATTTCTTGTGGACCACCAGTGGTCCACAGACCACCAGTTGGTGACTGCTGGTATATACCGTATTTTTCAGTCCATAAGACACACTTTAGAGGAGGAAAACAAGAAAAAAGAATCAAGCGGATCCTAAGAGGCAACCTCTCATGTGCCATCTCTGCCTATGGACTCCTGCACTGTGGAAAAGAGACAGAAGAGGCAGGCAATGACAAAGATAGAAGAGGTGGGATTCAGCACTGTAAAAAGACCCCGCCGCTGCGGCTCGACGCAATACTCACTCCATAAGGCACACAGATATTTCCAGCCACTTTTTTTTGTGGGGGGGAGTGCGTCTTATGGAGCAAAAAATACAGTAAGTCTAAATGTTATTATGATTGCTAAAATACTAAAACAATAATCAAACAATAACAAAACCAATCCATGTTAACATGCCATCATCTAATCTTTTCCCAGCACTTGGGCAAAAACTAGGTCTTCAAAGGCAAGGAAGGTAGAGACCTGCCAAACCTCAGGGGGGAAATTCTGCCAGGGAAGTTGTTATGGAAAACGCACATTTCCTAGATCTCATTTGATGACATTATTCAGGAGAAGGAGCCAAGAGTGTAGCCACCCTCTCTGAACTGGTAGGATGGGTAGATGTCACTACAAAAAGAATATAGAAAATGTGTATTTAGTAGAGAGCAGTTGCCACTTACAAAATATGGCATGAAAAATATGGGGCAGAAGAATTACTTGGTATTCAGTAGTCTGGATATCTTCACCCATCTGTAATCAAAGTTTCCTTGCTGACCTTAACTTTTCAGTTATTCTATATTTGAAAGGAACTAGTGGCCATATACCATTTAATATGAAAGGTGCAGATTAAAAATGGCAGTGATTCCAAACCTATCTTTAAATATTCCCTTTTTATTCCCTTAATGTATACTGTGATGAACAATTGATGTTGGATAGTAACAAATTATTATCAAATTCAAAGCACTCTTTCCCTCTATCAAAATCTATGGAAGAGATATTTTAATCTCCCTGCAAACTATATTGAAAATATACATTGTAATTGGATCTGATAATTGACATGCTTTTTTGTTCACACTCATTTCATCCAGAAAAAATGTTTATGTCATACTAATATTACTCCATTTGGGGGTTAATATTGCTCCATTCTAGTTATACATGAAAATGATGCATACAGGATCACTACAGGATCATTTTCTGAAATGGTCAGCAACTCATTAGATTTTTATCCTAAGTCAGAGGATGATTAAGGTAATTCCAGTCCTTTATCCTCATCTGAGAAATTTTCTTCCATTACCCATCTCCACATTCACTCTGACTACTAGAATGAAACAAGCCTTGAGTGTCAGAATCTAGAAAACACCACAGAACAGAAAGCTATGTGCCACCTGGTTCATCGTTGGCCTACTAAAGTGCCTTGGTGAATCCACTGAGCTGTTTACTGAACTTGTGAAATGAATATTCACCTTACCTATCTAGTTGCTTTTGCACATGAAATAGGTGTTAACAGAATTGTTCTTTTCCATTCAGGCAGCAATCCTTCTTGGACCAGTTCTGCAAGTATTTTCAATTATACAAGGTAATTGTGTTTCTTGCACTGTATTATTGACAACTTTGACAACTGAAGTGGTTGAAACCAGACACAGTGAACAATAATGTATGTTTAACATACTATTGCTGACACTCTCCAGAATACTGTTAGTAAACATTTCTATTTGATAAAGATCTTGTGTCTACAATACAGATCATGTAGTATTTAAAACCAAAAACCAAGAATAGCTTGTATCCTTCAATTCTTGTCTTCAGTCTGAAGGAGCTGAGTTGAGTTGAAGTAATTAAAAATCTATTTATTTGTTTGTTTGTTTGTTTGTTTATTGAATTTATATGACATAGTGATATTAGGCAGCTCACAAGAACCAATAAAGACAATGGAATGAAAACAAAATAAACCTTTTCACCTGGTGCCAGGCCAACTAAACTATTGATGTCTTAAATCAATCACCTCCTAGCCCAATATCTGGGGGAAGAGCCAGGTCTCCATGGAAAGCTAAAAGAGTAGGGAGGCACCTCAAATTTCAGATGTGAGGCTATTCCAAGACTGTTGGAAGCTGAATTATATCATGTCCATCTATTGCTGAATTCAACATTAACTACCAGGAGTATTTATACCACTCCCCACCCAGTCTGAGAAGTCTCGGACTGAACCTAACCTCTTTTATATGCAACCCCCCCCCACCAAAAAAACCCACCACATTATTGTATATATATTTTAAAAGTCATATCTTTATTACTTTGTTGTTTAGCTTGTACTCTTGTAAGAGCCAAGGTGGCGCAGTGGTTAAATGCAGCACTGCAGGCTACTGCTAGATCAGCAGTTCAGCGGTTCAAATCTCACCGGCTCAGGGTTGACTCAGCCTTCCATCCTTCCGAGGTGGGTAAAATGAGGACCCAGATTGTTGGGGGCAATATGCTGACTCTCTGTAAACCGCTTAGAGAGGCCTGAAAGGCCTATGAAGCGGTATATAAGTCTACTGCTATTGCTATTACTCTGAGAGTTTCTGCACTGGAGACAAACTCCTTGCGTGTCTAATCACATTTGGCCAAATAAAGCTGTTTTGTTTTGTTTTGTTTTGTTGGGTTGTGTTCTGTTCTGTTCTGTTCTGTTCTGTTCTGTTCTGTTCTGTTCTACTCTACTCTACTCTACTCTACTCTATTCTATTATCCTATCCTATCCTATCCTATCCTTATTAATCCATTAGGCATCCCATTTAAAAAGTTATTCATTGTGGAGTACATATGAATATTCATCAGAAATTATATTTAAATCAAAAGCAAAAAATATTAAATAAATGCATACAGATTTCAGCATTATTTTAATGTTTTTCCTTAGAAATCACATACATAGAGAGCAGGATTTTGAGTGGATAGAGAGAGAAAATAATAGAGACTACATAGAAACTAATTTGGAGAACCTTTGAATGTTTCTTATTGTTTTTAGTTTTCTACTTGCTTCTGTGAATAATAAGATAATAGGCTAAGCAGTATAGCTAGTAATAAGGATTAATTACAGAAAAGAGGGGGAAATACATTTTTATTCTAGATTAATAAATTAGTGCTGGTTTTCCTTATGTTCAATAATGAGGCAGCTGAAGCCTAGGATTCTGTAGGAGAGAACTATGACATCCTTTGGTGTCAAAATCAGAAGGTATCTGACAGCACCTTTTCCATCTAGCAAATTTTATGAAAAGGCAGAATCTTCTGTGAATGCAGCTCATTTCATTAGATGCAATGGAGTGGCTAAAGTGACGACAGATTTAAATTAGGGTAGGCTGAGTGGAAGGGAAGACAGGATGGTTATGCAGATGCAGGTCAGGAAGATTACAATAACCTGATCAATTAACAACTGTAATATGTTAAAGGTCTTGGGACTTTCTCAGGTTGCCTGAAATCTTTTAATAAATGTCAGTTTAGTAACCTTTTCCTCCATCATGGACTTAGGAAGACCAGTAGCTTACTTTTGCATTTGCCTATTAGTAAGAAGAATTTGGAAGTCTCCACGCTCTCCCCCCTCTCTTTCCTTCCCTCGCTCCTTCTTGTGAGCTTAGATTTGTCATTTCAAATAATTTACTTTTCAAGGAATTATGCTAACAGAAAAAAAGTCTCAATAGCATAAGAAAATACTATTTGAGGAGACACCCTTCACTTGTTCTTCCCCAAATTGTTTTTCTTTAGCAATATAAAATTCTGTGAAAATGTTCATTCTTAGAAACAAATAAGAAAGGATTTCTTTTTCCTTTCCTTTCGTTCCCATCCCTTTCCTTTAATTTTCTTCCTTTCCCCTTTCCTCTTTCCTTCCCCTTTCCTTCTCCTCCCTTCCCCTCTCCCTTCCTCTCCTTTCCTTTTCCTTCTTTTCCTTTCCCTTTCCATTCCCCTTCCCTTTCTTTTCCTTTCCTTTCCCTGTTTTCCCTTTCCCTTTTCCTGAAATGCATTAGGAACTGCTTAAGTACATTTTGGGACCCCTGAGAACAGCATCTTCCTTGCATGTTTGTTCAATGTGATTCCCAAGTTGGTTTGCAATGTATGTCATCACCACTGCTTCAAAAAATTTGTTTCCCTTACCTGTACTTTAGCTGATTGGAACTAAACACTGGGGTGACAATAATGTGTTTAAATGCTGCTCTTTTAAAAGAAACAAGTAGATACCATTTTGCTTTAAATCAATCAAGCAAGTAAAATGAGCAAAACACTATCATCTAATTCATTGTTAATGATTCTCCTCTTTTCTCAATAAAGTGCTGGCACGCATATTAAAATGTGTGTGCCTATGTGTATATTCACATTCACATGTATGCACTTACAGTAAAGGTAAAGGTAAAGGATCCCCTACACATGCATGCTAGCCATTCCCGACTTTAGGGGATGGTGCTCATCTCCATTTCAAAGCCAAAGAGCCAGTGCTGTCCAAAGATGTCTCCATGGTCACGTGGCTGGTATGACTAAATGTCGAAGGCATACAGAATGCTGTTACCTTCCCACCAAAGGTGGTCCCTATTTTTCTACTTGCATTTTTTATGAGCTTTCGCACTGCTAGGTGGGCAGAAGCTGGGACAATTAACAGGAGCTCACTCCATTACATGGTGCTAGGGATTTGAACCGCCAAACTTCCAACCTTTCTGATCAACAAGCTCAGTGTCTTAGCCACTGAGCCACCATGTAAATACACACAGATAAATACCAGCTATCCTTAGAAATTATAATTCCTACCATCACCACCAATATATATTCAAACTCATAAATGGGTCAATGTACCAATGGATCTATTTGTACATAAAAGTTACATGTTTTAGACATGAACTAGAAGCAAACAATCACATCTGAGTTTTTGTTCAATCCTTATGCACTGCAGCTAGGGAGTAAAAGAGATACCAAATGAAGCCATGCCACATAACTTAAACTCTGCTTCAGAAAGAGACTTCGAGTGTAAAAATCTCTAAAACCATGATGGAAAGTCGTATATGCAAAATGCTATGAACAAAACACTTCTAGAATGAATTCAGCAACCCCTTTCAAAACTCAAAGACACAATTCTGAATTAAAAGCAAAGAGTTCAGCTTATCATACCAGGTGAAAACACATTATTCATCCAAAATAGAAAACATCTCCAGACATCATCTCAGAAAAAAATAAGAGAGAAAACCATCCTCTTTTTTCAGATAAGAAAAAGGGAAGAGCATGAAAATATTCAACTTCTGCATTGCTCAAAAAAAAACAAAAACCCAACCACCAACAAACCTACTCTCGGTTCTAGACATCCAATCCTTCTTATTCAGTTGAGCACAATTTAAATAGGATACAGATTTTGTCAATGAGAATTCAGCTCTCTAAGTTCTTAAAAAGTAAAATCATTGCTATTTCTGTCCACTGAAGGTGTCAAACAATGCTCTAGCTTATCCACGATTTTTTCTGGTTACGCTTGTGCTTTTTTTTTTTTAAATAGTAATTTCCATAACAAATAATGCAGAGCTTTTAATCTGTCTGCTCACCAGGCTTTCTAAAACTTCCACTGGGTTTACTACTTTGCCTCTTGCCAGCAGCAAACCGGTTTTGTGGGATTAAGTTATGACTGCCATCTATTCATAAAGCTTAATCATTTTTCTTTTTGCTGAATTTCTCATCTAATTGATAACAAGTTCCATTAAACGCTCACATTGACGCAGTGAATCAAAAAAAGGTTGTGTGTGCTTATTTCCCCCTATTCAATTCAAATTTCCAAATGGGGAGGGTTTTTATCACAAAGGTAATATTTTGAGTTCATGCATATGATCCATTATCTGAATATTTCTCTCAAGTTCCAGATGGATCTAATTCTTTATCCATCTCAATTGACCACTGCCTTGTTATTGGAATAGTTCATTTCATGTTTAGAATGCATGAACATTTGAACTGGAAAGAATAATAACATAAGCCAGAGAGAAGAACAGTTAAGACAGGCATTTAGCCAATCTGTGACTTTTTTCCAATGCAGCTGTTTGCTTATTCCATTAGTTGCTTATTCCATCAAAACCTCAGCTTTCCTTCAAAAGGAACCTCAAGGCATTGTTATAAAGTGATAGAAAAATCACATAATTTTCCATCTAGGCACTATCTTGTTCTGATCTACTTAGCCTCAGCCAGCATGCTGCATCATGTTCCTGCATGCATATTAACATTTAAGCCAGTCATTTGACATTTCCTGAAAGCATATCCACACATTTTTAATGGTGGCACCTGAACTGGGTCTTTCCTTCTCCTGATGAAACTCGGGAAAAAGAAATTGACAGTATTCAACGGGAGGTAAAGAAGGGAGAAAAGATGCAGTCTGAATACAATTAATAACCACACCTGCAAAACATGTATACTACATACACACCCTTACTATGCAGATATATTTACTGATATTATACAAATTCAGTATGTTTCTAAGAGTACATCAAGTGTTCCCATCAATAAGAAAGACCTTTTTTTGACCCTTAAAACATCCAAGACCCCCCCCCCAAAAAAATCCAGATGGTATTGCGGATGAGAATACTAATAGCAACTGTGTAATCTGTTTTGATTTAAAAGCACCTTCATTCTTGCCTAAAAAAGCTATTGTTACTTATGCCCTTTCTCTGCAGTTGCATGTTAAGCTGAATGCTGTGGAGAATTTTGTCAACAGCTCCCAAATCATTGTTTTTAGTTATATTCAATAGCAGCTTATCTTTTTAACAGAGGTGTTTTTGTTGTGTTCCAATATTATTATTATTTCCTCCAATTATCTGGACTAACTGCAATTTGTGACTCATTATATCAGATGGCTTTTTTTTTTAACCAATAAAAAAATTGTACTTATACATGCATGATTGCTTGCTTACTTGTGTGTGTGTGTGTGTGTGTGTGTGTGTTTGTGTGTGATGCATAATATATAATCAATATACAAGTGTGAATGTGCATGTGATAGGAGGCTTATTTCATCTATTTGGACTATGGCAAATATTTATCTGAGAAGGTTTATAAATAAAGAATGATAACTAGAATTCCAAATACAAATACAGATTTATTGAATAATACCAGGAAATTTCCAGATGTGCTGTTAAATACCTGTTTTCTCCATCCACCTTTCTATATATATATATATAAAATGAGAAAAAAAAGATGCACAAAAAAGAGTGTTCAGAACACAGTAACTCAAATAGGCTGCAAAGGCTGACTTAACAACTATGGGAGATTTGCTGAAGTTGCAGAGTAACCACATGGTAAAATGGATGACAAATAAATTTAGCAAATGAATAAATATAAATAAATTTAAGTCCAGATATATATAAAGGGACAATTTAAGAAGTAGAGAAACATAAATATACTGAATATGCATCCAGTGTTCCAAATATTTGCAGTAAGAATCCTTAGAGTGGCAATTAGAGGATAAAACACATTCAATCCAAAAGGTGAACTTTCTGAGAGATGTGCTTTAACCTGGAGAATTGAATGGCTACAATAGTGAAATATTATGATAAAGGCTGACAGAAATCATGGAATTTTAGAATAACTTATCCAAAAGATCATGCATTATATGTACAAGCACAGGCAGAACTGGTTAACTTGCACCTTGTTTGGAATTAATGATCTTTCCTCTATTCGTTTAAACATATTGTACTGACATTTGCACTGCAGTTTCTCCAATACTATTTCTGCAAAAAAGACTTGTGTTTGTTTGTTTTCTTTATCCACAGGTAACATTAGGGCTTGGAATTAGAATGGATATGTTGAGAAACAAATATGATTGAGGAAGGCAAGAAAGGAAACTTCCATATTGTTGCCAAGAAAATGATATGCCTTTTTTTCTGGAGTCATTGGGAATAGGGTTTAATTTGAAGTAAACTTTCCTTTTTTTTTTTGGACTATTTATACATTTCACTTGATGCATTTTATCAGACTAATCTATTGCTGGACAGACACAATTGAGGGTGCTGCTACTAATATGATATTTAGGTGTTTTTTTTTGTTATTCTGAAATTTTCCTGCTCACCCTACTTGAAAAATCCTATGAAGCCTTCCATAATATCATCTGCCAATTTATTGAATTATAGGAATATAATTCCTATAATTCAATACATTGGCTGCCAATCACCAGGAAGATTAGGAAAGATATGACATTACTATTTGGCTCAAAGAATATAATAAATCTTGATTTCATTTGATTTGAGACCTGCCAGTCATAGAGATTCCTTGGTCATTTTACAATTAAATTACTGCAAGAACTATATATTAAATCCAAGAGAATTACTGCAAAGTTGTTTTCTTCCTTGAATGAAGTTTCAAAACTGCCTTTCCTTTCATCCGATTGAGTAAGGATGTTAGAAAAGGGAATAGAGCAGAACTTTTCAATCCAGAAAAAATAAAAAAACAAAAAAAAAAAAACAATGGCGAGTTCAAGATTAAATAAAGTTGAAATAAATAATAATTAAATCATTTTTAAAAACTTGGGGTTTCTCAGACCTAGGGCAATCAATACCTGCAGAGTTCATGTGTACATGATTTGCTTTGAGTTCCTGTAAGGCCTCCTCAATGCAACAGTTTAGAGCAGAGGTATCAAACTTGCGGCCCATGGACCAGATGCATCACTTGCTGGCCACACTCACCCCTGGTTTAGTGAAGGGGAGAGGAAGTTGCAATATGTTATGTGATGATGCTGTGATGACATGGGTTTGACATCCCTGGTTTAGAGTATAAGCTGTATGGAATTTGAACTTGTGGCATATGCTATTTGGTGACTGGAGGCGTCTTGAAAAGTATTGGTTGATTAAGTATTTGGAAGTGCTGTTAGCCCTATTCTAATTGGCCGACTTTGTCAGGCCCATTTGTTGTTTGCATCAGATGTAGGAGATTGTATCTAGTACCATTGTTCCAGAGATGGTATTCAACAGGTTCTGACCAGTTCTGGAGAACCAGTAGTGGAAATTTTGAGTAGTTCGGAGAACTGGTAAATACCACCTCTGACTGGCCATGCCCCCATCTATTCTCTGCCTCCTGAATCCCAGCTGATCAGGACAAAATGGGGATTTTGCAGTAACCTTCTCCTGGAGTGGGGAAGGAATGAAGATTTTATAGTATCCTTCCCCTGCCACGTCCACCAAGCGTACACCCACAGAACCGGTAGTAAAAAAAAAATGAATCCCACCACTGCATTGTTTCATTGACACTCTTTTATTTAAGTGCCAAGTTCATGGATTTTCCCGTTGAATGTGTGGTTCATTCTGAGAGTGTGAATGGCGATTAAATATGTCTGGTCTTGTTTATTTTTAATTTTAATAACTAGCAATTAAAAATTCAAATATATTATTAAACATATCTGTATGACACCGCAATCAAAAATTACTCTTGGCAGCTCACAGAGTAAATTACAGAATAAACCACATGAAAAAATAAAAACCCAGCAGCATTAGAAGAAAATAAAAGATGGCAACAACAACTTAAACTATAGCAACACCTTCTGTCTTGTTTATGCAGAAAAAGAAAAAGAAAGTCTTGAACGGCCATAATTGAATAATTCTTTCCCCATGATTAATACTTCAAAAACGGGCAAACCTGAGCAAATCTAACAATTTAATCATCATCTAATTTATTTCAGAGAGAGAAAAAATAGGACATTTTCATAAGATTTCAGAACATATTCATAACCTTCCCCCCCCCCCCCCATAAAATATATATTAGAACTACTATATAAAATGTCAGCCACTATTTATGTGATTTATCTTGCAGCACTGCCTGGACAGAAGATGGCAGATATTTTAAGATCTTCATACTAAAAAGCGTGGCAATCAGGATGTAAGGATTGAATGTGCATAAATCATGGCATTAAAAATGGCTTTATTCAAAACAAGCAGGAAGATACGCTTGTTTTGAATAAAGCCATTTTTAATGTCATGATTTATGCCCATTCAGTCCTCACATACTGATTTCCCCCCTTTTTAGTGTGAAGGTCTTAAAATATCTGCCATCTTCTGTCCAGGCTATGCTGCAAAGACAATTTGAAGTGGATATTGTGAAAACGAAAATCCTTCAAGCAATTCTTATTAATAACAATCTAAAGCAGTGATGGCTAACCTTTTTGTCATCACATGCCGAAAGTGAGCACGTGCCCACACCCATAATGCAATGTATGCATGACACACACACACATGTACACACCCTGCACACATGACCCCTGTGTGACTCCCACCCCCCATGCATGTGTGCATGCGTGACAACCCCCATGGCCCATTTTTGGCCTAGTAGGCCTCCCTGAAGCCTCCTGGGACCAAAAATGGGCTACAGAGGGTGCTGCCTCTTGCCCCTGCACATACATGCATGACCCCCTGCGCATACACACAAGTCTCCTGCATGCGCCCTTCCCCCCTGTTCATGTGTACCAGGGACACAAAAATCAGCTGGCCGGTGGGAGGCATACACACATGTGCAGTGGAGCTGAGCTGGGGCGATGGCTTGCGTGCCTGCATAGAGGGCTGTGCATGCCATCTGTGGCACTAGTGCCATAGGTTCTCCATTACAGACCTAAAGGTTCAATGGATTGAATCAAAATGTGTTATTATGATTAACAAACAAATAGTTAAATATGTTTTTTATTTTTGTTATCTAGGATGTTTTTGTCATCAACAATAATTATACAATATCTCTGACTACCAGCTGTACTATTAGCTATGGAACAGTACTTTTACTGCTTTTCCATCACTCTGAACCTTAGAGTAGCAATTCACACCTCTGATGAAATTGAGAAAGGACATGGATTTCTGCGTTATAATAAATGTATTTCTCTTTAATTTATCAAAACATTTTATATGACAGAGCTCCAGAAGTATTTTTGAAGCATAATTCTATTAAGATAATAGTTTCAAAACTTAGTTGCTACATTAAAATGGGTTGCTGGATATTAAATTTGTAGAGGCTGTGTTTAATTTTCCCTGGGATTGGAAGTGAAGGAGGACAGCAAAGTGGACCCAGAAATCTCTAGGGAGTCCATTAGAACTAAAAAAAAAAATTCTGAAAAATTGACTGAACGTTATAGACTATAGGAGTCAAGGATTAACCAGGTAAAGGCTGAAAAAGATTTGTATTCAGGTGACTTTGTTTCAATGTGTGACTCTGTTTTATGGACTCTGATGTGTCAGCTAATTATTTCCATTATTTGTAATGGTCTGTTGGCCATCACTGACTTTATAAAATGGAACATTGACAGTATTGGAATGGATAACTACTGTTAATCCAGGTATTTGAGTCCTGAAGGTATTGGAATGGTACATGCATAACTTCCAGAGGTGGGATTCAACCAGTTCAGACCGGTTCAGGTGAACCAGTAGCTCCAACAATCAGTTGAGAGCGAACCAGTTCACTTGATGATCAGATGGGCCCACCCACCTGCCCTTGTGATTTACTTACCTATATCATCTCAGCTGATTAGCGTGACAGAGTGGATTGCCATGCCTCAGCTGTGTGACTCCCTAAGAAGCAACGTGGAAGGTACGTTTTGTTAAACTGTGCATGTGCATGCATTGTGCTTCAGGCGCAGGTGTGTGAAACACGCAATCACCGAATTGGTTGTTAAACCAGCAGGATCCTACCACTGATAACTATTATTGAAAGTTATGTTGAAACAGAAGGATATGTATTACTCCTATACTCCAGGTTCATTTTTGAAAAAGATCTCAGAACAAAGAACAGGAAATGAAGAATGTCTATAAAGCAATTCTCTTGAAGAAATAAAAGATGCCAAAAATTTGCTAGTAGATAAAGGAGATTTCCTACATACTGTATACCCAGTCTTCCTATTTTTAACCTTTTCTCCAATGTTTCCTACTTTCCGCATATTCTGATGAATCTTTATCTTGATAGATGCAGAATCTAACTAGCCACCTTTTTTTCCCTTCAGCTGCATCTGGATAAATCTATATACTTTGTTACAGGTAATCATATTGAAGGAAGGAGGTTAGGCAAGGAATTTAAAGCTGGGTCATCATTTTCTTACATGTATATCTTGCAATTAATCAATTGCAAGCAACTGTTACAAAGGGTTGCACCTTGGTACTGTATAGTAGGTATTGCACATGTGACTTGACTTAGAGTTGGGGGCAAAAGATTGATGACACACACACACGCCATGGATCCATAAGCCAAAGATGCCCGTACATACAGGATATTGAGATTCCAGTTTAGTTTAAATATAATAAAGCAGAGGCAATGACATACTTCATGCCAGAAATTCTATTGAAATTATGGAAAGTTAACAATCTTGGTTCATCCCCCCATCACTGCAATGATCTAAAAGCAGGAATAGCCTTGTGAGGAGTCCATCTGGTGACAAATTATGTGCATTCAAGCACCACTGGAGCAGGAATACTCTCTTGCAGGAGGATATGAATGGATGAAGACTGGTGAAAAACATTGAACAGTTTTGATACTGAGCTGTGTTTATTTGTTCCAAAAATGTGCTGCATTAATATGAGCATGCAATCTTCTAATAATAGGACAATAAGTCGTACCTCTAGCAGTTTGCCCTAATTAGGATATATACCTATGTGCTACCTTATTAAGGAAAGCTATATGATTGATTTGGGATATCTATACATAGTTTGCGCACAAGGAATGCACAAAAGAGGTAGATATTGTGTTACTTGGAGTCACTAATGAAGAAAGAGTTGCTGGCAATGTCCTATTGATCTCCGAGGATGGTTTGCTCACTAGGGGCACAAATCCTAATACAGCCAATGAATTAGCAAGTTCAATTCTTGCCCTTTGATTCTCATTCGTAAGGCTGTTAGGGATTGGCAACAATTTTAAACAAATGCAGTTGGTTGGCTGATAACGCAGATGGTGAACAAAGAACAGATTTCTTCATGGGATAGAACCTGATCTCTGAACTTAAGCAATTCTTTCGAGCTGCCTGCCTGGGAGAGAAATAATTATGAGGCATTGCCTGCAAAACAGTACTGAATTCCACAATAATGGAGCAACTGAAAGACAGATATGAAGATAAAAGGATTTACCTAGAGGTACCCTGAGGATTGAAATTGCAAGTTGATTTACATTTATATTTTTATGTAATACACACACAGACACACACACACACAACTTAGCAAGTTCGAAAGCATGTAAAAATGCAAGTAGAAAAATAACCACTTTGGTGGGAAGGTAACAGTGTTCCATCTGCCCTTGGGGTTTAGTCATGCCAGCCACATGATCATGGGGTGCTGGCTCTTTGGCTTTAAAAGAGTGATGAGCAATGCTCCCTAGAGTTGGGAACCATTACCTTTACCTTTGTGTGTGTGTGTGTGTGTGCGTGTGTGTGTGTGTGTGTGTGTGATGATATAAAGTGTTAGATGATCAGCGGCAGTAATTAAACGGAGGCATCCTGGATATTCAACATAAAGCACACACACAAATGCTCTCACACACACGGCATATCATCATCATTTCAGCCATTGTCTGTTCATTGAGAATGAAGACTTCTTCCACATATTTCCAACCAATACAGTCCTGAGCTTTCTTTTGTCAGTTGGGCCCACAATATTTGCTCAGGTTGTAGATCCATCTTGGTTTAGGTCTCTTTCGTGGGTGCTTTTTATCAAGTGGGATCCATTCTATCACTGCCTAGGTCCACCTGCCATCAGTTCTTCTTGCTATGTGACCAACCTATGTCCATTTTAGTTATTTTACCCCCTTTGATGATATTATGTACTTTCATTAGTTCTCTAATCCATGTTCCGGTCTTTCTATCTTATCTTGTAATGCTCAGCATGTATCTTTCTATGAGTCTTTGTGCCATTCTTAGCTTTTGTATCAATTGTGAAGTTAGTGTCCATGTTTTTCTAGCCGATGTTACAGCAGACAGCACACATTGATGAAAACTTTTCTTTTCAGGCGCACACACACACACACACAAACACACACACACACAGAGTGCTTATTTCAGGAGTCAAAAGAAAATAAGACTCTGAAATACGATGTGTACACATGTGTGTGTGTGTGTGCGTGTGTGTACACACCATATTTCAGCATCTTATTTTCTTTTGACCCTGAAATAAGCACTTGGCCTTATTTTCAGAGATGTCTTATTATTTTTGAGGTACATCAGGCAGCAAGTGTGGTCACCTCATGGCTGCTGCTGTTGCAATATTTTAGTGGAGGGTTTATTATCTGGGGAGGTCTTATTTTTAGGGAAACAGGGTATCTCAGTACATATATACAGTAGGTAAATATTTATGTGGATGGATGGATGGATGGATGGATGGATGGATGGATGGATGGATAGATAGATAGATAGATAGATAGATAGATAGATAGATAGATAGATAGATAGATAGATAGATGGATAGACAGATGGACGGACTGACAGACAGACAGACAGACATTCTGTTCAAGTGTGTCCAATTACAGCTTCCTTGGCAAGTTTTTTTTCAGAAGTGGTTTGCCGTTACCTTCAGTGTAGGGTATGCACATATGCACACTGTATATTATTGCATTGCATTGCATATTTATAAATACTTTTTTCAAATTTAAGTGCCAAAACTTCCATTTCAACTCAATTTAATGAAAGTTCAAAGAATTATGTTTTAGATTAAAGCTGTACCTTAATGTTTGGTGGAACCAAAGAAAAAGACAATTGCAGAAATAAATCTGTCAAATTCATCTTCACAGATAATTCACTTGTATGGTGAAAGACTTTACATGACCAAGTGGTGCTGTGAGATACAGAATCAGGAATGTACTCTCCCAGAGGGGTTATAGAAAAATGATAAGATCAAATACAACACTAAAGTAGGAAATAGCAAGTTTCTTCATTACACTGCCAAGAAGTTCAAATAGGCAATTATAACCAGGACAATATCAACATGATATTGAAAGATGTGTCTCCCCACCCCCAAGTTGGAAGATACCCAACAAGCCTCTGGAAAAGAGCAGATGAAAAGTTAGAGTATATCTAGTGCTTATAACAAAGCTATATTAAACATGACATGACATCCTGTTTCTGTTGCATATTATGAAACAGGGATTATGTTTTTAAAATGATGTGCATAATTAGAACTAGAATAGAAAATGAGATTTAAAATTGTTGGAACAAATATTGGCAACTTCAGATGTATAGAATGATATCACTTGGTAGGATGGAAGGCTTAACAAATTCTAAAGGTGAAGGAAGGAAGTTCAAAATCCAGTCTGCCTCGAACAGGCAGAAAAGACGTCAAATAGTGACAGATTTTATCTTCTTGGGCTCAAAAAATCCACAAGAGTGATAAATGCAGTCATAAAATAAAGAGACATCTGCTACTTGGAAAAAAGACAATGGCATATCTAGACAAAACATTAAACCATAGAGAGCCCACACTGATAATAAAGGTGTGAATTATCAAGGGTACATTTTTGCTTGCTGTAGCATATGGCTGTAAAATATGGACCATCAGAAAGACTGAACAAAGGACACCAAAGGACGCCTTTGAATTGTGGTGCTTGAGAAAATTGCTGGAAATACTTTGGATTGCAGGAAGGAGAAATAGTAGAAGTAAGATCAAATTGTTTACTGGAAACACTAATAATGAAGCTAAAGGGTCAACATTTTTTAACACATATTGCAAAACCCTGATGCTTAGAAATCAAAGGGAGTCATTGGAACATTCCCAATCCTTGGGAAAGTAGAAGGAAACTGGAAATGAGACTACTACAAAACAAAGTGCTTAAATACAATCACTGATGACACAAATAGGAGCTTGAAAAAAATCAGAGAGGACCAGTAATCCTGGAGATAAATGATGGATGTCCACTGAGATACAAAGACTAGAAAGTGACTCTATGTTAACCTTGTGAGGTAGTCCAGAGAAGAAGCACATCCAGGAGTGCGAGTTTTATTTTTATTGCAATGTTATCAACAGAATCTTGCAACTCTGAAAGTACCCTTCCTACTCTCACTTTTACTCTCCAGAAAACTAGAGAGTGTCCCTTCTGAGACATTTTCACCATCCTTCTTTCTTGGATTCAAATGTTGTTTATAAGACCATTGTTTACGCTGCAGCTCTTCCTCCTGTCTCCCAAGGTCATTTTCACATACCATTACACTGAATAACCCTATACCCACAAAGGTAGAAATTGCTATGGAAAATATTAATAACTAATAAATAAATTACCAACTTTAAGCTCACCCATCACTGATCTGATTTCTCTCTTGCATCCGTCATGTTGGTAGAATGAACAGAATACCAACATTTAATTAGAACAGGAGTTAAATTAACTGGTCTTCATCAAATCTTAAAAAGACCCAACAGAAGCTTCTTCATTAAAGACAACAAAGAGAACAATAAACAAAGCAACGTTGCCATCACACACTTTTCAAGAATATCGGAAAAGCTCAGGTGGATCCTCAGCCAACATGACATATGTGTGCACTTCAAACCCAAGAATACACTGAGGCAGAAGCTTGTCTATCCCAAGAATCAAATACCCAAACTAAGCAACATGGTATAAGCAGTATAATGTAGTCATCCATATGTGGATCAGTACATTGGGGAAACAAAACAACCACTTCATAAATACATGGCACAACATGGGAGAACAAACCCATCAGGACAAGATTCAGCGGTCTATCCGCATTTAAAAGACAAAGGTCACTCTTTTGAAGACAACAAAGTCCACATTTTGGACAGAGAGGACCGCTGGCTTGAAAGAAGGGTCAAAGAGGCCATCTATATCAACATTGAACAGCCCTCTCTCAACAGAGGGGGAGGAATACAACATCATCTATCTCCAGTTTACAACACAGTCCTTTCAACAGTTCTACACCCGATTTCACTACTCAGGTGACTCTGACAACACAGATAAACCTCAAGGTGGCCTCAGCAACTCTCTAAAAGAATCCAAATGTCCAGCTGTCTGCAAGGAATATAAATCCTTCCCTTCCCCACCATCTAGTCAGAATTGAAAAAGCTTTTTGGATGAGAAGCAAAATGTCTTCAAACAAAAACCAAATAGTTCAGTTGCCTCTTGAAAAAGCAACTTTGGGATAACTGTGACCTGGATGACTGAGAATCTCCATAGACACTATTAACTGGGATTTTAAAATAACATTTATCTAGATTCATATCAAAGAACAAAATCACAGTGTGGCAATTATGTTTCTGTAGAGTATCATTATACTTTCTACTGAATCTGGTAATGGTATATAGGATGAAATGATGGACAAATTTCTATGCAAAGTACAAGTCATGAAACACAAATCTGAAGGTGCTTTTATTGCTGAATCTCTGCCAAAACAGGATTTGCTTAAAAAAACCAAAAACAAAACCAGCCTTTTCCTTCTCTAGTTCAATAGCAGTATTCATCCCTGCTCATCTTGTATGTGTCAGACTCTTGGACAGCTGAGGCTCAAGCAGTTCTCTTTAGCAAGGTTTGGTGAGACAAAAGGTTGAGAGAACCAGAATTCCAAACAAGGGAATTATTTTCACTTTACATCTCTGGACAAACAAGGTAGAGACTTTCCAATTCTCCCAGTCTTCCTTTGAATGAGTGAGGAAGCAAATGTTTTTTTTTTCTGATAATGGAAATTATTAGACTGGAACTTATCTCCTACAGTAAGAAAGATAAAATAGAACTAGGACTCAGAAGAAGACACTGACTATAAAGGCATTACCTGGAAAGATCAGCTGAACAGTATTGTCTGAATGCTGCATCTGAAGGACATTCTTGGGCTCATAATATTTGATTATTTTTAGAAATTCATTTGTTGACTTACAAATGTGAATCTATAAATATAGATCCATGTATCACACAAATGTTAAGATTCTTGTGGATATCTCACCAAATCCTACAAACAATGTTCCATTGAATTTCTGACATGCTGTGTGTGGAAAAAAGTAGTTTTGTAGAGCTTTTCCAAAACCAAGTACAAATTTGTGGGTCACAATACAAGTGCAATCATATATAACAGCAAAATGTTAAAACATTTACATATTTTATTTAGGTAACGCTAGAGAGTGCAACAGTCCCTACAAGTTATTTTTTATTTCTCACCCTGCCCCCACTCAAGAGATAAGCTTCTGAAGGTCCCTCAGGTTATGCTAGCCTTAGGATAGGATTTCCTGCTTGAGCTGGGGGTTGTACTAGAAGACCTCCATGGTTCCTTCCAGCACTGTTAGTCTCTTAATAATTGTCTTATTTATTTATCTTGTTATATAGTAGTTGGTTTCCTAGAAACATTCTGGGATGATGAAATAGAGATTCCCAAATTCCCATTGTGATCAGGCAATTAGCTTTGCTTTCAGTTAACGGGATATCTTGAAAACATTTTATCAGATGGTGTAAAAGTTTTATAAAACTTTCATAATAGTTTAAAAACAAGTGAATGTCATTTTCCCTATCAAGGGCAATGAGGAAAACCTTGATTGAACAGTTGAAGAGAACATGAACTCTAAACCTATGTTGTGACTAGGCTTATGTTGATCCACATGAATCTTGTTTTTGTTTATATATACTCATATATTCTTCTTTATCTCTATTTTAAGGGAAAACTAAAGACTGATAAATATAGCCATGAGTGATTTATGAGATTTAATCTCTGTACCAATATATCTTCATCTTGATTAAGTGCCAGAAGAAACATGTTGTTAGGCTAAACTTACCACTTTAATGAGCTTCTTTTTTCCCCATCAATAGATGGGAAGGGAGTCTGCCAGGATTGGACAAAGTGAGGAAGCAAAGATGATCAGTTATACTAGAAAGAAGCCAAGGATGTGAACAACCAGAGTTAATGTGAAACACAATGTCCCTTTATAACTTAGCCCTGAAGATACTTTTTCCCCCCTCTGTGTATTTGTTTTCACTTTCAGTGAAGGGTTGGCAAAAGTGTTTTTACATGTTATCCCCTCTCTTTCAGGAAAAAAAAAGAATCAGTACTTCTGTTAAGAATTCTGAAGTTTCTAATGATTGACATTGCTGTCCTACTTTAGAAAAAAAAAGCAGTTTGCATAAATTAATTTGCATTAATTTGTTTTGAGAGGTTTTGTAGAACTGCTGGAAATTAAAAGAGTGTCATTTATTTTTATGTATTAAGAATAAATCCCTTTATTTCATATTTTAACTAATTTAAAATCAGGAGGGAAGTGTATTACACTAGAGCAGGTATGTATATATAGGAATCTTGTACAGCAATCCTATACAGCAGCTGAGAAATCAACCTCAGTATGGATTTATGTAGATTTGGGCTTCAGTATCCGTTAATTTTGCTGATCACAAAAACACAAAACCTTTGATTTGATTCATTTTCAGGAAGTTAAAGGCAAAAGACATTTCAACCATAAAATTACTATTATTGGGAACATTATTATAATCCTTGTTAAATGCAGTAGTCTTGGATATAGATACCTATTTTTCTACTACTCAATCAACCTTTATATTCGAGAGAAATGTGCAGAAGATTTAAAAGGATGTTCAATATGTTAGTAACAATGTTAATAACAAGAGTAAGCTTATATTTTCCCCCTTTCCTGTTCATCTGTGTCTGAGTGATAAGACAAAATCAATAAACTTGTCTTCAAATTCTAGATAAAAAAAACTTTTGAGTTAAGGCTTTATGTTCCTTTTCAATGAAACAGAATCTAGAAACCTGAATCTTCAAACAGATCTAATTTGGTTTGTCAAAGACCAATGATGTCATTAGTGAAGGTTGGCACTAACAGATTGTTGATATGATTCAGTCTGTTTACCCTTCCATCAATTCTCCAAGTCTTTTGTGAAATCATCAACAAATTGGAAACATTCTAATTTATTCTAAAATAGTGAAGGGCATGAGAAAACCATATATGATCATGACTGTGAATATCAGCATCCATCATGCTGTTCATTGAACTTTTTATTGATGAGAGGTAAATTTGATATGGAACAACAAGTAAAGTTTGCATGATTTGAACACTTAATAAACATCACAAAGGTTATGATTGTGTGGTAAAAAGATAGAATAGAATAGAATAGAATAGAATAGAATAGAATAGAATAGAATAGAATAGAATAGGAGAGTTGGGAGGGACCTTGGAGGTCCAACCCTCTGCTTAGGCAGGAAACCCTACACCACTTCAGACAAATGGTTATCCAACATCTTCTGAAATGTACTCAGAGAAAAGGTGGAATGATGAGAGAACTGAATGAGCTGCACCTTTTATATCAACTTTATTTGCTGTAATGTAGAATTTCAATTTAGAATCCCAATACTAAAGAATATATGTAACTCAGGGTTCAATTACTGGGTTCTTATGATTGTTGGTTTGTTTTTTTTCTAACCAGGCTGGGTAATATCATCAGTGCAGCTTAAAGAATATCAACAATGTAACAATTTAAAACCACAACTGGATTCCAGAAGACATAAATATAAGTAAATAATATGAGATTTCCAGAATGTCTTGAAGACCTGAGTTTTCCTTACACATTGGAGCCAGTATATTAGTTCAGACCAACATGTACATTTTATGATGTATTATGATGTATTTACTTGGATTGTTGGTTGCACTGCCCTGCTTTGTTTTGAATTTTTTTTATACTACTTTGTTTTATGTTATGTTTTCTGTATTACTAGCTGCCAGAATCACTATTATGAGTTAGGTGGTCTTATACATTCTTTAAATAACTAAATAACAAGGAAGAGAAGAGAAGAGAAGAGAAGAGAAGAGAAGAGAAGAGAAGAGAAGAGAAGAGAAAGATGGGGCAAGGAAGGTCATTTCTGCTGAGCCTGGACCTTGATTGTACTAGTTTACTTAAGGGGTTCTGTAGCTACACAGCACATAATAACAATTAGAATTGATCACGATTTGGAGGTTGTAAATATTGTTCACTACCCCAATTATATGTGATCAATGCTGATACAGAGGCAAACCCCAATGCCCACTTTGAAGCTACATGCTGCAGAAATAAATAATAGATAATGTTGGTTTTGTCATCTCTGCACAGCTGCTTTTGAAGATGATGGTAACATATGATCAACATATTTATTGAATAGAAATATACCATATGTTGCACACATATAACTTCTTTCTTTATGATCTGTCATCTCAGGCCAATGGGGAACATCTCTACCAAAATATGAAAGTGAGATAAATCTATACTGTAGAGATTAATGTAAATGGAAACAAATGATGCAGTGAATATATGGGACAAAGCAGAGATGGCAAAGAATAAAATTAGTTTTAAGCTAAGAACTTTTTTCATTTAGGTGCAAGCAATATACAGCCTTGGCATCATTTGTTATATTAAATTATTGATTTAGTAAAGTTTTACTCTTGCTTTACATGATAAATGGTTTAACAGCTTGTGGTTTTATTTTATTTTGAAAAAATATACTAACATAGGATCAATTTACTCTTAATTCTTGCTTACTCTTCTGTCTCCATTTTTTTTAAAAAAAGGCACCAGCAGCTCTGCTTTCAGATGGCAACCAAGGGATTGAACAAATACTTGAAATATTTGAGATTCAACTTGACTAGATGAGAAAAAATGTATGTCTTCATTGTATGTTCAAACTCTTGGCCACTCAAATTCCAAATTGAACTGAGTGATCTTCAGTTTGAGCCTGATCCATTCATAGGGTTCTTGCTTTTAGTTTTTGATCTTTCCTTTCAATGCCATAAACATGGAGCATGGTTGGTAAGGAAATATGAATAAAATACTATTTTGTTTTTGAAAATGGCAAAAATGTTAGCGAGCAGGAGACTTTGGCTGCTCTCCTCAAAGGAATCACCAGCCATCGGGACAAATTTATTTATTTTCTTGTTGTTTCTTTCTTTATTAAATGTATATGCTACCCATCTCACTACCCAAAGCTACTCAAAATAATCATGGCTCCTTCATTTTAGAAAGAAAGAAAAACTTTAGCCATAATCTAGGCAAAATGATATGGCAGAAATTGAATATATCACTAGGATTTCTGATCAGAAATTCTAATTACATTTTGAAAGCCAAATATTTTACCTGTGTATGGAGATTCTTAGTTATCAAAGTCATGGTTGTCCCAAAGGTGCTTTTTCAAGAGGCAACTGGACTTTCTGGTTTTTCCTTTGAAGATGTTTTGCTTCTCATTCAAGAAGCTTCTTTAGCTCTGACTGGATAGTGGGGAATGGAATGATTTTTACTCCTTGCAGACAGCTGGTCATTTGCATTCTTTTAGCAAGTTTTTAAGGTCATCTGGAGCTTTATCTGGGTCCTCAGGGTCACCTGAGTGGTGCACTTGGGTATATTATAAAATGATTTATATGAATATAAATCCTTTCATTCCCCACCATCCAGTTAGCGCTGAAGAAGTTCTTGGATGAGAAGTGAAATCTCTTCAAATAAAAAAACCCCAGAAACTCCCATTGTCTCTTGAAAAAGCACCTTTGTTATCCTTACTCCAGACAGACAAAAGAAAGATCTTTCTTTTTTTCTTTTTGTTTAACTTTTAAATGGCACAGAATCTGATTAGTATGGATTGGAAGGACATCTCCAAATTGCAATGTCCACCCCCCAAAATAAAACAAAATATTGACTTGACATTTGCTTTTCCAGCTACACCACTCTCAAAAGGATTAAACTTTGGGGACACAATTAATACACTTGACAACCGAAAGAATGTGTTGTGAAACCAAATTTAAATTGTGTGGCCTTAAGTTAATAATATTGAAAAGTGTAAGAATGACAACTACAACAAATTATAATGCCCCTACAGTTGGAACTGGAAGTCTTTACTTACACAGAGGCAGAGCAAAACAGAGGATCAGGAAAAGCATGAAACAGAATGTAGGTGACTTTTTCTGCAAATCCTCATTAGGATATCCAGTAAGGGAAAGCTTACTTCTAAGAATATCTGCTGCAACTCAGTCTCCATAGATATGTCATTGTACATTGCAAAATCCCATGATATTACTTGGGATATTGGTTAGCAGGGTTGACTCAGCCTTCCATCCTTCCGAGGTGGGTAAAATGAGGACCCAGATTGTTGGGGGCAATATGCTGACTTTCTGTAAACCGCTTAGAGAGGCCTGAAAGGCCTATGAAGCGGTATATAAGTCTACTGCTATTGCTATTGCTATAGTAAGCATAATAGGTATTCTCAGCAACCATGGCCAGATTTTTCTACATTTGGCTTCAGGATGCCCAATTCTCCAAGTGATAGCTGGACAATTTCTCTACTTCTTCAAAAAAGATGTTAGAAAAGGGTGCCCCTGAACTTTTCAGCTTGGTGGAATGTTTCAAATTCAAATTCTCTTTACCCAAGTTGTGGACTTTAAAGAAGGAATTTGTTGGCTACAATTATTAAAGCATCTGCCCATCCTTAGCAGCAGGTAATGTTAGTAAGAAAGCTTGGGAGTAAGTGTCATTCATTTCTATGATAAAGATAATTGATCTATCTACAAGGACTAGATACCTCAAGAAATGGCCAAGTATTCATTGATTTAGAGAACCAGGAGGAAAATAATTAGAATAAGGGCCCTGGAATATAAACTTATACATAGGCTTGGACCTTTATGTATTAGATGACTCTTCCAGGAGGATTTGTTTTTATTCTTACTTGCAAGGGGGAAAAAAACCTCTAATCTAGTTGAGTCATAAGGATGAGCCTTCCACGAAATCAATTTCTGAACCACAAATAAAGTGTCACTTTATTCACAAATAAAGTAAAATTTATAAAGCAAGATGACAGTTGGGAATTCTGGATGAGCATCTGCTATAATTATTGCTACCCGGTGAAAGTGGAGTTTGTCTTTCTCTTCTTGCTTGCACTCAGTTCTACTTTTTCTTCCAATGAAAGAACTGGCACTCTCAGAAACACACCACTGTCTGTTTCTCTGATATCAGCTTGATTGAAATTGCAGCTTGTTTTTAAATTGAGAGTGAATCTCCTCTGACATCTTTGCATCATGGCATCTTAAACTATTTAGGAGGAAGAACCTTGCCAATTGCCGATAGAAAAGTTAGGATCTCCTTCATCCATCTCGACAACATCCCCCCCCAATACAAAATAAGTCTACCTCCCTCTAGGCCACAGACAAAGTGGGTCCTGGTGCCCCTGGCATAAAGGAAACTTCTACCTTTGGATATCTGCCCTTCCTGGATAGCCTCATCAGCAAAGGCAGTATTAGCAAATTAGTCTATTGTAAAACTACTCACCTGCTCCATTACCAAAGAAACAACCCAATCTTCCATAAGAGAAGCTATGCAAGAATACTATTTAGACAAGGACAAACACACTGCAGGCACCCTGAACATTGGGAAAGTGGGGGAGAATCTACACAGGGGTGTCAAACTCGATTTCATTAAGTGCCACATCAAGGTTGTGTTTTACCTCGGGGGGGGGGGGAGAGGTATGTGGCCAGAGTGGGCATGGCCAGCCTGACATCACTCATGTTAGGAGCACCTGTGGTGGCCCAATTGCTCTGCCAGTGAGAATGGAGCTTGGGAGGGCTGCATGTTGCCCTCCTAAGCTCTGTTTTTGTAGGCAGAGGGTTACAGGAGGCTGTTGCCGCTGAAAATGGAGCTCTAAGGGGAGTGGCACAGTCATACTGCACTCCATTTTCACTGGCAGAGACCTCCGTGGAACAGTCCTTCACTGTTTCCAGAGTGGTCCCACAGGCCAGATCTAAGCACCCTACAGACCACATCCCACAGGCTTAGAATTTAACACCCCTGATCTATACAATGTCTTCCAACAAAATGGATACCAACATAACTGTCAGGTCTGCAGCTGGTTCCTTTTAGGATCTTTGGCCTGCCTCACTAATATTCTTTTCTACTATTCTGTTTCACTAGTGGGGAATTGGGAGGGGGATAGTAAGGAATAGAATGTGTTGTTGTCAAAATAAAAAATTCCTTCTAGAAATCAAGGTCACCTTTTGTTCTCTACACTTCTGAGCCTGACCAGAACTGGGTGGAACTGCCAGCATGGCAGTGGAAGATTGAACCATGTGCTGGACTTGTGGGTGTGGGAGCAAGATTGTAAACTTTCAACTGGGTGGGAAACCCTGGAAAGCTTTCAGATTCAGGTTTTCCACAGATGTGCCAACATGTCTCTATTAATAAATTGGAACTTTGAGGAAAGCTCTGCCTTGGACTCTGATTTAATTTTGAATGATATTTGGAACGTTGACAATAACTTGATCAAAACATGCCTGACCTCTCAACCTAATATAGCGCAACCAACATAAGCTGGGAAAAAAATATAACACTGCCATGGATCAAAAACATCTCAGAAACTCTGCTATTGGTGGAGATTTTTTATGATGCAGTTGGCATTAGAGTTGCCTCCACCTGTGTCACAATGATACTCCTCTCATGAGAAGATAATTGAATAGATTTCAAATTCTATACATGGTAGTAAACTTCAAACATACTCTCAGGCCCACTCATTCAAGACAAATGAGAGGCAAGCCATAGAGGAATCTTATTTTTTATTGGTGAATAAATTTAAAGGGAGAAGAATGAATGGGGCAATGAAGAAATTAGGCTATATTGGCAAGGCATCCGGAGAGAAAGGAGAGTAGGTCAGAAGCAAATTGGATTTTAAAAATATATGGCTTTAGGGAAAGGTAGGATCCCACAAAAGAACAAAGTAACATGAAGTAAGAATAACAGCAGTAGAATAGATTGTTCTCTCTTCTATCTCACATGGAACAAGCAAATGTTAATAGTAGGTAAAGAAGACAAGCAAAGAGAAACAGAAAAAAAGAAAAAAAAAGAATGCCCCACTTCAAGATAGCTCTGGTAGGCAGAGGGGTTAATGAGGTGATTAAAATTATTGCCTCATTATTTGTGTTAATGTCAGAAAGCCCATCACACCATTCAGTCCTCTGCTTAGCATTCTCCCCTAATGGAAGTGATGTTGCAACACAGTGCATCATCTGTAGGAATCTCAGAAATAATAGAACAGTCATTGAATCTCTGAAGGATTTTGGAAGCACCTGATTTCATGCTTCAAAGCATGTCTCCATTTCAATCCATAAATAGGCTTGGAAGGGATGGATGGAGAATGATTTGACTTAAAGTTTCCTCAGATTGAAGTACCTATTGAACCTTTGCACAGCCCAGGTAGTTAGAAATAATGACAGTAGAGACTATCTCACTGTTACCAAGTAGATCTAGTTATTTTGGATAGCCTGGAAAAAAAGTAATATTTATATACAGAGAGAGCTGGGATTGTATGGCTTGAAAAAACTGCTATCTACTGTGCATTTCAAATAGCCAGAGTATTCTATTATGCACAGATGTTTTGAGATTGAATAATACATGTACATATGCAAGAAGATCATACTGAATTCTCTTTGTTAAAGTACAGAACAAAAGATTGTGCAAATGTTATTGATTTTCCTTGTTATTTGCATTATAATAACAAAAGAATGATCCTAATTATCAGAAATGTTTCCCATCAGATTCAAGAACAGTCCCTACCTATAATATTCATACCAAGTAAAATAGATCAAATTGCAGCCTAGCAGTATGATTATGTAAATGTTTGTTTAGCAATAAATTTCATAATACTCAATAGGGCTTCCTCTTCACAAAGTAGTGAAAGTGCAGCAATTAAATGTTTTAAAAATCATTTTTTTTAAAAAAAGCACACCCAATCTTTCAACATGTGTTCAGAAAATACAACATTTCATGTTGCTTATATATTTTGATTCCCCCCCTCAGAGAATTTCAATAAAATGCCATTCTTTTTGGAGGCTGCTGCGTCCTAATAGTTCTTCGTGATAAATTGCTTAGAGCGCTGAGATGCTTCAAAAAAATATAAAATAATCAATGGTGTGATGAAAGGATAATAGTGAAGTGCTAAGAGCAGCATGCACCTCTCTGTGATTGTGAATGAGGTCATTTCAACTGCATTTCAGTACAAAAACTCATAAGTTATTTTACACACACACACACACCCCTCCAATATCTCCAATATTTTGTATAATCCATAGCACACATTCTAATTAACCTTGTGGCTTTTCATTTTTAAAAATCCACAATTATGAAAGGTTTTGAAGCCAATCTCCCACATTATCAAAAACAATTAAAATTCCTTTGCTTTAAAGTATGTTCTGCTGGAGTTACATCCAATTTGTATGGAAGTCTGCTCTGTGACCATTATCTATTGTCTTGATGTGGATGTGGGATTTAGGATTATGTGTTGTCTGAAACAAAGATAACATTATGAAGCAAGTAGTAGCTGAATCCATAATAATAAATATTACTGTCAGACTATTTTAAGTAATCTCCATTATAATAAAGCTCTTTAGGATATAAATCTTTTTTTAAAAAAAAATGGCATTTAGGAAAGGAGAATAAAAGGGGGAAATGGTTGAGTAAGATGCTCTTCAAAAGCTGTGGGATGCCAAATTCTTTCCTTCAAATAAACCTACAATCATATCATTTCAGACCGCTTAAGTCTGAGTAGTCTTGAGCTCACAAGCTCAGGGAGAAAAAAAAATAGCCTGATTTCTCCCCCAGTTAAGCTAATCAAATAGACATGATTGTGCTATGTATTGTGTAAAAATAAAATCTGCCACACAGACAACCCACATTCCAAATGGATACGTTTCTGTTTTTGAATATCACCTCAGTATAACTATACAGTAGAGTTATTTATCAGGCTATCACAGGGCTTAAATGAAGCCAAGAATGAAGCTCTACTTGTTCATTCAGAGTCTGCAAAAGAAAGAAAATGGCCATATAAGCTGACCTCAGCCTTTTGATTTCTTTTCTACCACCCACTCATCCACAGCAGCAGTTTTTCAAATGTTCAGCAGAGAATTGATGGGCATCTTGGTGAGTAATAGCATTGTACATGAAAGAGTCTCCACATGTGCAACTCCACAATATAATAGAAATGAGCAATCCATGAGCTGTGGGCAAAGGTTTTGGCTACATGAGTCCTGAGAACGTTTTAAGTTGCTTCCTAACATGTTATGCTTTGTAAATCATGGTTTTTCTACTAAAATTCAGCATTATGATGATTATGCCTTGCAATTGTGTTTTCATTCTTATGACTTGCTTTGGATAATGAGATGAGTGATTTATAAATTTAATAATTTAATAATAAAATTGAAAATTATTGTCACATTCCATTGCTTTCTGCTGTCCATTTGGAAATATATTACTTTCATTGTTCCTCATCCAATGCCATTGCTTCATATTCTTTCACAAATACTCCACAATTTTCAAATGACATGGTGTATTCTAGAATTAGAGAACTCTCCAGAAATAGGATTTGTAGATGACATAAGCTACGAATGAAGCAGCCTATGGTTTCTTTCATTTTTAGATTTTTATTGCATCTTTTTCTTATACAACTTAAGATGGTAAACATACCAATTCTCCTTTCTTCCCCTATTTTCCCAACAAAAATAACCCTGTGAGGTGAGTTGGACTGAGAATGACTGGTCCAAATTTACTAACCCAGTCAGTTTTTCATGCCCAAGACAGGTCTAGAAATCAGTTGCCTAGTTACTAGGCCAACACCTCACCCAACTGTGTCAACGTTCTGAGTAACCCATCCATCAAAAGCAGAACTCTGAGGCAGGTAGATTCCTCAAAGAACATGTTTATTGGATACATCATATTGGCACAGCTAGTAAAAACCAACTCTAAAAGTTTTCACAGTTTTAGCCTAATTTAAAAGCAAATATCCCTCCCTAGATATCACTGGTCATGTTGTTCAAAGAAAATAGGTGGCAGGCTGCTTGGTCACTCATTTCCTCCTTCAACTGCCACATGTTGGAATGACCTTGGTTCCCACAATAAGACTTTTTGTTTTGACTGTTAGCCAGTCTATCTACTTCTCCATCCCTTCCCCACTTCAGAGTCTGTGGCAACTATGAGGCAGCAAAAGATGGTTTCATCTTGGTTCACTTCAGTGTTGACGAACTGGTTCGCTTTGAATTTGATAGACTTTGAGTACAGGGACCAAATCCATATCTTTTATTTTTATATTAAAGTTCTTGTTAAAATAGGAAGCACAGGAGTTTTGTTTTCTTAATCTTGGTTGACAAAATAATTGCACTGTATTTCACTGCAAATTGCTCCATTTTCTTACAGTTTCCAGGAGACACAACAAAGCCTTGATTTTTTAAAATATTGTTTTTATTTTTTATTTTCAAAACAAACACAACACAAAGAATCTTCTTCCTTTACATACTGTAGAAAGTGTATAAGTTGGTGACAAAAAACGTTCATGCATTTCTTCCATAGTCACCGACCATAATTCATATTAACTCAAGTATTTTAACTCAGATATATTTATACATATTACCATCATCATTCCTTCATTTTCATTTGACTATAATTGTTTAAATGTCCTTCATCATAAAATATACCAAGATTTAAAACATAATCACATACTGGCATTTCATTTGCTATTTCTAATATCCTCCAATAACACTGAATCCTTATGGCCTATTCCAGCTAAACATCCATAATATTTAGTAACCAAAATTTTTAATCCTCCTTTCCAAATCACTATTTACAATTTACATCCAATTTCCTAATGTTGTATATGTTGTTATCATTATCCCTCCTTTATTTGACTGTATCCTTTATCATAACATTTTTCCTCCTAATAATCAAAACTTAACTAAATTTAACTTAATTCTTTTTTATTAACCTTTATGTATAACCCAAAAATTTCTAATCTTCCTTTCATAGGTACCATTCAATATTCATATCCAATTATTACTTATCATAGCAATACACATGTATACATTATTATCATTATCAATTATTTATTTAACTATATCTATTGTCACTAAATTTCACTAAGTTTAACTAGTTTTAGATTATACACTTTCCTCTATCAACCTGTGTCTTTCCAGTAGCAAAACAATCTCATGTCATCGACCATTTGTGGTATCAGTTCTCTAATCATCTCCTTAATCAAATTTGCATGGACTCCTCTTTACAATCATTGCTTATTAAGTATCTCATATAATTTTGATGCCCTTCTTCTGTTTCCTTAATCAGCTTATCTTTAATTGTCAGTGGTGTTATCAATGATGTTGCTAATAAAATTTCTCTCTTTAAATAAATAGATTCTTGTTTTTTCTTCTTCTGTATCTTGCCATCTAGGGTAGAGTTCCCCTCCATTTAATTCCTCTTTCTGTATTCCACTCTTTCCATTTCCAGACACAAACCAGTCACCATAGATATCAGTAGATTTGATTTCTTTATGATCATTTTTCTCTTTGGTTTTTAGGGCTCTAACCTCCACTTTTCCCACTTGATAAACATATCCAACTTCTTCATCATATTTTACTGTTAGATGCTCTAAATTTTCCAACTTCTCCATCCTCTCAAATGTGTTTGATAATTTCTGAATTTCTAACAATATCTTTTGCAAACTTAAAGTTTCTTTCTGCTGTTGAAATTGTGCTATTATCTCCAGCTGACAAATACTGCTGCTCTGGCTTGGAAGGTTTTTACAAGATTAAGCATAAATTCACAATAAGGGTTTATTTTTACTTTTCTCTGGTTAAAGATATACTTCAAAAGAACATCTGTATGCTTTTCTTCTTATCACTCTCTATAAGAAAACACTGAAACCTTGAAGTGCCAAACCAGAATAATCAGTGAGGAAAGTAAAATGTTTTGTTTCCAATACACAAACCTCCAGCCTCCGAGTAGTAGTGTTGTCTTTCCCTCTGTTGTTACAATTTTCTTTGTTTCCTTTTATATCTTTTTTATATTCCAAGTTTTAAAAAAGTCAAATTCTTGAATGAAATAAAGAAGAAAAAGGGGAAAACACACGTAGTAATGAAGAAGGAGAATTTTAGTCTATAGTTTGCAAAAAATAATAATAAAAAAGCTAGAAGAAGAAAACTTAATCCATTCATTTTAAAAGGCTTGCATAAATTCCATCCATGAAAATAATATTTAAAAAGTAAGATAACACACTTTCCAAAACCATTCAAAGCTTAATTCCGCCGCTTATTTCTTCTATTCTCAAATTTAAATTAACTTTAAGTTTTTTGTAGGTGGTTTACCTTTTAAAATGGTAAAAATTTCTCACAAGCTGAAAACACTTTCTCTTTCTGTATCCTTCCATTTTGGAGCCACCCCAACTTCATCAACCTAGGGGGTTGTGCTTTTGTTGCCAGCTAGAAGAACTTCTCCTGGATCGATCAGGGACTTTGTGATGTCCCTGAGATCAGCAGGATGTATTATTCCTGTTCACCGTCTCTGTGGGACAGTTTAGATCCATTTGGACCATCCAGCAGCAAAAGTGTTGGCGGCAATCTCAGAACATTGAGATCGCACATTGTCTCGTCGCGACATTGGCTCCTCCTCTCAACAAAGCCTTGATTTTTAAGCCTGCCTTGAAAATCATTTTTTTTTCCTCAAGAAAGGAAGGTCTAAATTATTTCAGGACATTCAAAAGGCAAGTTTTGATATAAGTTTAATTTACGTTTACACTATTCTATTTCTAATTCTGCCTAACTTCTTGATTTGAAGTTAAGGAAGGGTATATAGAAACTGGCAGCAATTTCCTCTCTCCAGTCAGGCAAGTTGGCAGCTGATTTCTCTGTAGCTGGTAAACCCATGAACTAACATATTTTTCAGCTCCAGCTGAGAGCCCTCTGCACTGAACAGATCCATCTAATTATGCATCCTCCTGTTCGTGTCTTCTGCAGTTCTCTTTAAATCATGCTCAATGAGTTTCTTCAACAAATTTCTCCATATTGATCCTCAAACCAACAAACTTTCTGTATAAACTAAGTATAAACACTGTCCAATCCAACTCAGGTTTACAAGCTTAAATTGTGATTTATTTAAAACCACAGATTTTGAATATTTAGAAGTATTCAAGGCCATTTTGGTAGTTTCTTCTGCTACAGTTCTCTTCCTTTCTTCTTTCCAGAGTCCTGTCACATAACCATCTCTATCGCCTGCACATATATCTTTTTTTCTCCTGTCAGAATCTTTCTTGTAAGTACTAACCTGAATATCTTCTAGAAGCTCAAACAATGCAAGACTTTTATCTAGGTGTCTGCATGAATGTATGGATATGTGACAAGTTGGCACAATCCTATGGTAACTGCTAGCACATTCCATAAGACATTTCTCTCCTAGTGACTTACAACATCTTCATAGCATCACTGAGACATTTCTGAAGTGATGTAAAGCCTCTTCTAATTACTGTTATTCTGACATAATGATGACTGGATGGCTCTAGAAGTTTCTATAAATCACTAGATGGGGAAAACAATCATAGCACACAGCTGCAGCTGAACAACTATCAGTGCAGTGCTTACAAGTTAGTTTCTGATCATTATTTAAAACAAAGGGGGAATTTAGGAAAGATTTAATTTCCCAAAAGAGATGAAAGTAGCATTGATGATAGTAATTCAATACAATAGTTATATGATGGGACTGAAAGAAAGAAATAGCTAATTATTGATTTTTTTTTAAAAAAAAGAATGTTTCTTTCACATTCAGCCTCATTCCTGCTGAATTCATATTCATTCAATTTTCAAGGGATATTCATTCAATTTTCTTGTTTGCTATAAAAGTAATTTCATATTGCTTTCTTTTCATTTTTTTCAAATATTCTCCAGTCTGTTTTGTATTCCTGGATTCCCTAGTAGTCAACCAACCAACCAACCAACCAACCAACCAATCAATCAATCAATCAATCAATCAATCAATCAATCAAATAGAGCTGGAAAGAACCTTGGAGGTATTCTAGTCCAACCCCCTACTCTAGAAGGAGACCCTGTATCATTTTAGATAGGTGGCTGTCCAGTGTTTTCTTAAAAACCTCCAGTGATGAAGCACCATACAACTTCTGAAAGCAAGCTGTTCCACTGTTTCATTGTCCTCACTGTTGGGAAGTTTCTCCTTAATTCCAAGTTGTTTCTCTCCTTGAGCAGTTTTCATCCATAGTTCCTTGTCTTGGTGTCTGCTTTGAAAAATAAGTTGACCTCCTCTTCTTTGTGGCAGCCCTTCAAATACTGGAATACTGCTATCATGTCACTCCTAGTCCTTCTTTTCTCTAGACTAGCCATACTCAATTCCTGCAGCCATTTTTCATATGGTTTTGCCTGCAGGCCTTTAATCATCTTAGTTGCTCTTTTTTGCACTTTTTCCAAAGTTTTCCCATGAAAATAGCATAGTCCCAGGTCTAAGTTAAGGTGAAGCTAGCAGGGTATAACAGGGTGGACATACCTAATCACTTACACTTTAACATCCATTTGATTCAAATATATTTTCCCTTTTGCTGGTATGCCTCCTGTGAGAACCCAGGAAAACCTATAGCTATTTTAAGAAGTCCTTAAAAATGTGACAAATTTCATCTAATGTCCCTTTCCTTCTGCTCAGCTCTAAGCACGTCACCTTTTTAGGGGTTCATATTCTTCTAGAAATCAGCTTCCACTCTGTCTTTTGTTTCTCAGAGATTTACAATAAATGTAACACATTTTCAGCTTTTATTTTAATTTAAACCTGGGCAAAAAGAGCATTTTGAAATTCTATGGGCAAAGGTCAGATGGACAAGGCCTACATTTTTTTCAGAAGAAGTTATCTAACTATTTTTCAAAGAGACAATTCTCTTTGAATGCTGCAGTGACAGTATTATTGAAATTAAGTAAGTAAATTTCTCCTTCCTGGAAAGTAAGTAAAGTAAAAGTAAGATTAGAAACCAGGAAAGCTGCAAAACAGTGGAGATAACATTGTAGAGAGGACCAAGAGGGCATTCACATTAAACCCTTGACCACTTTAGAATTAAAGAAATGCAAAAATCCTATATTCCATGTATGTGGAATTCTTCCAGTCTCAAAGCATAGAGAAATTATATGGCATTTTTATTCAGATGTATTTTTACTTGTAACTTAGAACTTCCTTGGAGATTTCTACATTAAGATTATAATAATTAATTGCTTCTTTTCCAAATGTTCAAACAAGAAGTTTCACCAACAACTCATACATTGCTTTTTAATCCAACTGATCATGCTAATGTTTTTCAGTGCTATAAATATCCTATAAAAGCTCTTAACAATCTTTCTATAAGTATTATTAGTGTTATCATTAATAAGGCTACCATCAGTAACCAGAAAAACTCCAGGTAATCAATGGGTGGCAAGGAAAAAAAGTTGGATCTTTGCCTCCCCCCTCCCCCCCAGCTTCATTGGGATTTCTGCAGCTGTGATCTGGCAACTGTAGTTTTAAAGTTGTAGACTAAATTCTATTTATCTGTTAACCATAGAATATATTGTTGTCATTTCTGTTACATTTCCATCACAATAAATTTTAAACTAACCCTTCTTTAATGAGTTAATGTATTAATATATATTTTCTTTAAGGAAGGTTACAGAACAAGTCTTTGCCAAGTTGCAGCCCATATGGCAGGGGGCAAAATCAGATTGCAATTACAGAGATATGTTTCTAAAGGGCATCTTTTCTATGCCACTAAGCTCTGTTAGACAGCTCTGATGGAGTCTTTTGTGAAGTTTTCATCTCTATATAAAAAGTCTCATGGAACATTTAATACAGTTCCCAAGAAGATTGCTATAAAAATGCAGTGTTTTCACAGCTTGCATTCATCCCCATAGAGCTGATTTAAGGTCACTGTTGGGAACCACTTTTGCTATCAAAAGTGTTTTTTCCCCTTTTCTCCTGAGCTACAGAAAAGAAAACTAAATCTTACCCTTGCAGTTTTACTCAGTTATTATGATGATTAAATGATTGCATTATTCACTCTGTAAAAAGAAAGCATATGAAATGATAGAACGTTCAACATGGGATAAAATTAGTTTGAAAGTCCTATGAGATAAAAGGCTAAAATCATATTTGTTTACAGAAAAGTAGTTTTTCCCCAAGCCTTTGTGCCAGGTATGGCAATCAGACTGTATCCATGCTCCATTTACCCAAGTTAGATAAGTAGATTTCTTGCAGAGAAATAGGAAAACATAAAGAATACCTAGGAATCTTACCAATTATATATGTTAGGTCCTGGGTTTGAATTCTAGCTCCCTTTCTCCAGTATTTTGAGTCAATAGCAATGTGGCTCCTTATTTCCCACCCTTGAAAAGTTCTGCCATTTGTGTCATGTTTTTAAAATCTCTTTCACTCTTGTTAAAATCAGAAATTCTTACCTCATCAGCTTCAACCCTGACATATTCACTTACCAAATGACAAATTACCTTATGAAATCTCACTTAGATGAAGTTTCCATACCCAAAGGACCCAAAGGATAATCCAAAAAAGACAAAATCATTTGGTTGTTATTTTTTTCACCTCTCTACCAACACAATATTTATTATCTGTACTTGTTGATTTATACAGAATGAACTGTAAGACTATAAGAATAATTTTGGTGGATTTCATCATCAACTCCAACATCCTGTTTTCAGTAGAAGCCAAGGAGATGCAGCTGGTAAGCCTTTTGAGGAACAAATCACTTTAATTTGAAAAAGAAACAAAACACAATAAAACATAATCTATAGAAGAGATGTGAGCAATATAGTTTTATTCAACTTTTCTTCATGTTCCTTTGAGACCAGATGTATGAATAATGGTTAAAGAAAATAAAGAAGTGAATAAAAGTCAGGATTTCTGAATGTCTTCAGGACAAGTTTGAACCTTCCCTATCAAACATTAAGATGTTAATAGCTATGTTTGCATGGCATTCTTGCCCTTAGTGAACTTAATTATAGCTTACTTTTGCTTTCTGTGAGTGCATGACATGTGAACCCTATGACCTAGGTTTGCACAACACACAAAGCTAAAGTGCAATTTCCTAATCTGTAGCTCAATGTGTTGTTGAAAAGGTAGCCACATTGTTTTTCCACAATGTAAGATAATACACGTGCAGTAGTTAACATCTTTATTTTTTAGGGAATCAAATCTTTCTGTTAAGGAAACATTTTAGTGCTTTACTTTCTTATGCTTCCTGTTCAAATGCAACATTTTGCAAAGGATGAAAATGCACTTTCTCAAATCATCCCTTGTTACTCGACATGGTATGCAAAGCTGACTTTTCCCCTCATTACACAAAAGAAGGCAGGAAATAAACAGTCTTCTTGACCAAAGCTACTTGAAGAGTCAGAGTCATAAATCATATTACTGTCACTAGCTGCAGAGTGGTACACTTACAATTCTCCCCCTGCCCCACTTTGGAAGGTTAATGGATGAGTGCTGGAAGAATGACCTTCTTGGTCATAACATCCACACCATCTGAGATCAGAATGGCTCTCTCCTTATTATTATTCAAAAGTGCTGTAAAAACTGGGTTCTTCCACAGGTCAGTTGTAAGGATGACTTCACTTAAAAGAGACCATGGCTTTTGGGACTTGATTAGGTATCAGCAATGCTGATCATTGTTTTTATGTACATTTTAGATGTTTTTATTTATTATGATTTGAAAGTCAATTCATTAAGTAGCATGCAAATAATTATTAAAGTAGCATACAAGCAAATGTTGAAAAAGAAATTAAATTTTCAAAATTTTCTGTCAAGTTTCTTCTTAAAGGATTGTGATAGTGTGCCTTTTCCACTATTCTCCATCCACATCCCAAATATAATCTAATTCTGCTCCTATGTATTATAGCAAGTTACTTAGAGAAAGCTTTGTCCTTCATAATAATAATAATAATAATAATAAATTAAATAGCACTTTATATAACTGGATTTAGTAACCTTTTTTTTCTTGTAGGTCATTTTGCAGTTCATTGCTTTTTATTAAATACTTAGAAATCCAGATTTATTTTTTGTTTAAAAAAAAGTAGATTTCTATCCCTTGTGGTTGAAGAGATAAGACTGAATGTATAGTGGGCAAAATTTCTATCCCTATCTTAGCAACATCGGAATGGAATAGGGTAACCATGGTTACAAGGACAATAGCAAGTAAATCTGTTTTCAGCTGTCTTTCTTTTTGCACATTCAGTAGATACTGCTATGTTTGTGCAGTAAGTCAGGTCAATTCATGACTTTCTTGATACTTACAATGCAGTTGTGGTCAAGGAAGATCAATATTTGCATTTGCAAAAGAAAAATAAAGCGGATTTTGTGTAACTTCCAAAATATATAAAGGCCTTTTGTATAAGGAAATATAGCACAAGAAGTGCTCTATCAGCAGATAAAAATAGCATTATGAACAAAGTGAAAATGCATCAGAAATCATTTACAAAATATCATTACAACCTATTCTATTGGTTCATAAACATGTAAAAATGTATGCTGGGTTTGCTTGATGTTTGTCAAAATCTCACATATAAAATTATACATTTTTTAATTTTTTTACACATATGCATATACATAATAGTGCATACATACAGTATGATTACATATAATATTATATTCAGAAAGTGATAATTTTCATAAACAGCATTTAAAATTGTAGATTATACAATTCTAATCTTTGCTCATCAAGCAATTTCCAGTTTTTGTTAGGGAAGGGAATTTTGGTTCTATATTGCCAGTCAAGGCCATAAGACATTGTATTCTCCCAGGAAACCACTGGATATGAAGATAAAAACTCATCATCATCACCATCGTCGTCGTCGTCATCCACACCATCATTATTACTTTTCTGCTATTTTCTGGAACAAAAGTAATTTTTTAAATAAAGTATAACAGTCTCTGTATATATCTCTACATAATTGGCAGATCTGCTACAGCATGGGTATTAAACTTGTGGTGTTACATTGTCATCACATGATGTATCATGACTTTTTTCTCCTTTGCTAAATCGGATGGGTGCGGCCAGTGCATGACACATCCGGGCTGCAGGCTGTGAGTTTGATGCCCCTGTATTATAGTATCTGTACAGTAGATGTTGTGGCATAGTGGTTACAATGTAGTATTGCAGGCTAATTCTGCCAACTGCCAGAAGTTTGATCTGGCTGAAAAGTTGACTCAGCCTTCTATCCTTCCAAGACCCATAAAATGAGGAGCCAGATTGTTGGGGGCAATATGCTGGCACTGTAAACTACTTAGAGAGGACTGTAAAACACTATGAAGCAATATATAAGTGCTATTGTTATCTGCTGTTATAGTAGTGCTACAGTATCTGTTATTTTTGCAAAATAAAAGACAGACACTTGATTTCTGGATCTTTTCTTTTAGTTTCAGTGTAAAGCTGAATCAGAATAGCTTAGTATGTTTTTGCAATCATACATAGTGTTGATTCCTTTTCTATACCATGTCAACATTCCAAGTAATGCACCCATAGAAATGAGAACTCCGAGGTAGGCAGGTTCCTCAAAGAACAGTTTTATTGGCTAGATCATATTGTCAAAACTGATGAAAGCCAACTCTAAAAGTTCCTGTGGCCTAATTAAAAGTAAAAGTTTCCTCTTTCTCCCAAGTCACTGATCATGCTGTCCAATCCAGGAGCTGGCTGGTTGCTTGGTTACTTCACCCCACCTCTGGCCAACCACCTGTGGGAAATGTCCTTGGGTTCCCAGAGGAAACATTTATTGTTTTGGCTACAAACCCCATCTAACTATTCCCCCTCCCTCTGTTGTGTGGCAATCCTGAAGCTTCCAAGATGGCCTTGGCCATGATCACTTCAGGATTGACATACCAATCATGTGCTTTACCCATGGGCAATGAATCCTTATCACAAAGTATTTAGAGTATTTGAAAAGATAGACAAGTTTTCTAGAGGACAAAAGTGATCAAAAATATATTTAAGGCTTTGCACTTATATTTATCTGTAAAATTCAGGCTGAGCAAACTCAAATGGTTCCCTTATGCGAGATAGAATATTAATATGACTGAATGGCTGACAGCTGGCAGCATTAATTATACTTGCATTTTAGGAATTTCCTCAAGGTTCTTAACAGTGTCATGACTTAAAAATAAATATGCAGTTTGGTATTTTTAAAATCAGCAAAGAAGATTATACTACTTTTCATAAAAGCAAGCAATGCAATAAATGGTGACCTGATTCAGGTAGTAGTTTGAGTTTAGTTAAAGCAGAAATGAGAGCCCCCCTTCCTGTCTTTTGTGTAATTTCATGTTAAGCTTCAGTGGAATGGTCCTGGCCAGTTCTCCCTAATGTCCAAAATTTATCTTAATGTGGATTAAAAGTCCAGTAAATCTGTATCTGTTGACTAACAGTTTCCAGAATCTGTCCAGAAAAGGTTTATGGAGAGCTCATTAGTCTTGGCGCAGCTCAGTATTGCCAAGGCATCTAATCTTTTCTTACTTTAACAGTATGAATTCCAAGAATGATGGTAACAGAGGCAGAAATAACAAGTCTTCTTCCCTTCACAGTGGATTTAAACTATCTTAAATATATTTTTTGGGAAGAAATGTTACGGCTGAGCAGTTGAGAATGATGTAGATTGGCTAGACATTTTTAATGAGGTTTTTATTGTATGGTGGATTTTAAAAAAAATTGTAAGTCATCTGGAGTCACCTATATATGTGTTGCGTGGCTATATCCATTGCAAACAAACATACAAACAAATAAATAAATGAAAGTGGGAACATATTTTTTCCTGGGTTTGGATTGAGAATTGGGGGTTTTTTGTATTTTTTTTTAAAGTTCACTAATGTCTGCACCAGTTCTTATGTTCTCCATTTTGAAATGGGAGCAAACCAATATGCCAATTTTCAGCATTTCTTGATTGTACTTAGGATGTATCATTTCTGAGAGAGATTTGCACATGGCATTCTTAATTTTAATCCCACCATAGTATTCGCTTATGGGGCAGATTATCCTGAGAGATAGTGACTTAATTTACCAGTGAGTGATGTAAGTGAGAATTTGTAATTGGTTCCTACATTCAAATCTGATACTTCACTATTACACAGTTAATCATGTGCCCAATAAGATAATCTGACTCTGTTCCATCAGGATATGGCTTTAAATTGTTGAGAAAGTCTATCTTAGCATCCCTACCCTAACACAAGGCTTCAGGATATAAGCATCAAAAGGATATCATTCTCTATCTTTATATCTCAGAATGTTCAGAGCAAATGTTATAAGGCATTCAGAAATTAGTCAATGACTTTTCTCTCAGTATGATAAATAACTCAAGGTGGTAAACATACCCAATACTCCTTTCTCCTCTTATTTTCTCCACAACAGTGACCTGTGGGGTTGATTGGACTGAGAAAGAGTGACTAGAACATGATCACCTAGCTGGTGTTCATGCCTAAGGCAGGACTGAATTCTAGGCCAGCACCTTAACCATTCTACCAAAATGATTGTATTTTACCTAATTAGACATTTCCTATAAACTCTCATTGACAAATTAATGTACATGAAACAATGTCCTTCTCTTATACCAATCTGATACACAGAAACGTACTCTGGAGAAGCAACGTTTTCTGAGCCGAGCATGATAACAGCTGGCTAGAACATTCCTTCAAGTGCTGAGTGATTAATAAAATATCCGGACAAGTCCTTCTGCCATTTAACAAATTGGATTGGGTAGAGTCAAGGGGCCAGAATTCCAGAGCAACTTTTCTACATAAGGTTATCTTAGCATCTACTACCAACTTTCTTTCTTTCTCGTGATTTAGAATGATATCTGAATCTTCATGATCTTAGGCTCACCTTGCTTTATTGACCAGGAATAAAAAAGAGGCACTGTGATTGAGACCACAGTGCCTTGTTCTTAGTTGGAATGCAGCTTCCCATTTACTCTTTCTTATCAATCTCTGCTTTTATAGAGCTTCCATTTTTTGCCACTGTGTTGTAAATTTCCTGTAACTCAGTAGTTCATTGTGAAGGCTATCCTCTGGAGGCCAACAACCAGTTCTGCTGCAGCTGTTACTTGGCATTTAGATTTCTTGCTACCTCTCTCCTTCTCCTTTTCTCCTCCCCCTCTGCTTTAATTATAGGCATTGCCAAAATTATCAAAATGGTATTTGCACATTTTCTTATTTCAACCACATTTTTATACAATTTCAACAGTTACTCATTATTTGTAAACTCAACACAATTATTTTCTAACAGCTTCTGTGGACACCCTCCAACTAATCTCACTACAAATAATGTCTCCAGAAGCTCTTACAATATTTCATAATGCAATTATTCATTGGCAAAACCACAGACCACCTGAAGTTTTCTAGCTATTAGTGGATGTTTTCAAAGAAATTGATGTTGACATGCTAACACTCATATACTTCCTAGTGATCTCCTGAAGAGCCAAAAATGTGGTCTGCATATCTTTTGAAGCTGCCCTGCACTTCCAAATGTCAGTCATCCTCACATCTTACATCCTTTCAGTTAGAATTCCATCAAGCATCTCTATCTCTAGCCTAGGGGACCATTTATAGTCTTAATGCAACAATACTTGTTAACAATAAGGACAGTACCAATCATTTTAGGCACATATTAGCCAGTGTGCCTCAAGCAGTGCCATAGCCCAGTTTTTAACACAAGCTCGTAAGACTTCATGGAACCTTTAAACTACAATCTATCTTGTAACCTATCTCAATCTACTTCATAATTTAGGTCTTGCCCCATTATCTTGGAAGTTCATACAATACCCTGAATCAAAATCACAATTTGTCTAATTTCAAAAGAGAAAAATGCAGTTCCAATTTAATTTAATAAATATAGCAGTGGTCATACTAAAAACAGGTGAAATTTGTACTTTGTAGTACAAGTCTAGGGACCCTTAGGATAATTTCTTCCACACGTTGCACCTTCTAATTTTATTATAACAAATACCTAATGGTTAGAGGTTTTGTGTGAGAGACAGAGAAAAAAAGAGAGGGGGAGGGATTATTAGGAAAGCTAGATTTTGAAGAGGGATAAAATGCACTAGGTTTTACTGAAAATTTTCCTTTTTTTTCTTTCAAAATGTGCATAGTTTAAAAACAATAAACTCTGGAATTAAATGAAACTGTTTATCAGGAAATGAAACTGAGAAATGATGAACATGAAGCAATATCTTTCTCTTAACACCAATTGGATGCACAGATAATAATTCACTTATTTTTTACCCTGAAAGAAAAATGAGTAAATGAAAATATTCATTCTAAAACTAGTCAGGATGGGAAATTGTAAATATTGGAATGGAACTAAATGTTAAAACTAGATTTCATTGTACCGCTGCAAATTCTGTGTCTGGAATAACCGAAGATGATTTAATTGAAAGATACTCTGATTTAAGGATAACTTTGATGATCCCTAAACTGAATATTGAATCACTTCTTCACTCCTCTCCTGAGAATTCTATCTAAGGTTTTGCCAAAATATCTTTAATTTTCTTTTTAAATAATAATAATAATTAATTAATGGGCTGGAGGGATTGAACTGGGATAAGACAAGTTGGAGCCATCTATCTTACACTAATCAAATAATAGTTCTGACCTACTTCAATTAAGGTTTCATCTGAATACTGCAGAGAAGTAAAATAAAGCTTTATGTTTTGTAGTGTTTGGGGCTAGAGGAAAGAGCAACTTTCTTGAATCTATTGAGGCTCATACTGTAACTTAAGTATGTACATCTCCCATTTGTCTAATAAATAGCAAATGTGAGCAAATGTGAAGTTTTCACTCTAAGAAGTGTAAGAGATTGTAAACTAAACCATCAATACATTTGACATAAAATGTAGTTTAAATCTGCACAATGTGTGATATAAATTGAGTGCAGTTAAAAATGCAATAAGGCCTGCAAGACACAATTTTACAGTGTACAATGTTTGGCTTCGTGGTCATAAACTGCTCAGGTATAGACAAGACTGATTTATGAGGTCCTCTGATAATGTATTTCAACAACACCCAAAGCAATCCACACTATGTTGAAAGTGCACTGTTTTAAAACAGGCATTGACAACATGTGGCTCTCATCCCTAGGTTGCTTTTCTACAGCATCCAAAACTCTGTAGAGATTCTCAGTCATCCAGGTCATGGTTGTCCCAAAGGTGCTTTTTAGGAGGCAACTGAATTTTCTTGTTTTTTCTTTGAAGACGTTTTGTTTCTCATTCAATAAGCTTCTTCAGCTCTGATAGCATAGTGGGGAATGGAAGAATTTATATTCCTTGTAGACATCTGGTCATTTGCATCCTTTTTAGAGGGTTGTTGAAGCACTTGGAGGTTTATCTGTGTCTTCAGGGTCACTTGAGTAGTGCTCCTGGTTCCTGTAGTCTGCATTTTTTTTCCCCTCTGGAAATCCATTCATACTCCCATACCCATCAAAGGTTGTTCATCCCAAATTGTATAGCTGAAAGTCTATAGAGATTCTTAGTCATCCAGGTCATAGTTGTCCCAAAACTGCTTTTTCAGGAGGCAACTGGTCTTTCTTGTTTTTTTCTTTGAAGATGTTTCACTTCTCATCTTCCTTGTATGAGAAGCAAAATGTCTTCAAAGAAAAAACACAAAAGTCTAGTTGCCTCCTGATAAAGCACCTTTGGTACAGCATCCAAACTATACAACATACTTCCATTAATCCTAATGCACACTTCAGTAAAATTTCCCATTCAAACTTCTCAAACTAATAAAACCTGTCTGTTTTATTAGAGGTGGTAGAAAAAACATAGGCATATTCTGTTGTACCGTGAATTTCATAAGAAGCTCTACAATGTGCACCATTGTTCCTCCCTGGCAATTTTTCAAATCCTCTTTTACTTATGGCCAGGCAGGCAGTCTCTTCCAATCTATGAAATATCACATTTTTGCAGCAGTAGATAATAGTCATTACCGCTAATCCAGCTTTGTCACTGGTTGTAGCAAATAATCTCCTTCTGTTTTTACATATTACCTGTTTCATTATGTCTTGCTTATTATCTGCATATTTTAATATTTTAGGCTATTTTCAATTGCTGGCTTTGGGCCATAATACCTATTTTGAAAATGCAACAGAAAACAAGTTTAGAATCCTGCTCTTCTCATTGTAGTAAAACCATATTTATATTTCCAGGGAGATGTTCCTTGGTTGCGCAGTGGTTAGAATGGAGTACCGCAGGCTACTTCTGCTGCCTGAAGGCTGCCTGCAGTTTGGCAGTTTGAGTCTCATCGGCTCAAGGTCAACTTAGCCTTTCAGCCTTCCTAGGTTGGTAAAATGAGGACCCAGGTGGTTGGGGGCAATATGCTTTCTCTGTAAACCACTTAGAGGGGGCTGTAAAGCACTGTGAAGCAGTATATATTGTTACTCATCCCAAGATTAGCTCATCATCTTTTCTCCTTGCAATGTCTACATTAGAAAAATTGAAAAGAGGTGAGATGTTCAATAGCAAATGGACATAAACATGGGGATAATGAAAATTATCCAGAAGGTTCATCTGGTAAAAATTGTAGCTGTGTGAGCAATCTTGGGCACCCAAAAATGGTAATACCTCTGCTGTACAAGCTGCACAGCTTCCTATGCTTCTGGGTCCAATTCTTCTAGTACAACCCCCTGCTCAGGCAGGAAACCCTATATACTCTTTTAGGCAAATGATTGTCCAATTTCTTTTTAAAAACATCAAGTGTTGGAGCATTCACAACTTCTGGAGGCAAGTTTTTTCACTGATTAATTGTTCTAATGATCAGGAAAGTTCTCCTTAATTCTAGGTTACTTCTCTCCTTGATTAGTTTCCATCCATTGCTTCTTTTCCTGCCTTCAAATGCTTTGGAGAATAGGTTGACTCCCTCTTCTCTGTGGGAATCCCTGAGATATCGGAACACTGTTACCATGTCACTGCTAGTCCTTCTTTTTCATTAAACTAGACATACCCAGTTCCAGCAATTGTTCTTTATAGGTTTTACCCTTCAGTCCTCTAATCATCTTTGTTGCCCTTCTCTGCACTCTTTCTAGAATCTCAACATCTTTTTTATACCTGTTTTTGGTGACCAAAACTGAATGCAATATTCCAAGTGTGATATTACCAAGACATTATAAAGTAGTATTAACATGTCATGTGATCTTGATTCTATCCCTCTCTTAATGCAGCCTAGAACTGTGTTGGCTTTCTTTTTGTGGCTGCAGCACACTGCTGGGTCATATTTAAGTGACTATCCACTAGGCCTCCAAGATTGCTCTCACAATCACTACTATTGAGAAAGGTACCACCTATACTACTCCTGTGCATTTCGTTTTTATCGCTTGAATTAAAGCTTTACTTTTTTCATCATTGAGTTTTATTTTGTTAGATAGGGCCCAACGTTCAAGTCTGTCACGATCCTTCTGTATCTTAAACCCTACCTGGCTTGGGGCCAGGCTACCCATGGAACTGCTTTCAGCCCATTCTCCTCAATCAGGTAGGGAAGGTATGTTGTAGAGCAGGGGTGTCAAACTCACGTCGTCATGGCAGCATCACATGATGTATCAGGACTTCCCCTCCCCTTTGCTAAACCAGGAAGGGGCGGAGCCAGCATGTGATGCATCCGCCCCATGGGCTGCAAGTTTGACACCCCTGTTGTAGAGCCTTTCAGTTAAAGAACTGGCAGGATCCAGGAAGGGGGCCCTGTTGCCCCTGTCCTGTAGAATGTTCTCTGTAGATTATTGCTTTTCAGCTTTGCTGCCAATACTGCTGTGTGAAATACTGTAGCAGGAATCAGCCACTGTGCGATGAATTGTAATTGTAATCTGCCCCTGTCCTGTAGAATGTTCTCCCTTAGAGGTGGGAGCAGCTTTCCCCTCAACTGCTCTGCCATTCCCCAAAATATTTAAAGACCTAACCCTAACTCTGATATCTCACATGGGGTTCATAGAGAAGCCTGCAGTGAGGCTGGTTAATGCCCTGAAAGACCTCCTCCTCTTTTTAAAATTAATTTTTAATATTAAATTTTAACTACTTTTGCCTTTATCTTAAATATTTTAATTGTTTATATTCTGTTTTCAATGTTTTTAACATTTTCTTTGTACACCACCCAAAGATGGGTGGTTCCTAAATATGATACATAGATAAATTATACCTGAACTTGGAATGTTCTTTTCTCACATTGATACCGGTATATTGTTTGCAACATTTATGTGACTTATTCCCTATGGCTTCTATAGTTAGCCTAAAATGAATTATGCATCCTGACATATATGACATAATATTCCAAGATAGTTAATTTGTTGTTCTGATTACAATGCAATTTATTGCACAGTAGCTGATTTCTGCTACAGTATTTCACACAGCAGTATTGGCAGCAATGCTGAAAAGCAATAATCATAATAAGGACAAATCTAAGATTGTGCTAATTTACAATCTTTTTAGTCAGGAAAATCTCTAACTTAGAAAGTTGGGAACTCTGAGTGCAGGATTTTTTCAATACAAGTTGTGAGTGTGGAGGGAACACAAAGTTATCTATATGTGGGAAAGGTGAAGTGTTTCCCAAAGACAACTCGAGATTAGAGCAACTATTCTGGAGGAGCAGAGAACGTTATTAGAGAAACAATGATTATGCAATACCATATTTATAGCAGTAAAGTGATTAATGTAGCTTGTTCAATTTATGAGGGAAGTTAACTATGCCTTGCTATGACCAAGAATAAATCTATGTTCTATTTTCTTCAGATCAAGAAATGTCAAAATCTATGATTGTCAAGTACTTTAACTAGATATTTGTCATGTGATTCTTCAGGTTATAATACTCCCCTACTGATATTTCCAGCAGGCAGCCTGTTTCAATTTGCTGAATGTTACATCTGATTTTTTCTGAGTCATAATAAGTGCTGTAATTATTACTGATTGCTTGCTTGACATTTTCAAATTTATTCAGAAAATGAGTTGGATTCCCCATAGAAAATACTGTCTTCTTAGATTAGGTCCGAACTTCCATTCTGCTTTTCAAGTTGTTTTTCTGTTCCAAGATCATCTGAAGGATGAAGAAAAAAAAGTTCTACAAGGTTGGTTGCAATCAGCAGAAGATGACTACCTATTCTGCTGGTCATGATCTCACTTAGCTGCTCCTGGATAAGATGCCTAGCCTTAGTACTTGAAAAGTCAGAGTTTCTCCCTTACTTGCTTCTTCTCAGGTTAAAAAAAAACCACTTTTAAAAGTCATTGCTTCTAGAAATATATGACCTATCTTCCCTCATAATTTACTACGACACAAACATGCCATAATAGCCATGTCTTCAGGAGATTTCCTTCATCATATCAGTGAAACGTGATTAATTTGTTTTTAGCTGTATTTATTAAAGTGGTATTTTTCTGCTTCTGCAGACAGCATTCCGTGACAGCTGTAAGATGTGTAAAATCTGTTACACTTCTCCACCCATCACACTGGAGGCAAAGTTAGGTGACTAATAGTGGCTGGAATCAGAGAGGCACATATTGACTGTTTTGGGATGATATGAGCACAACTCTATCCTTCTGGTTCCTGATCAGCCTTGTCTGCTGCTATTCTTCCCCAGAAGCTGGAAGATTTATTGCCATGCCTAACATGAACACCTCCTCCCTCCCCCATCACCCTATAAGGCCAGAGAAAATCTGTAATGGAGAATTTTATCTGTAGAAGTGTGCTATAGGATTAAGTACACTGATTTTCCAAGTCCTGAACAGCAAAACACCTTCACAGGTACAGCTTCCATTCTACACCTTGAGACAAGCTGCAAGTGTTGGGTTCACTAACTTTAATCTGTATCCACCAAAGGATTTACAACAGGGTGTCAAACTCACATCATCACGCTGGTGTCATGTGACATATCTGGAGGTTTTTCCTTTTCGCTAAACCAGGCATGGGTGCTGTCAATGCGTGACGCATTCGGACCATGGGCCAGGAGTTTGAGAGCCCTGATGTAGAACCTATATTTCAATCTGAATTAAAAGTAATATTTTCTATAAAATGAGGTTGGTTTTTTAACATCACCTATATGCAAAGTGGCTAAGATGCTGAGCTTTTCAATCAGAAACGTTGGCAGTTCAGCAGTTTGAATCCCTAGCGCCACATAACGGAGTGAGGTCCCGTTACTTGTCCCAGCTTCTGCCAACCTAGCAGTTTGAAAGCATGTAAAAATTCGAGTAGAAAAATAGGAACCACCTTTGGTGAGTTCCATGCACCTTTGGCATTTAGTCATGCCGGCCACATGACCACCGAGACATTTTCAGACAGCACTGGCTCTTCGTCTTTGAAACAGAGATGAGCATTGCCCCGTAGAGTCAGAAACCACTAGCCCGCATGTGCGAGGGGAACCTTTATCTTTACTTTATATGCAAGATGTTCATATAAGCTCATCAACAGAAAACCAGCATTTCTCTGCATGGAGACTTTCCATAAGGAAAGCAGTTGAGTTCCCCCTTAAAAAAAATACAGAGAGATTGATGCATTATTTGTTTGTACTTCTAATGCATATTGTTAACAGTGCAATCACAAATGTGAGGCAAAGGTCAGACAAAATAAACAAACATACATCTCTTCAATTATAGGTATAATCTCTCAATCTCTCTCTCTCTCTCTCTCTCTCTCTCTCTCTCTCTCTCTCATTCTCTCATTCTCTCATTCTCTCATTCTCTCATTCTCTGTCTCTGTCTCTCTCTGTCTCTCTCTGTCTCTCTCTGTCTCTCTCTGTCTCTCTCTGTCTCTCTGTCTCTCTGTCTCTGTCTCTGTCTCTCCCTCTCCCTCTCCCTCTCCCTCTCTCTCTCTCTCTCTCTCTCTCTCTCCATATCTCTGAAATTTTGGATTTAGCACTTTATACTGTAATCCTACCTACACATTTATGTTCTATGATAACTGGGTATTTATGGAAAGGTTCCATGAACTTTAACTCAAAGTTAAAAGGTCAGGATAGGTGTCCTTTGGGATTTCTCACAAAGAGCACCTGACATTTCATTAACTGATTCTAAGAAAGTCTTTGGTTTTTCCTCCCCTATCTTGTTTTTATAGCTGCCTGGTTCTGACTCACACTCCATAGGCATCTGCCAAGGTCTGTTTCTTGCTGTCAGTAATCTCAATCTGTTAAAAAGTTCCATCAGGGCAAATACTGACAAGTATAATTGCTAGCTATTTCTCCCTAAGGTTTTAATCTTTGATTTAAGGGTTCATTTGCCCTGTAAGAAGGAGAAATTGTTCATTATGAATTAAGGTAAAAAGGGATAATTGTACAGTGTACCCCTGCAGAGTGCTATATTTCTCGAATTTTATGTGGCTGAGTGCTTATAGTCATGCATGCCTTTGTGGCATTCGACACAATCGCAGCAAGGAATTACCCCTTCCCCCTAAACCTTGGTTTTGCTTTGAAAGTGCCTAAAATGGATAGCAAAAGACTAAACTCTCAGTGGGCAAGGGATTTTCAGTGTTCATTTAATGATAATGTAGCTGGGAAGTGACATTCTGTTTATAGAAAGCCTTTTGCTAAGGATGGCAAACTGAAATTGAATTGTAGATTCAACCTGCAGTGTGAATTAAACACTCTTCCTTCTGTAGTAGCAGTAGTAGTAGTAGTAGCAGTAGACTTATATACCGCTTCATAGGCCTTTCAGGCCTCTCTAAGCGGTTTACAGAGAGTCAGCATATTGCCCCCAACAATCTGGGTCCTCATTTTACCCACCTCGGAAGGATGGAAGGCTGAGTCAACCCTGAGCCGGTGAGATTTGAACCGCTGACCTGCTGATCTAGCAGTAGCCTGCAGTGCTGAATTTAACCACTGCGCCACCTTGGCTCCTTCTGCTTTCTTAGGCACTTTTTTTTTAAATGCACGCACACAACCATTTGAAATGTAAGATGATTGTCGACATTGTGGGCAAAATAGGAAAACATGTCAAATATAGATGTTGGCTATGAGCCAGAGTTTTGGCTTCTGTCCATTCTATTGTTATTTGTTTATTTCTAATAAAGCACACAATATTAGACTATCCAGATAAATAATATGAGCTGGTAGAAAAGAACTCTCAAGGTTCTTCAACATTATCTTATATCCTCTTTGCCTTCATCAGGTTTTCTTTAGATTAAGGGTAGTTGCACTATACAAGTTGCTGCTATTGTATGTTGTGGTGACTATTAATTTACACGGTCTCCAGAAATACACAGAGGTATAAATAGGCTTAATTTTGCTGGTTGCATTATACCTCCTGGAAGATACAATGCTATAAATATTGTAATTAGGGATAATGCTATTATCCACAATATAAATAGCAAGATTCAGAGGGCTGAAGGCAGTGAGAAATATATACGTAGTCCTCAATTTATGACCATAGCTGAGCCTGGATTATGGTTGTAAGTAATTAGGTGGGTGACCACATGACCACCTAATTCTACAACATTTTTAATGTGGTCATTTAGTACATGCCAGAGTCATTAAGAGCATCCATTTTACCCAAAGGGTATTCTTTACTAGAAACACAAAATAAATGATGGAAAATGAGGGGTGTGTGTGTGTGGAGATCACATTAATGTGACTGAAGACACTGCAAACCTTAAAGCGGAGTTGGTTGACAAGCTTCCAAAATTTGATTGTGTGACTGCAGTGGGAGGGTATGTATGCTTTTTTTTTGGGGGGGGGGGGTCTTTCAAAACTTTAAAATGTCCATAAGCAACCAGACATAAGTCAAGGACTACCTGCAATGTTATTCGACCTCTTTAAGAATAACGCTTTTATATCTGAACTTCCTGTATTGTATCCAATGATTATAAATACTGGTACTTGTCTACCTGGAAGTAAGCATCTACTTCCAAATAGATTATTACTTCCAAGGCACTATTCTGCCTTGGAATTAATTTCCTCTGCATTTCCATACTTTGTAGTCAATATGCCAATGATGTTGTTCCCATGGATTGAAAAGCTAAACATGGAGAAAGACTAAAATTTCATAATACTAGTGAATTATACATTGGGAGATACGATAGTTACTAAAAGTACCATGAATTGCAAGAAGATCCAATCATTGAATTCCAGTATACACTTCAGACACTTCACTTAAGGGCCATCATTAACAAGCAGAAACTCACATATTTTGGGCTTTTTCTGAGAGTGAAAAGGGAAAAAAATGACCATGCTTAGCAAGAATGAGGGAAATAGGAGAAGAGGAAATAAAGAAAATGGATAGAACCTGGAATATCCCTGAAAGAACTGTAGATTGTTACCAGGGACAGATTGAAATGAAAGGCATTGTTCACTAGAAATTGGGCATTCAATAACATGCACTGAACTATGGCATTATGCTCAGACTCTAGGATTACAGAATTAGGCATAGTGAAACTCTATTTTCCTGCGGCCTAAAACCAATTTTGACTCTTAAAAAACATACTTGCTAAGTGTTTTTTCCAACTCTTGTTCTTCTTCATCTCTTGCTAAAACTATGCTCACAGACCATACAATGGTTTACTGAGGAGACATTCAAGTAACATCATTTTTTAAATAACTATATTATTGTATGCTTTGCTAATTTAGCTGCTGCCTTTAATCTTTTTAGAAGAAAATGTTGGTCTTTGGGAACAGACTTTGAAGCAAGTTTCTTGATTTGATTTCCAGATGATTTCCCATGGTGCTATCATAAAGCCTGAGAATGAAAGTAGATAAAGCAATTCTTTCTTTGTTTTTACACTGCTGTTTTCCACATGAAAGCTCATCCATCAGTAACAAGAAATCAAATGATCTCCAAGAAGAAACAAACAGGCACTGTATTGTGCAAAAGTAGCATGAATACAATTTTATGAAGACTTTAATTAGGCAAATCCTTGGTAAATAATTTTCATTAATTCTAATTTCCTTCTTTTTTGTATAGCCATAGCTGCATTGTATCCAATCAGTCAGTCCTAAAGGAGATCAACCCTGACTGCTCTTTAGAAGGCCAGATCCTGAAGTTGAAACTCAAATACTTTGGCCACCTAATGAGAAGGAAGGACTCACTGGAGAAGAGCCTAATGTTGGGAAAGATTTAGGGCAAAAGAAGAAAGGAACGAGAGAGAATAAGGTGGCTGGATGGAATCACCGAAGCAGTAGGCGTGAGCTTAAATGGACTCTAGAGGATGTTAGAGGACAGGAAGGCCTGGAGGAACATTGTCCATGGGGTCACAATGGGTCAGACACAACTTTGCAACTAACAACAAATAGAAGGTAGGAAGTTTAGTTGCCATTGAATTCTATCAGTATTTTTCTAATATACAAGCCAACATTTATGCTAATTATTATTATTCTCACTATCATGTAGTCTTCTTTGTTATAATATTTATTTATTTTTCTCCTTAAAGTGAAGTTTAAGAATGCAATCTGATAAACATCTTTCTGAAAATAAACCTTTCTGAATACAATGGGTATGACTTTGAGTGAACATATCCATAGGACCATCAAAACTGTTTAAATGCCACGGTAATGAAATAATATAATGCATTATGTTTTATAACAATATAATAAAAGAAGTTAAATTAAAATATATATTCATTGGGATATTTTTATTGTATGGAATAAATGGAAAAGATGTGATCACGTAGTCTTTTAGAATGTAATGCATTTTGTTTAGAAATGGAGAACAATATATGCATAACACTAAACAGTAACAAAATAGGAGACAAAGGAAATCAGTGAGTTACACCAAAGTTGAAACATTATGGTAGTGATTAATGGGAAAGTTGACTATTCCAGGCCTCCTTTTGTATTTTAATGTGGATCGCATTTTAGCAACAGATGTGCATGTGCGTGAAAGAAATATTCAATTCAAACTCTCATCAATAAATTTAAAATACTTCAAACCTCAGAGAATGTTAATCAGTCATCTATCTTTTGTTATTGTTATGAATGACTGTAGTCAAGCTATTTAAAGCAAATGATGCATTCAGTTGTTAATTATGAGTGTCTACTGAGAGTACCTCAAATGAACCAGTTTCTCTTAATTTCTTTTCTTTTCCTAAGCAAGGGGTTACATAAAGAAAGTTTAGAAAGTACAAGAAGTCCATCTATTAAACTAACAACATGCTCCATTAGAAGAAAAGACCATCAGAGATGGGGGGGGGAAAGCATAAAAATATTTAAATCAAAGGAAGAAGTTTAACTTCTGAATTTTCTTACTTTAAATAGGCAGTGACTCAATCCTAATCACCTTCCAATCAAGATTTTGAGTGGAATAAATTAACAGGACATATTGTTTTCCTAACCACCTTCCAATGAGAATCAAAAATAAAGATTTTAAATGGAATAATCTAACAAGACATCATATTAACATTGAAATGATTCTGAGTTGTTTTAATTTGAGATTGTTTAGCCTTCACTCTGTTGCCAATATTTATTTGTTGTTTGACACGTAATGGCCACTGACATTATTAATTTAGCTGCTTTGAATTTATCATCTTCTTCAGCATTCATGCTGCTCAGTTTGACGCACATTATTATTTAAGAATAATGATAATTTAAATATACAAGCCTTATCTTTATTATTCTATATGCAAAGCATTAAGAAATGTCAATCTTCTGAGGCTGCAACGGAAAGTATCAAGGAAAGTCTTTAGAAAAAGGATGTTAAAATAGAAATGAAACACTTATTTATTTTTACAGTGAGGTGGGAGAATAAATGTATTTTTATGGATGCCTGGTTTTGACAAAATCACTTGGCATCCAGGCAATTCCCTAGCATTGAGTGAATTCCCCTAGCTGTTTTTGTAATTGGTTTGACCATTTCAACCATATCCTAACCTAAAAATAAATCAAAAGAACATTTTTTTAATAAGCTTAAAATTCTTAGAAAAGTAAAGTGACTATGAAAACAAGCAGCATTTACCAAAAGTTTTTTTTTGGAAATTGTGGCTAAAATGAAGTGTAAAATATTGTATATGTTGTCTATCCCATTTGAAGGAAAAGAACAACAGATGAGACAAGTAAGGATAATGGAAAGATAGAATTTGATCCCATCTGTCCCCATTTTTAAATTGTTGTTTTAATCATTATTTGTTTTTAACCATTTTAATCTCAGCATTGGCTATAGACATAGAAAGAATAAACAAATTAAAATAATAATAAATAAATAGATCACACTCTGAGTTGATCATAAAATATATCCTAAAGTAACCATCTCTAGTGATCAATAATTCATCTAGAAGTTAGACTTAAAAATGACAAAAAAACATACATAGATGTCTGCTTACAGCAGATAGCATAGCCAGTAATTTTCACTTTAAAATTGACTTGTTGATGAGACAAATGTACAATAACCACATAATATTCCATTAAAATTGCTTTTAAATTGAATATGCAAGCAAATCTCATATTCCTACAGACTAGAATTGAGATCGCTCAGAATATTAACATTTCTCTCTAGGCAACCATTCCCTTCCTTAGGCAGAATGCAGAATTTGTGACATGACTTGAAAATAAATATGTGCAAGGGGTAGGATGATGTAATTGTAGCAGAGAAGCTCAATCCAATTGCTATTTATACTGTACAGTATGCTTGCTCTAAAACAAACCACAAACCCTATTTTATATTAAAAACTAAACAACCAATGACTTGTTGATTCATCCTTTTAGAGATATTTCCTTACCTAAATAGAGAAACAGAATGACCACAAGAAGATTCCTATTGTTTTTATTTTAAAATGAAAAAAGAAAACAATATTTTATTAAGAAAGATGTGCAGCAAGACAAATATAGATAGCAATAGCACATAGACTTATATCCTACTTCAAAGTGCTCCACAACCCTCTCTAAATGTCAGAGAGTCATATTGCCCCCAACAATCTGGATCCTCATTTTACCTATCTCGGAAGGATGGAAGGCTCAGTCAACCTTAAACCTGTTGTGGATTGAACTCATAGCAGTAAGCAGTGAGTTAGCCTACAATGCTGCATTCTAACCACTGCATCACCACAGCTCTATGGTGTTGTGTTTTGTTTAACAAAGGACACTTTTGATGCTTGATTTGTGGTTGATCTGCCATTCTTTAAGTGAACTCTAAGCAGTTTCACTTCTTTTTCCTCAGTTTAAAGGGATATATAGCTGACCAGGCTGGAATACTGATTTCTCAAAGATAAATCAACACATTCCCCATGGTTTCTCCTTGTGCTTTATATATAATGAAAGCAAAGCATGACTGAATTTGGAACTCTCCCTGCTGAAGAGCACCTTCTGTTAAATTGAGTGTAATTTTTCATATCCTGACAATGTCATTTTGGAACACAATGATGTTTATCTTTGCTAAAAATAAAAGATAAAGGAGATACAGAATACAATGGAATAGATTCTATCAATGGTTAGAAACATGAGGTTGAAGTTCGAATGTGAAAGAATCAAGTTAGGTAGTTATGGAAAGAGATAATATGTTTGTATTAGAATGTAGGTATTAGAATGATAGACAAGTTGACTTTCTAGAATATGATGGTTAAAAATAAATGTACAACACTAGCACTGTTTAAAATTATATATATATATCATAGATTTTCACGGGTGTAGTTACGCTGGTGTTGTTGTATTTGGGTCTTTTTCCATGTAAGATTGAGATTGTCTTGGCAACATTTTGACAAGGTCTCACTCACCATCTTCAGGCTGGGTTTTGGGCTTAAAGTGTGGTCGGAGCTGCCGTCTTTCTATAAATCTTGGTGGGTGGGTGTGGAATGTTGGCTTTGTTTCAGTAAGTGGAATGATTGGTCGTGTGGTTGTATCATGATTGGTAGATTGGTGCTGATTGGTGCTGGCTGTGTGTCCATTGTTATTTCGTGTTATAACAGCCTGGCTGGTGGGTGGGGCTCATTTGCTGACTAGGGCTGGTTTCCAGATGTCTGGTAGGCGGGAGGTATCATCACGTTTATTCATGTTGTGGGGGAGTTTCTCTATTTCGATAGCTTCCATAATTATTATCTTGTTAAAGTGTTCAGTTTTGGAGATTAACCTGGTTCCTTCAAAATTAATTTCATGTCCTGTAGCTTTAAGGTGCTGAAAAAAGGAGGAAGTTTTTTTCTTTTTTTCTTCCTGCATTCTTGTGTTCTGCGATGCATGCATTTATTCTCCTGTTCGTTTGTCCCATGTATATTGCAGGGCAGATTTTGCATGTACAAAACTCACTCCACTTCATAGAAACAATAAAGAAAGAAAACCTACAACCCAGCGACCTACTCGTGAGCTTCGATGTCATATCCCTCTTCACCCAAGTGCCTATAAAAGAAGCCTTGACAGCTAGCCAGAACAAACACAATCCCCCTAAACACTTCCTGGACCTGACCAACCACTGCCTAACCAACACATACTTCATCCATAATGGACAAAGATACAAACAGATAGAAGGAGTACCCATGGGATCACCCTCTCACCCCTCATCACAAACTTATACATGGAACATTTTGAAACTAATGCCTTAGATAAATCTGAACACAAACCCAAACTCTGGCTTAGATATGTTGATGACACTTTCGTGATTTGGCCACACGGGAAAGAAAAACTGGACAACTTTCTTACACATCTCAACAGCCTACACCCCAAAATACAATTCACTATGGAAATAGAAGCAAACAACCAACTTCCCTTTCTGGACGTCCTAATCTACAAAAACCCAATGGCTCCCTAGGACTACCGGGGAAAAAAAACACCAACTACTACTTAAATGCACAATCCCATCACTACTCTGCACAGATCAACTCTGTAGCCAAGACCCTCATCTCCAGAACCAAATGCCTAGCCAATAAAGACCACCTGAAAACTGAATTACACACTCTCACAAACATATTAATCTCCAACGGATTCCAAAGAAAAACAATTACCAACCTAATCCAAAGGGAGACTCCACCCAAAAACTGAGAACAGGACAATGGCATCACCCTCCTCCCTTACATCAAAGGCACCACAGATAAAATCAGCAAAATTCTCCACAAACACAATATCAAGGCAGCCTTCAACACTGAACAAAAAATAGCCAACATCTTAAGAAACCCCAAAGACAAAATCCAGCTAGAAAACCAAGTGGTACGAAATACCATGCAAAATGTGCCTTAAAACATACATAGGACAAATGAACAGGAGAATAAATGCACACATCACAGAACACAAGAATTCAGGAAGAAAAAAAGGAAAAAAACTTCCTCCCTTTTCCAGCACTTTAAAGCTACAGAACATGAAATTAAATTTGAAGGAACCAAGTTAATCTCCAAAACTGAACACTTCAACAAGAGAATAATTATGGAAACTATCGAAATAGAGAAACACTTTCACAACATGAAAAGACATCTGGAAACCAGCTTAGTCAACAAATGAGCCCCACCCACCACCCAGGCCGTTACAACATGAAACAACAACGGACACACAGCCAGCACCAATCAGCACCAATCTAGCAATCATGATACAACCACACAACCAATCATTCCACTTACTGAAACAAAGCCAGCACTTCATATACCCCAACCAAGATTTATAGAAAGATGGCAGCTCCGATCACGCTTTAATCCCCAAACCCAGCCTGAGAATGGTGAGTGAGACCTCAACGAAACACTATATTCAATATATATATATATTGAATGGGCATATAAAGCAATAAAAATATCCAAACCTTTCTTCATGCGCCTTAAAGTTGTTGCTCTTTTAAGAGCCACATAATGAGTCAATTTCTTACTGTTGGGTGGAGAAGGGAGCAAGGGATTGTGAGAGTGGCAGGGAAACTGTCAAGGAACGTTCACGATACTTAAAGGTCATGATGACATTTTAGCAATATATAGAGAAAGATTAAATATACATTAGCAGAAAGAGCAAAAAAAAAGTCATTATCTAATTTAACTGTCTTCCATAACTGAAGAGAACAAAACTTTTTTTTTCCGTTCAGAGACATGTACTTTAATTTAAATGGCATGCCAAACAAGTAGCATCCACATAAACTGCAATGAGATCAAAATGAGGACATATATGGGTGGATATCCTGCAAATGCCACAATTATATAACTGAGTCATGATATCATGTCATTTGCCCCTTGAATTCCTCACAAACACCCATGACTGAAGCCAGAACTCTATTATATTTTCACTTACTTTTAATGAAAATTAAGTTGAATTAACATGTATTACCCTCCAGTAATATAGTCAAGAATGTTCATGTTCTTGCATGTTGAAATTGCAAATTAGTATCTAGCAGTGGTTAAAATGACTGGGTGTGGCATCCAAAACATGCTGGTAAGCAATTCTCATTCTATGCAAGCGGAAGAAAATATGGATAGATTCTTCACTCAATTTATCTTATACTTTGATAACATGTTATCACTTACAAACCCATTAATACTCTTTAGCACTTATTAAAGCTTGTTGTCTACATCATTATTTACTTTTGCAGTGAGGAACTTTTACAGTGTGTGTGTGTGTGTGTGTGTGTGTGTGTGTGTGTGTGTGTGAGAGAGAGAGAGAGAGAGAGAGAGAGAGAGAGAGAGAGAGAGAGAGAGAGAGAGAGAGAGAGAGAGAGAGAGAGAGAGAGAGAGAGAGAGAGAGAGATGTCAAAGCACCTGGTATGCCCAAATATGGGAGGGAGCATACTGCTTCCCTTTTGCCTTTCAGTTCAACCCTAGGAGCCTTCCAGGTAGGAAACCATTTTTGTGTAGCATTTGTGCTAATAAATAAATAAAGGGAGACTAGTGTAGATCTATTTCGCTCTATCAGCTATCCATACCCTTGCTGGGATTTGAACCTGGGCTGTTTTTACATATTAGGCAGTTGTATTAGCCACTAAGCCACAAGGTCTCCTCCCTTATCAGCTGAGCCAAGGGAATAAGTAAGTGTTATGTCAAAGCACCTGGGATGCCCAAATATGGGAGGGAGCATACTGCTTCCCTTTTGCAGTATGGTTAGGGTTAGGATTATCTTTATTTTTTTAACTACAGGTAGTCCTTAACTTATGACCACAATTGAGCCCCAAATTTATGTTGTTAAGTGAAACATTTGTTAAGCAGTTTTGCCCCATTTTAAAGCCTTTATGCCCCAGATGTTAAGTGAATCAGTGCAGTTGATGTTAGTAGCCTGGTTGTTAAGAGAATCTGGCTACCCCCTTGAGTTTGCTTGTCAGAAGATCACAAAAGGTAATCACATGACCTTGGATCATAAATATGAACCTGCATCTGAATTTTGATCCCATGATCATACTCCAAAGGTCATAACTGTGAAAAATGGTCATGAGTCACATTGTTTCAGTGCCATTATAAGTTTGAACCATCACTAAATGAACTGTTGTAAATAAAGGACTACCTGTAAAATGTAACATATGATCTCTGATATAAGCAATATTACTTTACCATGAGACAAGATATTGGCTACCAACTTGATTGTCTTCAAAAAGGGTTGGACGAAATCAAAAAGGATTGGACCAATTCATGGGGATCAATGGCTATTAGCCTTGATGAAGGTGTGAGCACCACTGAAGACCATTTGTTCAGAGATCCATGGACTTCCTTGAGCAGTAAGTTGTGCACTGTAAGAAGAGCCTCTGGAATAGATAGTCTAGGAATGCAATCCAGCATTGTATTTTTGTTCTAACCATTGAAGATCCTGGACTTAAAACTATATAGAATAATTGAAACTTTGGCTATGAGATTGAAATGGGCAAATGATGGGATCTATGGAGTAAGACCATTAAACTTACAATATCTACAGCATTCAAAGAAAACATATACAAGATGGTTTATAGGTGGCACTTCCCCTCAACGAGGTTAGCCAAAATATTTCCTGGGTTATCTCCACTGTGTTGGAAATGTGGAAGAAAGGATGGCACATTCTACCATATTTGGTGGTCCTGTATTGAGGCCACGAAATACTGGAGAAGGATTAAAAAATGGCTAAAAGAGGTTACCGGGGCAAGCATGGATTGGAGACCCGAGAACCTTCTACTAAGCATTAAACCAGAAAACATGAGCAATTCAATATGGCATTTGAGCCTACATATAATTGTGGCTGCAAGAATAACTTATGCACAATTTTGGAAATCCACTAGCATACCGTCGGAAGATGCTATAATTAAAAAGATCTATAAACGTGCAGAAATGATGGGTTGGCTGAGGGACAAAGGAGAAACGGAACATTACCTTAGCTGGAACTTATGGTATATGTGGGCGACAAGGAGAACAGCAGGGACTTAAAACGGGGAAAGTTAAAAGTGAACATGGGTATTGTAATAGATCCCTGAATTTTGTAATGAGAAGATGTGGCTTAGAGACCTAACAATGAGGAAGGAAAAAAAAAGTTGGGCTGTGAATGACTGTCACCGCGGGGGGGGGGGGAGGGGAGGAGGGATTGTATGTTTAAAATTGTATTTGTATTTGTATGTTTTACTCTTAAAAATGTATAATTAATAAAGATTACTTAAAAAAATAAATAATTGAGGAATGTTGTAAGGTTTTTTTTCCTTGTCCTTGTATTTGTATTTATTAGTTTGTCAAGCATGTACAAGATAGCAGGTATAAATATAAACATGGACATGAATGAAGGAAATGAATACAAATAAATGGAGACAGTAGGATAGGGACAGAAGACACACTGATGCGCTTATACACATGCCTTTTACAGACCTCTTAGGAATGGGGTGAGGTCCACAGTAGACAGTTTAAGGTTAAAATTATGGGGGTATGTAAGGATGTAGCAACAGAGTTGGGTAGAACATTCCAGGCATTGACCACTCTGTTGTTGAAGTCATATTTTCTGCAATCTAGTTTGGAACAGTTTAAGTTTGTATCAATTGTTTGCCCGTGTATTATTGAGGTTGAAGCTGAAGTAGTTGTTGACAGGTAAGATGTTGTAACATTGTAACACTTCAGTCAAGTGAAACTTGGTTTTATTCAGATTTTTTTCTTACTTTTCCACATGGGTATCTTTATTTATTTAAATAATCACTTAATTAAAAAAGTAAAACCCTCATTTCCAATAAAATGTCTTATTCTATAATCTCGGACAATTTTGCTTTCTGTTTAAAGGTTGTCATTATCAAGTAATCTAAAATAGGAAGCCATAAAGCTAGGGATATATTCACATTGCTTAATCTTAAAGGAGATTTCGTAAGAACTCTACTAAAATCACTACTTTGGACACAAACACAATCTTATGCAGAGACAATTCTGAAGCAAGGAACTTGGATAGTGAGTCATGCCATGAAATAGATAACTTGTGCACTCATTTTTATTTTCTTTCTAATTTTATTTACTTTCACTGTCTATCTTTCAATCCACCAATTTCTTACAGTACCTCAGGCTACATTCTCTTCCATATCTAAACTATTCTTAACACAGGCATGCTATTTCTCCAGAACTTTCTGCCTTCTCTTATCAATCATTGCAGTAGAATTATTCTATAGAAGAGATGCGGTGATTCAGTGGCTAAGATGCTGAGCTTGTCAGTCAGAAAGTTTGGCAGTTTGGTGGTTTGAAATCCTAGTGCCACAAAACAGAGTGAGCTCCTGTTACTTGTGCAAGCTTCTGTCATCCTAGCAGTTTGAAAGCATGTAAAAATGCAAGTAGAAAAATAGGAACCACCTTTGGTGGGAAGGTAACAGCATTCTGTGCGCCTACGGCATTTATTCAGGCTGGTCGCATGACCACGGGGACGTCTTTGGACAGCGCTGGCTCTTCGACTTTGAAACAGAGATGAGCACTGCCTCCTAGAGTCAGGAACGACTAGCACATATGTGTAAGGGGAACTTTTACATACATACACACATACACATACATATACGTGTGCATGTGCATGTACATACACACATACACAAACACATATATATTTGTTTTCTGAGGTTTTCGCGGGTGTTAGTATGTAGGTCTTTGGTTATTTGGGTTTTCTCCCGCGTAAAATTGGAGGTGTCTTGGCGACGTTTCGACGAAGTCTCATTCGTCATCTTCAGGCTTCGTGCTTCCAGGAGCAATGTGAGTTAAAAGGAAGAAACAGCTGAAATCTCACATTGCTCCTGGAAGCACGAAGCCTGAAGATGACGAATGAGACTTTGTCGAAATGTCACCAAGACACCTCCAATTTTATGCGGGAGTATATGTATATGTATGTATGTATGTATGTATGTATGTATGTATGTATGTATGTATGTATGTATGTATTTGTGCTGATAAATAAATAATACAGTATATAAATAAAGTCTTTGTTCAGGACTTTTTTAAAAAAGATTTTTCTCTGTAGACATTGATATTTGAGGATAAGAATAGATAGTAACTCATAAAAATTGTTTCCAAACTACATAAAGATGAAAACACCATAATCAGAATTAAGCAATTAAACAATCAAAGCTAAAGTTTATGTAGTTCATTTTTGTGAATCCTGATATGGGAATAAAAATGCTGCTATCCCTTTGAGGCTGCAATTCGTTTAATATAATATTGCCATATTCAACATGTTAAAACTGTGTCAAAATGCATATTTGAAGAAAGCAGGTTAAAGATGCTACATGCTATTATTATATTTTAAAAATAACCTCAATTCAATGTAGAAATGGGATCAAATTAATTGAAAGAGGCAGCGTGTTCTGTGCTTTGGTGTAGTTCGTCCCATGACCCGTATATTACATGGGTGGATAATCTGCAATCCAATTTGCAGTTTTCAAAGCAACTTCAGTCTTCTGGCTAAAATGAATTGTTACTTTCCTGACTACTCATTATATGAGGGAGAAATGAGAGCGAAATGAGTATGAAAGGAAAGAAATGAAAATGAAAAGGATTCAGAAATAGATTGGTGGCTCCAATCAGGGGTGAAATTCAGCAGGTTCTTACAGGTTCTGAAGAACCGGTAGCAGAAATTTTGAGTAGTTCAGAGAACCAGCGAATACCACCTCTGGCTGGCCCCAGAGTGGGGCGGGAATAGAGATTTTGCAGTATCCTTCCCCTGCCACGCCCACCAAGCTACTCCCACAGAACTGGTAGTAAAAAAAATTGAATTTCACCACTGACTCCAATCCCTTTGGATTTTCTGGATCCACTTACATTGGCATACAATGTGGGGTTCAACAGAATACTATTGCCAGAAATAGTCCTCTGATAGGAAAATTCATGTATCTCAACTCAATTGCCTAGAGGAAAGATAGAAGGATATATCACCATTCACAGTTAATCTACTGTGGACTTTTCTGGTAGGACTGGACCTTTTAAAAAATGATTTGGCTCTGCCTCCTTCTTAAGGCTGAGAGAAAGAAACTAACACAAGATTTTGTGCCTAAGTAGTTAATCACTCCATCAAGCTGCCTCTATTAGTCAGAGAGAGGAATTTTTATAAGACCATCATGCTGGTTTTGTGTCTAAGGTGGGACTAAAACTCCTACTTCTAGCTGGGTGCCTTAACCATTACACAAAGCTGGCTCTATTAGTCACATTTGCAAAATGCAAATTAAAAAGGCCAAGAATCTGGAGAAACACCTTTACTAGTATCCTTACAATATTTGGAGAATGTTGGATATGAGAGGTATTTTTTAAAAAAGAAGTTAAGTAAGTTTCTTTTTCTCTCATGAGAAAATAGAAGGTGGGTCCTTTTTTACTCAGCATTACACGGTTAAAGACTTGAAGCCGCTACCAGAAATTGTAGTGATTGATATTCGTGGGAATTAGGATATATGTAAACTAACTTGAATTGCTCTGTATGTCTTCTAGTACTACACAACACAAGCAGAAGGCTGCTACTGCATTACATTATATATATATATATATATATATATATATATATATATATATATATATATATATATATATATATATATATATATATCTATCTATCTATCTATCTATCTATCTATCTATCTATCTATCTATCTATCTATCTATCTATCTATCTATCTATCTATCTATCTATCTATCTATCTATCTATCTCTATCTCTATCTCTCTATCTCTCTATCTCTCTATCTCTATCTCTATCTCTATCTCTATCTCTATCTCTATCTCTATCTATCATATCTATCTATCTATCTATCTATCTATCTATCTATCTATCTATCTATCTATCTATCTATATATGCATTTTACATAGGTATCTGTTGTGGCCCAGCGGGATCCGGTTGAGCTGCTGATGGACTTGGATAGCGAGGAACCATATGAGTCTGCCCTGGATGATGTGGAGGACCCTGGGCAGGGTTCAGACTCAGAGCAGGGACCAGAGAGGCTGATTGGCCACCAGGAGGCACCTGAGGCATGGAGCAGTGGGGAGGTCAAAGGCAGTTTGTCCCTAGATTGAGAAGGGCTGAGAAACGGAAGCAGCAACTCCGTAGGCAGTCTCACAGAAGATGATTAAGCACAGGTGGTTGTTGATTGCCCCCTCCCAAGACAGATAGGTGAAGCATTGGGAGGGGACATTTGCAGGAAACAACCATTCGAATTAGTAGTTAAGAAAATCTATCTGTGTATTCTAGTCTTGTCTGTTCATTTGGAATATCTGCATTGCTTCTTTGAACTATCTGGGTTGCTGCAGAGCTACTCTATTGAACGTGAGTTGCTTGGGCCTTCAGCCAAAGGATTCATTATCTCAGTAATTGAACAGTGGCAAACAGCCAGGTCTGTGTTCTGGTTTAGTCACAGGCTGGGGGGTCAGAACAGGTATCCCTTTGATCATTAATAGAACAAAATAACAGAGTTGGAAAGGCTCTTGGAGGTCTTCTAATTAAAATCCCTGCTCAAGCATAAAATCCTATTTCAGACAAATGGTTGTTCAAAACTCTTCTTACAAACTTCTAGAGTTGGAGCACCCACAACTTCTGGAGGCAAGTTGTTCCACTGATTAATTGATCTAACTGTTAAGAAATTTCTTAGTTCTTGCTTGCTTCTCTCCTTGATTAATTTCCATCCATTCCTTCTTGTCCTGCCTTCAGGTGCTTTGGAGAATAGGTTGATTCCCCCCCCCCTCCACACTTGTCTTTGTGACAGTCCCTTAGATGTTGGAACACTGCTATCATATTACCCCTAGTCCTGCTTTTCATTATGCCAGACATACACAATTCCTGTAACCTTCTTTGTATGTTTCATCTTCCAGTCCCGTTATCATCTTTGTTCCTCTTCTCTGCACTCTTTCTAGAGTTTTAACATCTTTTTTATATTGTGGTGACCAAAATTGGATGCAATATTCCAGATGTGCTATTACCAAGTTATTATTAAATGGTATTAACACTTCACATGATCTTGATTCTATTCCCTCAATTAGGTAGCAATAGCAATAGCAATAGCAGTAGACTTATATACCGCTTCATAGGCCTTTCAGGCCTCTCTAAGCGGTTTACAGAGAGTCAGCATATTGCCCCCAACAATCTGGGTCCTCATTTTACCCACCTCGGAAGGATGGAAGGCTGAGTCAACCCTGAGCCGGTAAGATTTGAACCGCTGACCTGCTGATCTAGCAGTAGCCTGCAGTGCTGCTTTTAACCACTGCGCCACCTTGGCTCTAAACATTACCTTAGAATAGATAGGGCTTTACCATGATCCAGGACTTTGACCTGTTCTTAAGCTTTTCAGGAGAAGAAAAGCATGAAAATTAAGAGAGTGCAGATTATAAAGGAAGTAAAATTGTTAATTCTGCAGTATATGACCAGAAAAATGCTTAATTCTTCAGTTGTCCAAACCATTCAGGATGCAATCTTATTTAACAAAGAGTTGGCTTAATGCAGCTGTTTGAGCATACTGTTCCTTCCATCTAGAATCTTTGCCCAGCAGCTGGAACTAAGCTCATCAATTGCTCATGCAAAGGTGATGTGGGATTGGCATCAGTTGAATAGCACTAATTCCACCCATATTGTTGTTTAATGGGAACCAATGAACTCCCATATAATAAGAATTCATAATCATGATCCTTGAAGCTCCAGAGGGACCATAAAAGATATTAGTCTCAGTGTAACTATGTAGAAATTGATTTACGAATGGAAGGAGAAATAAAATAGGAAGTATGCCAAACAGTAAGCTAAAAATGGAGGAGGCCTTGGCAGCATTTCCAGGCTCCTGATTATTCTCCTGATTGTAGCAGTTATAAAATCATTTTCAACTTATACACTTATATAATAATATTCATTATAAGGTTCATAATATTCATTGTGACGATCAAAGAGCTAGATCCACAACTACAGCATACATTTCTATGAAAGAGACATCAGTAGACATGTTTGCAAATATGCCAGGCTGTATTTTGGGGAGGAAAATAATATAAGAAGGTAATCAAAATTATATAAGCTGGTTGCCACATAACTACCACAGATGATTAAATGAGGAAAAGTTAATAAACAAAATGGCAGGGGGAATAGTATGGAATAATAGGAATGATAGAAAGGGGAAAGGAAAAAAATACCGGATATTTATTAAAATGTAGAATGGAGCTCTAATTCCCTGGATAAAGATAATTTCCTTCTTCACACTGAGAAAGCATTTTAAAATGGCCCTGAGGAGCAGAATCAAAAGCTGCCTATACATATTAATAGAGAAATCAAATAACTGAATGTACATAGGAAGGGACATACATCCAGCACACAGTTCAAAATGAGGGAAAAAGCAAAATAAAAGGAAATATAATAAACCCAGGAAAATAACAATGGAGTATGCTGAAAAAAAAGCTATAAATGCTTATCAGCCAAAGAAGAAAGAGAGAGAGAGAGAGAGAGAGAGAGAGAGAGAGAGAGAGAGAGAGAGAGAGAGAGAGAGAGAGAGAGAGAAAGAAAGAAAGAAAGAAAGAAAGAAAGAAAGAAAGAAAGAAAGAAAGAAAGAAAGAAAGAAAGAAAGAAAGAAAGAACTGTTCCATGGCATAATATTTTGTTGTAAGTATTCCGTTTTGGAAACAAAAGAAATAATATGTGAGAAAATGCAATATATGTTATTTGATTTTATAACTATTTTTCAAATAAAGAAGATTTTTTTTTTGTTTATCTGAAATTGGCATGCTATTTTATTTGGGTTTTTTTCCCCCTAACAGAATTTGCTGGCACCCAGTGGATGATTGTGCAGCTAATTGCTTCCCTGGGGCAGGAAATACAAAGGGACAGTAATTCCAACAGATGCTTGTTTAAATCTTGAATCAATGACATCACAAAAATAATCATCAGTTCAAACCAATGTTCTGAATTGCCAATATAACAAAAACTTGATACAAAATTCCAAATATACTTGATTAATACAAGCCCATGTGTTGGTAATTTATTTTTTGGACTTTATAGTGGCATCTTGATAATACTAATGGTGTGCTCTGAAGAAGTTGAGTGATAGGAAATACAGACAGCATTCCAACTAATTTTAAAGAATGCCATGCTGATGACAATCCTACCCTCGAATCAAAATATAGCTCTCAAAACTATGAAAATTACAAGCAAATGGTTCTATAGTTGGTGGCACACATATGAGTCTATACTCAGCCATGAAAACTTAGATTAAAGAGTATGGGAAATGACCTAAAACATTGTCTAGGTTCAGAATGTCAAGGTAACATTTAGGGAAGAATAACCAGATAAATTAGAGGAGACATAAAACCTAATTTACTGAAGAAGGAGGGAGTACAACACAATCAGGCTTGCAAGACTTGAAAGAGTGCAAAGAACAACAGAATTATTAGGGGACTGGAGGTTAAAATATACAAAGAACAGTTTTAGGAATTTGGTATGTCTAATCCAATGAAAAGATGGGCTAGGGGAGACATGATAGCAGTGACGTGCAGTGAAGTTTACGGTTGGTGAGCGCAGCAGCGACAAGAAGTACGTTTATGTCCGCCATAGACACGAGATGCCTTTGTCGGACACAGCGGCAGGGACGGAGGAGGTGGCAGCGAGAAGCAGCGTCCACGTCGCTATCCCCGACAGAGGCATCTCGCATTTATGTCCGCCATAGACACGAGACACCTCTGTCGGGGACAGGGGCAGGGACGGAGGAGGTGGCGGTGAGAAGCAGTGTCCCCAATGCTGTCCCCGAGAGGCATCTCGCGTTTATGTCCGCCATACACGCAAGACACCTCTGTCATGGAGAGCGGCAGAGATGAAGGAAGCGGCGGCGAGAAGCAGCATCGCAAATGCTGTCCCCAACAGAGGCATCTCACTTTTATGTCCGCCATAGATGTGAGATGCCTTTGTCAGGGACAGCGGCGGGGACGGGGGAGGTGGGGTGCGAGGCAGCAGCCAGCGAAGAAAGGGGAAAGGAGGAGAAGGAAAGGGAGAGGGGAGCAGTACGGGGCTCCCGGTGGGGGGGAGAGGAAAAAGGGAAGGGGACACAGCAGGCAGAAGAAAGAAAGTGCCAGCCTGCCAGCAGAGGTGGGTAAAAGACCCACCTCTGCTGGCGGGCTGCCCCTCTCTTCTCAAACAAGGCTGCCTTCCCTGCCTCTCCCCCTTCCCTCTCTTCTCAAACAAACTCTCTCTCAAATTGAGAGAGAGTTTGTTTGAGTGAAGTGGAAAAACAAACACACACAAACAAATTACTCACAATAAAAAATTGCTTACAAATTACAATAATTTTGAATCCCTCCCCCCTCCCTTCGACCCAGGACCCACATACCTTTTCCAGCTGTGTCACAGAAGATTTCAACTCTCCTCTTATCTGCCATGATGAAAATGGAAAAAATGTAAAAAGAAAAAGGCAAAAGCTGTTGCTGTCAGAGCAGGAGGAGGCGAGAGAACGACGTGCCTCCTTTGCATAAGGAATTTTTCATCTTTTAACCCTTGCTTAACTCTGCTCAAGTGATCATAAAGATAGAGTAAAGGAGGCATGTGGTTCTCTTGCCTCCTCCTGCAGTTAAGCACTAAGCAGAGTCGTCCACTGTGACTCTGGCAGCAACTACCTCAGTCCTTTTCCTTTTACATTTGTTTTTCTTTTTCATGATGACAGTGGTGAGGCCCCGCATCCCCTGCCTCCTCTCACTGCAAGTCCCTGCATGATAGCAATGTTCCAATATTTGAGGGGCTGCTACAAAGATGAGAGGGTCAAACTGTTTTCCAAAGCATGAAATGGCAAGATGAGAAACAATGGATGGAAACTAACCAAGGAGGAAAGCAACCTAGAACTAATGAGAAATTTCCAAACAATGAGAGCAATCAACCAATGGAACAGCTCGCCTTCAGAGGTTCTGGGTGCTTCATCACTGGAAACAACCATTTATCTGAAATTGTATAGGGCTGTAATGGCAAATTCATGGCATGCGTACCAGAGGTGGCATGCAGCGCCCTCTCTGTTGGCATGTGAGAAGTTGCCCCAGTTCAGCTCCGCTGCGCATGTGTGCATGCCTCCCACTGGCCAGCTGGTCTTTGGGTCTCTGCTGTGCATGCGCAGGGTGTGAGCGCATGTGGGGGGCTGTGAGGGCATGCATGGAGAGTGTGGAGTATGCATGGGGCCACATGCATATGAATTCTCTTCCTGATTTCTTAGCCACACTGTAGACTCTATAGGGAGAGAAGCATCAACTTCAACCTACCACAAAATAATCATTTTCAATTGCTTGGTTTATTAGGACCTTAAGATACAGAACATGGTAATAAGCACGCAAACACATTGCATACTTTTAAATGTACATAACAAAGCAACACTTTTTAAAAATATCTTTTCTTTTTTTGTACGAATTTCACATCTTTGCAACACATGACCTCTCAGCGGCTTTCGATACCACCAACCATGGTATCCTTCTGCGACGACTGCGGGAGGTGGGGGTGGGCGGCACTGTTCTGCAGTGGTTCTCCTCCTGTCTCTCGGACAGGTCGCAGTCGGTGTCGGTGGGGGGGCAGAGATCGTCCCCGAGGCCCCTTACCTATGGGGTGCCGCAGGGTTCGGTCTTATCCCCCCTGCTATTTAACATATACATGAAACCGCTGGGCGAGATCATTCGGAGGCACGGGATAAAATACCATCAATACGCGGACGATACACAGTTGTATCTGTCCGCCCCGTGCCAACTCAATGAAGCGGTGGACGTGATGAACCGGGGTCTGGAGGCTGTTAAAGACTGGATGAGAGCTAACAAACTGGTACTCAACCCGGACAAGACCGAGTGGCTGTTGTGTTTTCCTCCCAACAATTCGGCCAACGTTCCATCACTCAGGCTGGGGGGTCAAAATTTATACCCCTCAGACAGGGTCCGCAACTTGGGAGTCCTCCTGGACCCACAGCTGAGTTTCGACCATCACTTGTCAGCTGTGACCAGGGGGGCATTTGCCCAGGTTCGCCTGGTGCACCAGTTGCGACCCTACCTGAACCGGGAGGCTCTCACAACAGTCACTCGGGCCCTTGTGACCTCTAGGCTGGAATACTGCAACTTGCTCTACATGGGGCTGCCCTTGAAGAGCATCCGGCGACTTCAGCTAGTCCAGAATGCAGCCGCGCGAGTGATTGTGGGCACACCACGGTTCGCCCACATAACACCGATCCTCCGTGAGCTGCGCTGGCTACCTGTTGATCTCCGGGTGCACTTCAAGGTCCTACTTACCACTCATAAAGCGCTCCATGGTAGTGGATCTGGCTATTTGAGAGACCGCCTTCTGCCGATTACCTCCCTCCGTCCCATCAGATCGCATAGAGTAGGCCTCCTCCGAATTCCATCCTCCAGTCAGTGCTGACTGGCGACTACGCGAAGGAGAGCCTTCTCAGTTGCAGCTCCGACGCTATGGAACAATCTCCCCGTGGAGATCCGCACCCTCACCACCGTCCAGGCCTTCTGCACAGCCCTCAAGATCTGGCTATCCCGTCAGGCCTGGGGATAAGACTTTACTCTCGCCCCTCCCGAATGTTGAATGAATGTTGTGTTTTTACTGCTAATTATTTGTTACTCACATTTTCTTTTGTGTTTTGTCCTGCACTCCCCTCCCCTATTATTGTAAGCCGCCCTGAGTCCCCTCAGGGAAAAGGGCGGCCTATAAAGGTTTAATAAAAAAAAAAAACTAAAAAATTTTTTTTTACATATCTGTTGTGATTCTTTTAGCTATACAAATAAATTTTTAATAACTATAACTTTATATATTTGTCCATTTACATTATTTCATACATTTTTTTCATTCTATATATAATATTCTATATATAAGTTTTTACTACATTTAAGTCATTTTGTATAATATTTATTTGGTATAATCTATCTCATATTTCTATCTTTTAATCATTTTCCGGTTTTGTAGTTGTCTATTGATTTGTTGATCTTTCTTCCTTTCTTTTTTGCTTTCCTGCTCCCCCCCCTTTCCTCTAGCCAATTGTACAATAAATTTCATACGGAGTAGTATTCAGATTCTTCTTTCTCTTTTAGTTCTTTTGTGAGCCTATCCATCTCTGCACATTCCAATATTTTTTTATTACATTTTCTTCTGTTGGTGTATAATTATTTTTCCAGTTTTGAGTGAATGTAATGCTCGCAGCCGTAATTATGTGTAGAATTAAGTATGTAATATTTTTTTCATAATTTCCTTTTATAATTCCAACAAAAATAATTCAGGTTTAAGTGCAATTTGGTGTGTAGTGATCTCTAGCCAATCTTTTATTTTTTTCCAATACTTTTTTGCAGATGTGCACGTCCACCACATATGGTAGTATGTTCCATGTTGTTGGCTACATTTCCAGCAGATAGGTGAACACTCTGGGAACATTTTCGCAATTCTCGCTGGTGGAAGATGCCATCTGTAGAACATCTTGTATATGTTCTCTCTATATGCCATTGCCATCGTTAATTTGTATATGCTGATCTCAACTAAACCATTTTGTTCTAGTGCTGGTGCTGTATTAAATGTTGTTTTCAAATTCTGACTATACATAAGGTAAGATGTTTTGATATGGGGTTCCCAATGGATCATTCGTTTAGTATATTGACCAACATGTGATTATGATAAAATAGACAGCTGCATGTTTTTCACCCATGATGTTGGATACCAGGCCTTTCCCCTACTGAAACCAGTTGGATTGTATTGCCCATTTCGGTTGTTACAGGTATAGCAGATTTTTTTTTTAAAAAAAACCTACTCTACCCAAATTGTGTAAATAATGAAAAAAAAAATGCATTCCTGATCATCTGCCTCACCATCTCAATTCCTAGGATCCTTGCATCCCCACAATTATCTGAATTATTTCCTAATTATTGATTCAACAATCACACACTCAGAATAAAGTTATGCATCATAGTTTTTAAAATGAACAGGTTTGTATGTAAACAAAACTGATTGTGGTATGCAATGCAGTTTTACTAAGAAAGGACTTGCAAATAAATTTGGTCTGTCTAAATAATTCAGTTGTTTAAAGCATAAAATTGAAGTCAGGCTTTTCATAAAGGTTCACAGTTCATTAGCAAAGCATATTCACTGCATGCAAGATGTTAATCTTTCTTGTCTTTTGACAAATGGGAAAGCTTTTGATTTGAAGTTCTAGAAGCCAATGTTAACAATATGTAGAAATGTGGACCAACTCTTTGTCTTTGTGTAAAATACTTCATATGTTATGTTGTGTCATGTTTGTTATGCTATTTACTATATTAATATCTATGTCTATGTATAGCTGTATCTGTATTTCTCTATCTATATTTCTATCTATATTTCTTTCTATCTATCTATCTTTATATTTTATTTATATTTATTTATCATCTATCAATAGATGATATAGATATAAGGATATGGATATTAATATAGATAGAAATATAGATATAGACATATATAGATATACATATGGCTGTCTACCTCACTGTAGTGACTCAGGCAGCCAACAATGTAAAAATATAAAATGAGAACAGGAAAAGTGATACAAACATGCATATACACACCACTAAAATAAGAAACCAATCAACATCAAGTAAAAATGCAACGTTTTAGGTCCCTTCCAACACTCAACTACTATGGCAGGGTGGAGAGTTCCTCTCCAAGGCTTTCTAAAAAGCTGGCAGGGCCAATCAAATCTCAGGGGTCTGGTGTTCCAAAAACAGATGCTGTGACAGAAAACTCATGTGTGGTAGATACTACAAGATGACATTCTTGAACCATCAGGACCAATAATGTTATTACTATTCTACTATTTTAATGTCCTTTAGTCAGCTATAGTTATTTTTTCACATTCATAAAGTTAAAAATCTGTTGTAACAAGGTATGTTAATAAAATGGTATGTAAAAAAGATACATTATTCTGTATTAATTAAATAATTGCCAGCCTTATGTATCTTAAAACCTCCAACTAATCTGTACAAAGTCACTCTTTTCTTTTTATAAACTAACCAGTTTCCCAGCACCCGAGTGAAATCGTTTAATAAATAAAATGCAACAACTTTCAGAAAATTGTGACTATATCAGTTAAGTGACAAGACTGTGTAATCGTAGGTCAACTGCTGAGGCCATATTCAGCTTCAAGTACCCATTGTTTTTTATAAAAGGAAATGATAGAAAAGATCCACAGGAGAATCATGGAAATGATAAAAGAGAAATCCCATAAGAAATGCTGAATGAGATAAAATGAAACAGTGTGTAGACTGGAATAAATCAGGGGCTGAATGAAATTCTGTCCATTTTGAATACACAGAATGGTTTTGCAAAAAGAATAGAAATAACTAAAGATGTGATGAAAAAAGATGACCATCTTATGTAAAATGGCTCTAGGTTTTTTTTTTATCTGACTGAGGTGAAAGTCATACATATTGATATTTTATTTCTAATTTTATTAATTAAATTTTATTTCAGGGCTTACAAAACTAATTGTCAGAAGCCACTGTCAGTTTTATGTCTTCATAATCCATAGCTAGCATAGCCTCATCAAATATCTGCTGAGCTGTAACTTCACATTTCTTAACCTGAAAGAGAAAAAAGTATAGATACTTTGGCCATATCCTCATGGCACCCTGCAGCTCCAGCATTTTGCTGATGCCAGCAGGACTCTCAGCCAGTTTAAGACAATTTGTCAAGACATACTTCAACAGAGACTTGTCATGGATTCAGTTCAGACAACTGATCACTATGGCCCCACTGGACAATGTCCCTGATGTTCTGTCCTTCCCATCTTTCATGCTAGGAAAGCACCTCCCTTTCCCCCCATTCTGTATGCCAGTCTTATTAGACATACTACTGTATACCATATGTTTATACTGGTGTCTCTGCATGTACAAATATCTGCATACCAAGATATATATATATATATATATATATATATATATATATATATATATATATATATATATATATATATATATATATATATATATATATATATATATATATATATATATATATATATATATATATATATATACTAAGCACAGTTGTATAAAAGTATACATGTTAAATTAAATTAAATATATATTTACAGATTGAAAATATAGTGTACACACATGCATACACACCGGCCTCCATACAACTCGGGAAGTTATATCAGGCATGAGACCTGAGGTTGGGTGCTGGGTTAACCCAGTTTGTCAAACCTCCAAATGGCCTCCCTGGCTGGCCATGCCCACCCCGCCCCTCCCAGGAATCTCCACATGGCCTGTTCATCATGCCAGGTAAGTGCAGCGCCCACATTGAAGCTCAGGGAGTGGGTGAAATGGGCCTACCGGAGGTTCCAGAAGTCCAGATATGGGCCTGTTTCTGGCCTCTGGAGGGCCTCCAGAGCCCAGGAGAAGCAATTTTCACCCTTGCAGAGGCTCAAGGAAAGTCTCTGGAGCCTGGGGAGGGTGAAAACACCCCTCCGCCATGGTGCAGGAGGCCAACTAGGCCACCCCCATCATGCCATGCCTACCCAGCAATGAAGCAGTGAACCTGTTGCTGCAATTTTTGAAGCCCACCCCTGCATAAGACCATGTAGGCTAGTATATGAATAAGCTCAGAAGGACATTGGGGAAAAAAACACCAGAGACTGAAAACACTAATATTTTTTAGATAGATTAGTGAACTAAGACTAAAGATCTAAATAAACCAATTGGACCACAGCCTGGATTGACTATGGAAAAGTCTGTGACTCAGTGCATTGCATATGGATTTGTGAATGCCTGCCACTATACAAAGTGAACAGGACACCAAGGACCTTCCAAAGAACTCAATCAGACTGTGGAAGACAACACCATAAGTCAATTCAAGACAACTTATAGAAGTGGTTATCTCTCTGTTCCCTCTCTGTTCTGGCTTGAACTCCATCAGCCAAATAATTACAAGGTCTGAATATGGATACAAGTTCAAGAATGGAACTACCATTAGCCACTTCCTCTACATGGGTGATATCAAGCTATGTGCAAAAAGTAAATGAAACATCAACTTGTTGAGCCACCTGTCATGGATATACAATGAAGATATTGGGATGTCATTTAAACTGGAAAGGTCTGTCTGTCTGGCTGTCTGGCTGTCTGGCTGGCTGGCTGGTAATCAAGAGAGGGAAGGTAATTAAGACTGATGGGGTAAAACTGCCAGCAGGCCACATAGAAGATATATAGACCAGCTGCAAGTACCTTAGTATCCCAAGATCACTTGGGAACCATGAGGAGGAGGCAAGGAAGACAACAACATTCAAGTATCACCAAAGGATAAAACAAGTTCTGAAGATCCATGACATCAACAGTATGTCCCACCAGTCATCAGGTATCCTGCCAGTCATCAGGTGCCGTGCAAGTCATCAGGTACCCTGCTAGTATAATAAGCTGGTCAAACAAGGACAAAGAAACTATTGATGTACAACAGTGTACAGAAGTTTCCACCCAAGCCCAACACCCAGAGAATGTACATCTTCAGGAAGAGGGTGGGCAGGATTTGGTAGTGTCAAAATTACTGCCCTGGATGAAACCCATAGTATCCAGGAGTATATGAGTAAGATGCAGTGGTGGATTCCGGATCCCGTACCAATGCCTGAAGCAGCAGCAGATATGGCAGGAAGATCAAGTAGAGAAAGTGCCATGGAAAGACAAGACCTTGGGAAATCCTACCAGTGTCTAGAAAGGGATGGGATAAAACAGCAGCACAGAACAGGAACAACAGTTTCTTAATTTATTTATTTTGTCAAGCATGTATAAGATATAAGTATAAACATGATTATGAATAAAGGAAATGGATATGAATAAGTGGGGACAATAGGTCAGGGATGGTGCACTTATGCATGCCCCTTACAGATCTCTGAGGAATGAGGTGAGGTCAACAGTAGACAGTCTAAGGTTAAAATTATGGGAGCTTGAGGATGAAACCACAAAGTCAGGTAGTGCATTCCAGGTGTTGACCACTGTTGCTGAAGCCTCTGTCCAGAAGATTGCAGTGCTAGGAGCAGCAATGATACTGTGCAGTACTCTCAAGATACCAGGCCTCTTGAGATTGAGAAAAACATAGGCCTTCAGAAAAGCTGTTAAGACCTGGCTGTTCTGGCAGGCCTGGGGCTGTTGACCTTACTATGTAGGGTCCAGCCCCAATCAGAACGTATGCGTGTTGGAGAATTTTTAAATTATTTTTATTTTTATTTTGTTTGTCTTCTTTCTTGTTCTGTGTAAGCCGCCCGGAGTCCTCTGGGACCGGAGTCCTCTGGGCGGACTATAAATCTAATAAATTCAATTCAATTCAATTCACCTTCAAGGGTGAGAAGATAATTCTTTTGGACACACAAACTGCATTTATCTCTGTGTATGTCTGCCTGTCTGCCAGAAAAGCAACCAGCTTTAAACCAACAATCTCTTCATTTTGTATTTAAAAATGTGGGTCAATAATGTCTGCTGCAGTTATTGATGGAGGAATCTCTCAATTGTATACCAATTAGGACACTTGTTTGCCATGCAGAACATCTCTACTTCAAAGCTTGGGAGAAATGTTATTTCATTACTCCTTTTTTCCCCTTTTCATTGAATGACTCACATTACTGTTATGTTTTTAAGAAGTACACTTCTGCACTATTTCATAATTTTTCCTTGTCACCCGCGTTATAAAGGCTATATTCCAGTTCCAAAATTGTCCCCATGTCCTTATTTGTTTGGGAGAAGGAAGGAGGAGAGGGAGGAAGAGAGAGCGGGAGGCGGAAAGTTTAGCATTTTAGGGTTTATAGGTAAATTTATCCTATTTTAATATGTATGTATGTATGCATTAAAAGTACGTATGTATGTATGTATTAAAAGTACAGTATATGCTTCCATTCTCACTTTCCACAGTGAGGATTCACACATCCTAAATGATACCTTTAATAGCATTAAACAACATCTGCCTATTTCAGGCCCTTGGGAAGGACTTGATAAATAAATAAAAATGACAAGTCTACCCTAAACATCTGGCTGAGTGTGCAACCAGGAATAAAATAATCATTCTTTCTGCAGGTGTTGAATTAACAATGTTGCCTTTATGAAGCATACATAACAGGATTACTAATCTTCTGTACTAGTCTAACTAAACAGGCTTCCTAGAATGGGAAGACAGTAGAACACGGACAAGTGGCCCATTTAGAGCACAGATGAATCCCTATTTATCCACTGAGAAACTAGTGTGATCAGCTAAGTATATCTGAAAATAGTTGTGCTGCAATTGCAAAATGTGTTATCCTGGTGTTTTGAGTCAACATAACTCCATAATTATTTAAAACAGTTAGTCCCTTTTAATAATTTAAACAATACAGTGACAAGACGAACAGCATTTCATATTGACTCATCAGTACCTATGTTACAATTACGCAATTAAAATCAGCCTCAAATATAAGATCTAGCAAGCGTATTAATTAATTAAGCTTATAACTTATGCAGGATAGCAACAAATGGCAAGCCTTACACCCATGGGAGGTGTAGATTGACATAAAGTCATTTCTCTCACGCACAAGGGAGGCTTCAAACAGTTAATGGCAACTGCCTCAGAAAACCACAGGAAACGAGAGTTCAGGTGGCATAATAGAACTTTAAACACAGAATTTTGATCTACCTGGTGACCCGTAGATAGTAAACGCCTTGCAATGGCTGAAGAAAGCATTTTATGGCCATGCTTTTTGTTGAAAAAGAGTCTATTGCTTTCTTAATGGCTGTGCACACAGCGAACAAATATTTTAAATTGAGTTAAGATTAGGTGGCCTAACAGTGCTTCCTACTTTAAAAAAAAAACATTTGGGAAGAACTCCCATGTTATTATATCTTCTCTGTGCATTCCTGTGATCCCGAGAGAACCTCATTATATTCTCACGCTTATGAAGCAGCTCAATACATTTAAAGAACTAACAACTGATGAGTGTGAAAAAAGGAGCACAATAAAGAGATTCATACAGAAAAAGATAACATGAATATAGAATGAGTAAAATCACAGGGGTGTGTCTGTGTGTGTGTGTGTGTGTGTGTGTGTGTGTGTGTGTGTTATATTAAAATATACAGAGATCTCTGTGTATTATATTAAAATACACAGAGAGAATGATGGAAGAAATCCTGGAAGCTGCTCTTGAGCCTATTAGCATTTCTGGGAGAGATGCCAATATATGGGAGACATTTGTTTGCCCACAGCCAATGAGTTACTTGCAGTATCAAATAATACATCTTTGATTTGTAAATAATGTACAGATTTCAGTGAAACTGAATGTCTAGGATTATGGGAAGGCAGAGAATGGTAGACAGACTGCTCATTTCAAATCTATGTTATCTCATTTCCATGTCCATTGAAATGAATAATAACATCTACTGAAACTGAAGGACTGAAAAATGCATAACTCCAGGCATTTGATGTACCACAGGCAATGTGCATTTATCAAAAACAATGTCCATTTTATTCCCCATTTAACCTATCTAGGGTTTAGTTATATTTTGTGCTCTATAAATGGTTTTGTAGGAATAAACATTAGAGAAGCAGGGAGCATAGACAAAGCTATTGTTGATTTGTTCCAGGCACAATACACCTGACAATCTAAAATCTATTCTGTTCTTTTATACTTCTTCAAAATGATCCTGGAGTACATGTTACTCCAAGATCATTTCTCAACATATGTTATTACATTGGGATTAAAAATGAGACTGTAAACATTTTATAGTAAGGCCTAGCTTTGCTAGGATATTTCAAAATGCAAATTAAGAAGCTGTCATTGAGATTGGAAGAAATGGGAAAACATCCTTGCTCAGCAATTATTATTTCCTCATCTTCATACTGAATTAAGTGCATTGTTTGAAGATTTGGTTGAGAGGAATAAATTTCAATGGGAATGAATATAAGATATTAGATTTAGGGAAGGACAATACAAGGCACCCATAAAAATGGAGGAATTGTATCTTGGAAAAAAGACTATTAGGACTTGGATATGGTTAGACCATAAGAACATAACCAGCACTTTCATGGATCCGATTCCTGGGGTGTCAAACTTGATTTCATTGACGGATGCATCAGCATTGTTTTTTACCTCGGAGGTGGGTGGGTGGAGGCATGGCCAGTACGGAATAGACAGCTAAATGTCACTCATGTCAGGGGCACCTATGGTGGCAAAGTGGTCTGCCAGCAAAAATGGAGCTTGGGAGGGTCATTGTGTGGCCCTCCCAAGCTCTTTCTTCACTGGCAGAGTGCTGGAGCAGGCCATTGCAGCCGAAAACTGAGCTCAGGAGGCCCATGTGTGGCCCTCCCAAACTCCATTTTCACTGGCAAAGACCCCATAGTCCTTCACTGTTTCCATGGTGGCCCCATGGGCGAGCCCACAGGCCTTGAGTTTGATACCCCCGATCTAGTCCAATGTTCTAGTTCTCACAAGGGTAAATAACTGCACAAGGAAACCCACTAGCATGCCAGCCAGGGGTGGGTTTCTGTACCAGTTGGTACCAGTTTGTTTCGCTTCATGCATACACACACCATGTGTTGCTCGTGCATGCGCAGTTGACTGTAAATTGCTCTGGTCATGCACAGAAACATGCCGGCAATGGCAAAAGAGTTCAGGGAACCGGTTCAGGGGCATAGCCAGCCTGGGTCGCTGTTGGTTCTGTGACCCAGGCCAAATTACCACTACTGGTTCGCCTGAACCTGTGCGAACTGGTAGAAGCCCACCTCTGATGCCATGTCCTTCAGAGGTAGTCCAACTGCAATCAGGGCTAATAGCCATTTATCCCCATGTCTTTCATAGATTGGCCCAGACCTTTTTTAAAAATCAGCCAAACTGGTAGGCAGCACTACATCTCACAGTGAATTCCAAAATTTTCTTACATGTTATGTAAAAGAGTACTTCCTGCCAATTCCACCAGGATTCAATTTTACTGGGTGACCTCCAGTTCAGAAATTCCCTTTATTGAAGTTAAATATGACTGGGACTTGTTATATTAGGATATCATGGTTTTTTATGTTGAATTGTACTGTATCATTATTCCCAATTGGTTTGAACACATGTGTTTCTCTTTTTAAGTATGGGCTCTACTTAGGAGTAGGTTTTGTACGGTCCCCTCATTGATTACATGAGCAACTGATCTAGCACAGTCATTTATAGAACCTAAATAGTACCTAAAAACATTTCCTGTCCCTCACAGTTTGAACACACATTAACACAGTCAATGTGAGAATAATTGAAATATTCCATAAGTGCAGGACTTCCTTTTCAGGATGCCATGATAATTTCCCTCCCCATTTCCAGATCTCTTTCAACATCTTAGTTAGGTAGATGATAGTCCACAACTAATTTTAACCTTTATGACTTGGTATTTTCACTCAGAGTGACTGCATTAAATGATCTGTTTCTTTGCAAATGTCAAGATAACTTGATTCAGTGGTCTTTTTTTTTACATAAACTTACTCCATTATGCATATCCTTGTTTTTCTAACAGATTTTGTAACTGGAAATAACTGTGTCCCATTGATTTCCTAGTCCATTAACTATATCTATATGCTCCTTTAAGAGCAGACATTGCTGTTCAGCCTAGCATTCATATAGAAATACTGACACAAGCACCTTTCCACAGTTTACATCTTCCATATAAGGTAGCGTATTTTTGCTCCTTTAATCCTTATTTCTTGCTACGTGTTCTCAAACGATAAATTCCAGGCTTTTGCTTTGAATTGTCATTTTCGTCCTGCAGCATCTTACACATATTTCTTCTTTTGCTGTTTTGAAGAAATAAAACAGCTTTCTTTTCTACCTAGGCCTTAAAAATATTGTTTTTCCTGCCAATCAAACTGACAGAGTTGCCATGTTCTCTTTTACAAATGTCAGGGCTGCACTTCTAACATTTTTTGCTTTTTCTTTCAAATGCAACAATGGCAAAAGAGAAATAAAAAAGACTTCTTTGTTTGTTCACATGGCACTGTATTATTTCTAATTTTCCTCACGTGCACACAGTTTTATTTATTTATCAGACATAAACAACTATCTATTTTACCAAAGATGATAATGGGCACCTTTGTTGAGATGGATGGCAGATAAAACTACTTATAAAAAAACCAAAAATATGAAAATATATAAAAATAACATTAAGTAAATATAATAAAATAGTAATTGTATTAAATGCTAAATGAATGCATATTAAGACAAAATTTAATATGAATGAGCACATCCAATCTATTTGTATATCACCACTGGGGTCACAGCAGAGATGGGTTGCTCCCAGTTCGGCCTGGATTGGTCGAACCGGTAGTAGCGGCAGCAAGAGGCTCCACCCACCTGCCTGGACACTTCTGCACTTGCGCATGCACAAGCGGTTCAGTAGTAAAAAAACTGGAAACCCACCACTGGGCCACAGCAAGGAGATAAATAACAGAAAATGCATGATATCTCCATACAAGTATTCCGATTCACATACTTACATCAGACATTAGGCAATTTGGTCTAGTGATTAGGGTATCTGACTAGAAATCAGGAGACCATGAGTTCTAGTCCCGTTTGGCTAGGTGACTTTGGGTGAGTCACTTTCTCTCAGCCAAACTCACCTCACAGGGTTATTGTTGAGGAGAAAATGGAAGAAGTATTAGATATGTTAGAAGCCTTGAGTTATTTATAAAATTAATAAAGGCAGGATTTAAAAAAAAAATCTAAAAAAGATATTGTGAAGTAAGTGTATAATATTTACCTAATGATATCACCACATGTGTCATTATTTGCTATAAATACTGCTTTAGATTCTGCTGAAAATAATTATTTCACTGAAACCATAAATCACATTACAGGGAGTGTTAAAACCTAGAATTCAGAATGCAGAAAATATTGCTATAAGTCATGAAAACAAGGATCTTTAATTAAAAAAATCAGAATTATCCAAACATTATCTTATTTTTCTTACAGACCTACGAAAGTCTGTTGGGGACTTGAATTCTGAACTAGGAAGCTAAAAAAGGTTTGCTATTCTCTCTTTCCAGCATGGAAATCTATTAAATCATAATTAAATTGTAATTTTTTGTGGTTTGCATAATGTTGCTCCTCTCAAATGGGAGTAGTTTGATGTATATGCATGTAATAGGGGAGAGAGAAATATTTTGCCCCTTCCCACCAGTTCTCTGCCATTTGCAATTAAATTATCTCGGGCAGCAGGGAATTGGGGAACCCGTGCAAGAAATTGTCCTAAACATCTATGAATAAAAAGGTTAAGGCTGAGGCCCAATCCATCTTGCTGACATATCTGCTGCTTAATTAGATTAGAATGAAGTTTTAGTGGACAAAAAGAACATAGGTTAACTCCAAGTAGTTTAAAAGTACAGCTGGGTTAAGATTTTTACATAAGAATATGTCATTGTTAGCACAAGAGGGAAGAAAAGATAAGGGAGGTTTTCTATACACACACACAGAGAGAGAGAGAGAGAGAGAGAGAGAGAGAGAGAGGGAGGGAGGGAGGGAGGGAGGGAGAGGGAGAGGGAGAGGGGAGAGGGAGAGACACGCGCACATCACTGGGCATAAATCAGAACAGCATTTTATTTTGGATATATAATTGCTTTCAGTTTGGGCAGGGCTGCATAACCTTGATCCAGTATGACATGTTAATCTGTGATGAATCATGACAGAAGGAACAATGGAACAGCTTGCTTCCTGAAGTTGTGGGTGCTCCATCAGTGGAAGTTTTAAAGAAAAGATTGTCTCAAAAAGACAACTGGACTTTGTGGGGTTTTTCTTTGAAAAACATTTTTCTCATCCAAGGAGATTCTTCAGTTCTGAATGGCAGAAGCTGAATGGACAAAATATTTTCAAAGAAAAAACCCACAAAGTCCATTTGCCTTGTGGGGAAAAAACACCTCTGGGACAGCCATGGCCTGGATGTTTGAGAATCTGCATAGATGTGCTGTCCCACTCATATAAACACATGTAACTGTGGTTTAGTGGATTTATTGACATTCCCTCACAGTCCTCCGGGATTGGGCGGCCTATAAATTTAATAAATGAAATGAAATGAACTCTCTTCAACACAAACCCAGAACTGTCCCAATTAAATCCAGCCACAAGCAGACCAATGCTAGTCCACAGAGCAATGGTCAATGTGTCCACAAGGTACTTGAAAGTTTCCCAATCAAAATAAACCCACCAGGCAAAATTAAATCCACAATACAAGAGAGTTCATAAGGCATGATTCAAGTCAAGGCAATCAGGGATGGGTTGCTGTCGGTATTACTGCCAGTTCACAACCTGCGCAAAATGTGCACGCGCGCACACACTCTTCAATGTAAATTGTTCTGCGTGCATGCACAGAACAATTTACAGTGAACTGCGCATGCGCAGTCACCAGAATCCCAAATGGCGAAGCAGCAGCGAGGGAACCAGTTCAGGGGCGTAGCAACTCTGGGTCACTGCTGGTTCTGCAACCCAGGTCTGAATTCCACTACTGGTTCACCCAAACGAGGGTGAACTGGCAGCAATCCACCTCTGGTATCAATCCAAACCTAGGCAAGAATCACAACAAACAAAAAGCACACAACTGGGAAATGAACACATTGTTCCCAGCATTACTTCCCTCTCTCTGCAGCTTCTGGTGCAGCCCCTCAAGAAGGGGGAGGTTTTCTCCTCACCAGTAATCTGTCTGACATTCTCTGCTCCTGCCTTTTCTCTGCCCTACGTGTTCTTGGATCAGTACAGCAGGAAGTTCCTCTTCCTCCTCACTGACTGGGTCTAGCCGCATGCTTTCTCCACCTGAAGACTCTGAGCTGTCCTGCTGCAGCTGTGAGCCAAATCCCTCTCAGATGGTTGCTTGGAGCCATTAACAGACTCCCCTCCAGTTGTGCCTGGAACTGGTTCATCTTTCTCTGAGCTGACATCTTGAGAGATAACCGGGGAAGCAGCCAGGGGACTCATCACAAAAGACATTAAGAAAAGATTGGACAATCGTTTGTCAGAGATTGTATAAGGAATCCTATCTTGGACAGAGGTTTGGACTAGAAGACTTCCAATGTCCCTTCAAGCCCAGTGATTCTATTCTATTCTGTTTTGTTCTGTTCTTTGCATATAGAAATATTGAACTGTACTATTTATAAAGATAAACAGTAAGTAATTGGGACTTTTATTATACTCTTCTACTGAATAGTGTTTAACAAAATCAATTGTTATAACTCAGCTTTGATTCTAGCTTGCTGGCCTTCAACAAAGAGAATAAAAGTATAAAGCATGCCATCAACATCCTCGATTTTAGAATTTGGCCAATTCTATTCAGGACAGCTAGTAAAAATAATATTAATTCTTTCTAATTATTATTTCCTTGCAGCTGTGCACAATTTTTTAAAATGAAAGAGAACAACAATGCAACAATGCTACCAAAGTTTCTGGTCTATCAAAGACTGAACTGCTATGTTGACTCACCTGGAAGCTCACTGTCCTCTGGTATCTTTTAGATCTGTCAGACCAACTGTAATCTCACCCTGCCGCATTCAAACTCTGTTAAGGAGGAAGTAACAGACAATTATTCCTCTGTTTTTTTTATATTTTCCTGTTTCTGCTTTCAATTTTCTTTCTATTCACATGGAATCTATTGTAAGTAGTAATAAAGAGGAAAATAAGATGGTTAAGGGCCATTCTCTACTTATAGCTAGCTATAGTACAAACATGATCCACAAACATGTTTTATTCTGTTGTGATTCCATGCAGTTCCTCTCATCTCATCTCTAACGCATGACCTTAGCTATTTCTCTATTGAAATAATGCTATCTTGCTCAAAGCATTCAGTATTCAATAACAACTACAAAATGTGTTAAATTGACTATGTTTTGCCATTCATTGCATTGGGCTTAAATCAGGAGATGAGATAGGGCCAATGACATATTTAGTGCCTTTGTGGGGAACAAACTGTAGACTGGTTCATAGTCCACAAGTTGCAAGGTCCAATGGCTGTCTCAGGAATTCTGGAAGTCCACAGGTTGTAAAGGGACTATAATCGCCTACCTATGGTTTAGTGGGAGTTACAGCTTATGCAGGCATATTCACCATATTGTCTGGTATCTGATCAACCTTTTCCATTCTCATGCTGCTGGACAGGCTTGTATAAAACATACAGAAAACTACTTTCTGAAACTTGAGACAGCCATTTGTCTGAATTTGTATAGGGCCTTCTGTTTGAGCAAGAGGTTGGACTAGAAGACCTCCTATGTCCCTTGTACTATTCTATGATTCTAAATAATATAATAGAAAAGTGGCTTAAAATAGGCATTTGTGTGAGCAGCATGTGATAAACAGCATGGTTGGCTGAGACCTGAAATATCATAAAATTGAAATGATGGCATCAGTATGCCACCTCCCCCATGTCTTTCAACACAGCACAGGAGTAACTATATACATTGACTCCATAAAGAGAAGAATGGAGAAATCACAAACAAATTCATTTCTATAATTCAGTTCACTTCATGAATCCATTGTTTCTGAAAAGTAATGTTTATTCATGATACAACAAAGTGGAGCATAGGAGGAGGGTTAAAGGAAGGAGTGTAGACATGATGAATAGATTCATTCCTCTTGTAATCATGAGACCTCCCTCTCCCTCCCTCCCTCTCTCTTTCTCCCCTCTCTCTCTTCCTCCCTCCCCCCCTCTCTCTCCTGATTGCTTTGTAAAGAACTGAGAATAGCAGATTATAGAGATTGAAGAATTGCACTAATAAAGGAGAATAGTTATCGTTTATGGTTAAAATGAGGGGTCCTTGGTGCTAGAACATAGAATAGTAGAGCTGGAAGGAACCTTGGAAGTCTTCTAGTCTAATCCCCTTGCTCAAGTAGGAAACCCTATACTAGTTCAGATAAATGATTATCTTTTCTCTTTTTGAAAGCCTCCAGTGATGGAACTTCCACAATTCCTAAAGACAAGTTGTTCCATTGGTTGATTGCTCTCACCATTAGGAATTTTTTACTGAATTCTAGGTTGCTTCTCTCCTTAGTTAGTTTCCATCCGTTATTTCTCATTTTACCTTTTAGGTGCTTTGGAAAATAGTTTGGCCCCTTCATCTTTGTAGGAGCTCCTCAAATATTAGAACACTCTCTGAGCTTGGTTGTTTTCTTGCAGACGTTTCTTTACCAAAACTAGGTAACACTATCAGTGACCGACTGGAACTGATGAATTTACCTAGTTTGGGTGATAATGATTACAGTGTGTTTTACTTCGGTGCTTTCATACTGATCTGAAAAATATTTTTCAGGGGAATATATTCACCAGCTTTTTACCATTAAAAGGTAAACGACTCACACATATGCGCTAGTCGTTCCCAACTCTAGGGAGCAGTGTTCATCTCTGTTTCAAAGTCTAAGAGCCAGCCCTGTTTGAAGACGTCTCTGTGATCATGTGGCCGGCATGACTAAACACTGAAGGTGCACGGAACACTGTTATCTACCCTCCAAAAGTGGTTCCTATTTTTCTACTTGCATTTTTACATGCTTTTGAACTGCTAGGTTGGCAGCAGCTGAGACAAGTAATAGGAGCTCACTCCATTACGCGGCGCTAGGTATTTGAACCGCCAAACTGCTGACCTTTCTAATCGACAAGGTCCATTACAGAGCTTTATATTGAATTAAAATTATTTAATGATATATTATAAAAACAAAAGTTACATATGAGATAAATGACAGAGAAATGATACCTACATAGACAAAGAGACAGATAGAAAGAAACCTACTTTTCATTAAAGATAATCCTAATATGGGATTATAATAATATGGTACTTGATAATTACATTTATATTTGAATAATTAAACTATACATTTTTATTCACATGTTTAAAATACAATCTAGTATGTTAAGAAATGACATTATTGGAATGACCTTGAGATACTGTGACAAGGAAGCATAAAAGCTTTCCAACTGTTGCCCTTTTGGACAAACATTTTGTGCTTTAAAAAAAGCTGAACAAATTACCTTCCGTCACTCTTTGGCAAATGTTTTATGCTAGCTGCTTCCCTTCATGAAAAACATATGCTATTAGGATGCTGTAATAAATGGAGCAGAACAGCCCATCATTTTTGCCTTTGGTTTCTGCCAGGCAGCAGTAAAGAAGGAAATGATAAAAGAAAAAAGAAAAATCACAATAGAAACATGCACAGAATATTTTATTAATTTCAATAATAGAAGCCACATTAGAACAACACATACACACAAACATACATTTTTTTAAAAACCTCTACTTCTATCTCCCCTCCCAGTTAGCTTAAAATATGAATAAGTACATATTGCAGTTTGTGAATAAAAATGAAAGTGATTGTAGGGTAGCAAGCAGACCCCTTTTGGAACAGCACAGCAATCCTGTTGCTTTCTGTGGTTCATCTGAGTCCACTGCACAAAAACAATTGTCCATTAAAGCCTCGGAGGATGACTCTTACTTGGCTTCCAAGGTTAGTAGTTTCCCCTATGAAATCTGCTACTCAGCATCTAGAGTGCCTCACAATCTAAAGCAATAAAAAAAAACCCTTTGAAAATAAGAAGATCATTTTAGTTTTAAGCATTCAAATGAGCCTTGCTGTTCTGAAATATTCTCATCCTTACAAAACAATAGCTTGATTTTGGTGCTTTCCAGTATCTTAAAAATAGATACAAAAGTCCTTGGACTATATCCGTGATAGCAAATCTATGGGATGCGGGCCACAGGGACATATATGCAGGGGTACACAAACATTGCATTTTGGGGGTTCGGGTGCATGCAGGTGCATGCATGTTTTGGGGACCTGGTCCAGAAAAGGTTAGCCATCACTGGAATATATAGTCTTTAGGTTGTTGTCTTTCAGCAGGTGCAATTGGTCTCATAGCTCAAACGTGAGAGGGAAGGAGACAAAATGTTCAACCTAGAAATACAGCATAAAGAGGACCAATACAGCTAGGGCCACTCAAGCAATCTCATAAATGTCAACCAATTAGGAATCATGCTAGCAACCTCAAATAATTGCTGCCTCACATAGAGGGATCCAATAATTCAGAAGGGACATGTCCCCAGTACACCCCATGGGGATTCAGACAGAATGACATGTTCCCAAAAGTGTCATTTCTCTTGATGCAGCCAGCAACCCTCCTTTTGACTGTAATAATAAACTTACCTGGTTGTTTTCCCAATTCCCAAGCAGCGATTCAGATCAGTGAGGCAGCAAGTCCAGCATAAGCAAAAAAAAAATGTTCAGGTTTTTTGACAGCTTTTGGGGAGAAAGGGAGGCCAAAAGCAGAATATCGTTTAGTGGAAAAATAAGCTTCTTTTGCCACTGCAATTCTGAATATGATCTGCTTTGTGGTTCAAAATATCCAGAATATTATCCACTCCAAATTTTTTTAAAAAATGAATCAACTATAGGAAGGCATGGAGGCAAACAATGCAGTGAATGAACAACTTGCTCTGATAAGATCATGGAAATATTTTATAATTTAGGAGATAAATCCATTCCAAGTTGATATCACAGCTCACCAGGGGTGAAATTCAGCAGGTTGTGACAGGTTCTGGAGAACTGGTAGTGGAAATTTTGAGTAGTTTGGAGAACTGGCAAATACCACCTCTGACTGGCCCCAGAGTGTGGTGGGAATGGGGATTTTGCAGTATCCTTCCCCTACCACGCCTGCCAAGCCATGCCCACAGAATCGGTAGTTAAAAAAAATGAATTTCACCACTGCAGCTCACCATTGCATTTCCTAAAAGTGCACAGAGGGACAACTCCCTAAATTGGTCCTGGTGATCCCTAAATTGCAATGGAATAGTAAAACATGCTTGAAATATCATGTTAATTATAGCCTGGATTTAATGATTTGCTTTGGAGATCTCCACAATTTCAGGCTTCAGAGTCAGGTTATTGCAGTTGTACTTAAGCCATGTTTCTCTTCTGAAATATGCTAGAGCAGTGTTTCTCAACCTTGGCAACTTTAAGATGGGTGGACTTCAACTCCCAGAATTCTCCAGTCAGCATTTAGGTTAAGATTTAACCTAATTTTAGGGTTAAGATTTAGCCTAATCTAAGGGTTAAGATTTAGGTTAGCTTCTTTTAAGGTATTAAAGGTATTAAAAGAGGAGAAGGTAGTTCAAACATGGTTCCAATATGGGCAATTACAGGCCAGGTGGAAAACAGATCAAAAAATTGGTTTTATCCAAGTTGAGGATAATCTATTTAAACAAATAAGAGATCAAAGCTTAAGGCATATAAAGAGGATATATAATGTATTAATACAGATGGATTCGGAAACAGAATTAGTTAAAGATTGCATGATAAAGTGGGCTCAAAATATTGAAGAACCAATAATGTTGGATACGTGGGAAAGAATTTGGGTAAGAAATGTGAAATCTGAAACACAGGCCCAAACCTGACCTGGCATTTAGACCTAAAAAATTGGCCTCGATGTATTTGAATTTACAACCCAAATGTTGGAGATGTGGTTCTCTTGATGCTACATATTTTTATATATGGTGGACTTGCCAAAAGGTTAAGGCATTTTGGATAAAAATATGGTGGATTATACAAAATATTCTTTAAAAAAGGATAAAATTTACTCCTGTTATTTTTGTTAGGTATAATTACTGATTGTACAGTGGTAGAGGTTAATCTGATTTTGCATTTAATAACGGCAGCAAGACTGTTGGTGGCGCAACACTGGAAGAAGGAAGATTTGCCTACAATACAAGAATGGACACTGAAAGTCACAAATTTAGCTGAGATGGCGAAAATATCTGCATATCTTAAAGACCATTCAAATGAGAGATACAAACGAGACTGGAAGAAATGGATCGATTATATACAAAATAAATATGGAACTAAGAAATTCCAGATAGCCTATGCTTAAGACTAGGATTGATTTGAACTGTTTAAAGTTAATTTAGCAAGGAGGAGCTAAATTCAATGCAAAGAGGTCATTAATTTCTTCTATTTTTTATCAATATATCTTAGACTGTGGTTGTTAAATATCTATACCATGTATGGGTTCTGGGAAGTCGGGGGGTAGGTTGTGGGGCCTCGGGGGGGAGGGTGGGTGGGGAACTATTCCAGGTTTGATTTTAAAGTAGTATGATTGCACATGTATATTATTTTCTCTTACAACATGATATTCTTTATGTAATAATATGCATGTGATTATATGTTATGGAAATGAAAATAAATATTCTTAAACACACACACAGAAAAGATTTAGGTTAGCTTGAGGAATTCTGGCAGTTGAAGTCCACCCATCTTAAAGTCATCAAGGCTGGGAAACATTGGGCTAGAGGCTGAAGTCTTAATAGTGAGGAAAATAAGAGGCTCAGTGAAAGACCAAACAAAGATCCAAACTTCTGCTGTTTTTCCAAAAAACTTCTTTTTCAATTTTATATCTATAAAAAAATTAATCTGATATATGAACTGAGGAACACTAATTGAAGAACCATTGATGAAAGACTTGAATGATAGGCATTTATCCTTGAAAACCACTAGGAAAGTTCAACTGGTCCAGAACGTAGCAATGTGCCCAGTAATGGGAGCCCCTAAGTTGTGTCCATGTACCTCTCTGTTGCATAAGCTGCACTGGCCTCCAGTTTCTCTCTGATTGCAATTCAAGTTGCTGGTCATCACTTTTAATGAATGACCTATACGGCTTTGGGTCAGGTTATATCTGCCTGACTGCCTTTCCCTAAGGACATCTACTCATCCAACCAAGTCAGGTAAGTTGGGCACACTTCTAGTTTCTTCCTTTATATATTGCTCTAGAAACAGCACTTAGATTTATATACTGGTTCACAGTGCTTTACAACCCTCTCTAAGTGGTTTATAGGATCAGCATGTTCTGACCTAGACTTCCCCAGAAAGCAGAGTCCTGGTCTCAACAAAACCCCTTTTATTGAACGAATATGAAATTCTCTCATTCACATTCAGCAAGGCCTGGCAAACAGTCTTTCCAAGGAATATTTATGACTATAGATCTTATCTCTCTTGGAAATCTGCCATGTAAATAAGGTGCTGTGCAAGGAAAGACTGGGCACAGAGTCTCTGAGATTCACTGACAGATTTTCACACTCCTGAAACGAATCTAACAACTGACCGAACAAATTGTTTCCTGCAAAAGCCTACTCCCCTTTCACTCCTTTTTTATTTCCTATGGAAGGGGCCAATCACCTTCCACCTGTGACTTTACTCCCAGGTCTACCCTGATTTTTGAGCTGTTCTTTTCTTCTGGCTCTGTGCTTGGGCACCCTGGGAACAGGCTCTAGCTGTTCCTCTTCCTCACTGTTATCTAGCTCCATAGGCACCTGATCACTGCCAGACAGTCTTAGCCCATCTCTGCCTCTGACGCAGAGCCCTCGTCTAAGCCTTCCCCAGCCTCCAGGACTGTCCCATACTCCTCCTCCACAACCTCCTCAGTGTCCAACTCTGCTGCCATCTCCGCTGGCAGGCCACAACACAACTATCTGGATCCTCATTTTACCAACCTCAGAAGGATGGAAGGCTGAGTGAACCTTGAGCCTTGAACTGGTGAGTTTCAAACTGCCAAATTGCAGGCAGCCAGCAGCCAGCAGAAGTAGCCTGTAGTACTGCATTCTAACCACTGCACCACTGCAGCTCTCATAAGATGGGAGCCTTTTGGACGTGTGTCTTTTCTCTTGGTAGTCCCTGTCCTATGGTTCACTCTTGCTTCTGAGGTTTGGCAGAGCTTTACTCTTCTAGCCTTTTCTGGAGGCTTTGAACACCAGACTTTCCTCAAAAGCTTTGGGTAAGATGAGGTAACTGCATATCAGAAGTTTGACTTGGTGCCAGGTTTTCATTTTTAATGTGTTGTCTTTATAGTTTTAATATGGCTTTTAGTCTCTTTTAAGTTTTTAGTGGGAGCCACCCAGAGTTGGTCATCAGATGGGTGGCTGTGCTTTGCTTTAAATAACTAAATAAAAAATTACGTAACAGCATCAAATTGGATCTTGGATCTTGCTCTTATTGTTTAAGCTTGTGGTTAAGCACAATACGCATAGCTCCTTGCCTGTAATAATGAAAAATTGTACATATGGAAGATAATAATTTATAACCCAATTTATAACACATGTTCATGTCACCAACTTATTAATTTGTTCCGCTACTGGTCTGGTGTTGTTCTACATCTCATTGGGAATAGAAAATATTAAAAATGGGCCAACTCCTAATTATATTTTCGTGATCAGATCAATGTGTTCATGTTCATATCAGTATTCAGACCATGTAGTATGATATTTAGAATTTATTTCTCTCACCACAATAAACTAGTTATTTAGCTTAAATGAAAATATTAGCGGCTAGGAAAGAAAATTGAGTTAATTCATATTTGTTTCTTTGGTAAGCTACTTGAAGAAATATTTTCCAGCTGTTTCCAATTTGCATTTAGTTATCATTTGATTGATCATACAGTGAACATTATTGAGGTGCTTTAGGTATTATAGTTCTCTACCTGAATGACTGGAAAGTGGTCTTTAGTGTTTAATACTGTGAGCCTGAGGCAGTTGGAGGAACAGATACTAAAACCATGTAGCAGGATTGATTAGGGCTTTGCAAATCCTTCAAAAGAGGTTCTCTGAAATGTATAAGGATATGTACAAAGCAACCATCATTTCCTGCAGTTGCTTCAGAAGCTACTCCTAGCAGTCTCTCTTTGTATGTGTGTGCATAGCTTGTTATATTATTTGAGGTGAAAGTGGCAAAATTTTGTGAACACATAAATGCATAGCTGGAAGTAGGATTTGTATACTAGTTGGTGTGTTCAGGAGCAGGTTTTTAAAAGACCTTGCTATTGATGAATAGTGTAATAGCCACCAACAATAAAAGTGATTTTTGTAGGTTTTTTTTTTTTAAAAAATCCTATTTTTGGATATTTGTCACCATCTTCTTTCTGTTGTGTAACATCATAGTAGAGTTTTTGCTTACCAACCACAATTGGGAGCAATAACTGTTGCTAAGTGCTGTAGTTACTAAGCAAAGAAGAAGAAGAATCATGTGATCATGCTGGACTTAAGACATCACTTCTGCTTCTATTATTCAGCAAACTGCAGCAGTTGTTAAGCAAGATATCTTATAACCATGATTTGTGGTTTCACTTCCATATTCTCCACTAATTCTATTCAGGTGTGGGATCCTATCAGTTTAACAACCGGTTTGCTGAGCGCACACTTCACACACATACCCTCGCTATGCTCATGTGCGCAGTTTAGAGAAGACTTACCTTCCAGATTACTGACTGGTTGCACAGCTGTTTCTTTTCTTACAGTTGTAACTTCGAGAAGTCTCTAAACAAGGCAGTCAGTAAGTGAGGACTACCTTAAATAAAATAGGTAATGTAAATTTATACACATATTCGGTATATATGCATGCATACACACAAAGACACACAAATGCTTTGATCCTGATTTTTCTATAAGTATTTAAAGTTCTGTCATTTTTCTCAAGGTCTTCCTTCAGTTCACTATTCATTCTTCCAGAAATAAATATTGTAAATATTGTACATCAACCATTGTAAATTCTTACCTTTGTTAAACAATTCTTGCTGAAGGTTTAATCTATTTTCTGAATCTGAATTCACCATATTGCCTATGTAATTAAATCTTTCTATGGTTGTCTCTGTAAAATGCATTTGACAGTGAATCTAAAGGTGAAGACACTGGACTTAATCTTGTTTTTAGGAACTACCGTATTGTTTTTATATAGCTTTGTCTTATAATGTGTCACTTTGAATTATTTCTTCTTTGTTTCCTTATTTCATAAATACCTAAGATCTTTTATTAGATAAGCCAACTCCTTTGATTCTATTTGGGGATTTTATCTGCTACACGTGATAAACATCTTGCATGATATAATTTAAAATTATATTGCAATTTTAATATAAAATTATATTATATTAAAATCTCACTAAAGCTGTACAGTTTATTTGGAAAGATTATGAAGAACTGGTGAACACTGTTATTTTCAAGCATTTCTTTATTGCCATAAGGGATAAAATCTTAAAAAGAAAATTAATATGTGCATTTAGTTGGATAAATACACTTTACTAAAATTAATGCAGTTTCCTTTTGAGTTGGAATCATATATTCCCTTAGCATAGCACATTATTGGATTAACTCCTAACCTACTTTAGTGTGTGTGTGTTTGTGTGTGTGTCTGTGTGTCAGAGGTGGTATTCAGCAGATTCTGACCAGTTCTGGAGAACCAGAAGCGGAAATTTTGAGTATTTCAGAGAACCGGTAAATTCCACCTCTGACTGGCCACACCCCCATCTATTCTCTGCCTCCCGAGTCCCAGCTGATTGGAAGGAAATGGGGATTTTGCAGTATCCCTGGAGTGGGGAGGGAATGGAGATTTTACAGTATCCTTCCCCTGCCACGCCCACCAAGCCATGCCCACCAAGCCACGCCACGCCCACCAAACCACAGCTACAGAACCGGTAGTAATTTTTTTTTAATCCCACCACTTGTGTGTGTGTGTACATGTACATGTATATAATTTAAAAATACTTCTATTTTATAGAGCCATGAAAGTAGAAAAAATTATTAGCAGTGTGCAACAATATGGAGGAAGCTTCAGCAGTTACCTTTGCCTCATCTTTGAGTCTAAGAAGGTTCCCAATCCATACATGGTTAAGACAGAGACCTAGAAGCATCACTGGGCCAAATTTACTGTTTGGTGTTTGAGGAGTGTATTAGAAATTTCACTCAAAAATAAACAGCGTAAAAAATCAGTGACACAAGGATGGAGAATTTCATTTCTTTTTAATTGGCATTTAATGAAAACCACTTATATATTACATAACTTACATATTTTCTTTCACACTCCAGGTATTTACATTCTATCTCTTTTGCATATTATATTAACATCTTGGGCAGTTTGTGAAGATTGTATCTAGAATCTGTCATGGCATTCTCATTTAGTAGACTAATTTAGTCCATTTCCATTATAAACATATTTTATATGTGCTACTACAATCTTTACAGGTAGTAATTATATTGTATATCGTAAAAATAGATTTAGCCCTATTAACAGGTGGTCAATTCCAAAATCTGTTCAATAAATGTACCATCCCACAGAGATAGACAGATGGTTTAGATATATTAATTATGGCCTAATATATTATGACTTGCCTACACTTTTCTTTTTCTCTAATTTTTCCCTGCAGTAGATGATGATTGAGATTTATTAAGCCACAATTACCACTAATCTTAGAACTAGATAACATGGTTTAATCTAGTGAAACAAAGTAAGGTATATTCTAGATGAATCATGATTAATGAAATGAGAATCGTTACTGTTCAATAAATCAAAGAAGGGAGGGAAAATGAGACCTTCTCATTTTTGTAGTTTGCAGATAGATTCAGCTCAAAACACTGTTCTTAAACTTATCACCCTGAGTTTATAAATCTGGGAGAGAGTAGCAGAAAAGCTAGCTAGCCATTGACAGTGATGATGGAACACAGACAAATAATCTTTAAATTATTTACAACGCATGCCTTCTTCCGTGGTACCTAAACATAGCCTCCAGTATTCTAGTTCCCAGACTACAAGGGCAAAAATAAATCAAAATGAAATAGAAATCCATTTAGCTAATCATTTTAATCTGTGTTTTTCTTTGCTAGAAGCTAGAAATCAGGAAAGGTACATCCCGTTGAAAACGAGATTTTCATGACTGTTGCCACAGGAACAGCAAAGCCTGAGAACGCTACATATTTTTTTTAATCCTTGGGAAGTAGATCACCTAATTAACTAATCAACATTCTGGGCCTGCATTTATCAAATAGGCAGCCAACATTCAACAGGGCCAAAATTCAAATAGAAGCTTAATTCATATGAAAAGAGCCAGTCTCAGTTCCATCAGAACTTGGAAGGACATAGTACTCCTAGCGTAAAGTTCGAGCCAACAGACTGGGACTGTGCAATAGGAAATAAACACCCTCTCTTTTCTGCCAATCAGATATCTGTTAAACAATGAGAAGCAAAATTTCATTCAAGGCCTGCTTTACAATTTCAACATGTTCTAAATGCCTCTCAGTTCTCTTTTATCCTCCCCGGGTCAAATGGTTCCATTATAGTCATGAAATGAAGAGGAAAACAATATTCTTCCTATTTGTTACCACTGATGTCCTTAAGGAAAACGGGACTTGCAGAAGTCACGAAGAATCAATCTTCAGTCAGGAAGTAAAGGCAACTCGAACTAAGCTCAACAAACATGAGATCACTTTATCCACACAGCTGACACTCAGCTTCAGTGGTAGCTCTCAATTGCTGAGGTGCTGCAGAACAAGGGGAAAGAGGACAAATGACAAGACACTGGAATGCAAGTACATAAAAGGAGTATTTATACGATATCACCATGCATACATTGCCACTTTGGTCTTCCTGTGGTTTGCTGTAGACGTCCCTGCAAGAGCTAACTATGACTTAAAATGCTTCTGAGATTATCCCAGGTTGGCTAGGTGGATCTCAATATTTATTATTATTATTATTGTACAATTGTATCACAGCGGCCAGTTGTTTCGCCGGATTTGGCATTGGTTACTAGTCGGGCCCCACCCAGGGGCCTAGGACGTCGTAACGTATTTTCGTAATATGCGTGCAGATCCAAGCAGTGCGGCTTTTTGCATTTGACTGATGGTGATTTTGTCAATTTTTAACTGTTTTAAATGTAATTCCAGTGCTTTTGGTATAGCACCCAGTGTGCCAATTACCACTGGAATTATCACTGCTGGTTTGTGCCATAGTCGTTGAATTTCGATTTTTAAGTCCTGGTATCTTGCGATTTTTTCATGTTCCTTCTCGGCGACCCTGCTATCACCTGGTATTGCGATGTCTATGATTGTGACCTTATTTTTCTCAACCAGTGTGATGTCTGGTGTATTATGCACCAGTACTTTGTCGGTTTGTATACGGAAATCCCACAAGATCTTGACCATCTGATTTTCGGTGACTTTTTCAGGCTGATGTTCCCACCAGTTTGTTGCTGTTTTAATATTATAATTTTTGCACAAATTCCAATGGATCATTTGTGCTACTGAATTGTGCCGCAATTTATAATCAGTCTGCGCGATTTTTTTACAGCAGCTGAGTATGTGATCAACAGTTTCATCAGCTTCTTTGCAAATTATTATTATTATTATTATTATTATTATTATTATTATTATTATTATTATTATTATTATTATTATTATTATTATACAATTGTATCACAGCGGCCAGTTGTTTCGCCGGATTTGGCATTGGTTACTAGTCGGGCCCCACCCAGGGGCCTAGGACGTTGTAACGTATTTTCGTAATATGCGTGCAGATCCAAGCAGTGCGGCTTTTTGCATTTGACTGATGGTGATTTTGTCAATTTTTAACTTTTTAAAATGTAATTCCAGTGCTTTTGGAATAGCACCCAGTGTGCCAATTACCACTGGAATTACCACTGCTGGTTTGTGCCATAGTCGTTGAATTACAATTTTTAAGTCCTGGTATTTTGCGATTTTTTCATGTTCCTTCTCAGCGACCCTGCTATCACCTGGTATTGTGATGTCTATGATTGTGACCTTATTTTTCTCAACCAATGTGATATCTGGTGTATTATGCGCCAATATTTTGTCTGTTTGTATGCGAAAATCCCACAAGATCTTGACCATCTGATTTTCGGTGACTTTTTCAGGCTGATGTTCCCACCAGTTTGTTGCTGTTTTAATATTATAATTTTTGCACAAATTCCAATGGATCATTTGTGCTACTGAATTGTGCCGCAATTTATAATCAGTCTGCGTGATTTTTTTACAGCAGCTGAGTATGTGATCAATAGTTTCATCAGCTTCTTTGCAAAGTCTGCATTTGGCATCATCAAAGGATTTTTCGATTTTGGCCTTAATGGCATTTGTGCGGATAGCTTGTTCTTGCGCAGCCAGGATTAGTGACTCTGTTTCTTTCTTTAATGTACCTGTTGTTAACCATAACCAAGTTTGTTCACTGTCCACTTTATCTTTTATTTTTCCAGAAATTGGCCATGCAGTGCTTTGTTCTGCCAACTCTCCATTCTTGATTTTATCACATCTTTTCTGTATTCTTGTTTCGTCTGTTGGGCCTTCAGTAGATTTTTGTTCTTTACTTCAATTAATAGATGTTCTTGACTTTCTTTTAAATAATCAGCCAGTGCATGTTTTTCTTCTTCAACTGTTTGCTTCACTTGTAATAATCCTCTGCCACCTGATTTTCGGGGCAGATACAGTCTATCAGTATCACCACGTGGATGTAAACTGTAGTGCATTGTCATTAGTTTCCTGGTTTTTCGGTCCAAAAGGTCCAAATCAGCTTGTGTCCAGTTAACTATACCAGCTGTGTATCTTATAACTGGTATTGCCCAGGTATTTATGGCCTTGATTGTATTTCCACCATTCAATTTAGATTTCAAAATTTTCCTAACTCTGTTGGTGTACTCTCGCCTGACAATAGTTTTTACTTCTCCATGCTTGATGTTATCCAACTGCAGAATGCCTAAGTATTTGTAGGCTTCATTTTCTTTGCATTTAATTAATTGGCCATTGGGCATTTCAATTCCCTCACATGCAGTGATTTTGCCCCTTTTTATGGATACAGTGGCACATTTTTCCATGCCAAACTGCATTGAAATATCGGTGCTGAATACTCGGATTGTGTTTGTCAATGATTGGATTTCTATTTCTGACTTTCCATAGAGTTTCAAATCATCCATATATAGTAAATGCGAAATTTTTTCAGCTTCTTTGGCTGTTTGGTAGCCTAATTTCATTTTTTTTAAGATTACTGATAGTGGGATCATTGCGATGATGAAGAGAAGAGGTGAAAGTGAATCACCCTGGAAAATTCCTCGCTTGATATTAACCATTCCGTAGATCTCATTCCCTACTGCCAACTCAGTTCTCCATTGTTTCATCGCCTTTTCAGTAAAGGATTAATATTTTTGCTAATGCCAGTTGTTTCTAAGCATTTTATGATCCAACTATGTGGCAGTGAGTCAAATGCCTTTTTGTAATCAATCCAGACCATATTCAAGTTCGTTTTTCTGTTCTTACAATTTTCTAATATCATTTTATCAATTAGAAGCTGATCTTTTGTGCCCCTGCTCCTTCTTTTGTTGCCTTTTTGCTCTACTGGCAAGATGTTGTTTGTTTCCAAATAATCCATCATGTTATCTGCAATAATGCCTGTGAGTAATTTGAAGGTTGTTGGCAAGCATGTTACTGGTCTGTAGTTTTCAGGTGTTGTTCCTTTAGTTGCATCTTTCTGAATCAAGTATGTTTTTCCAGTTGTCAACCATTCATCAATTTGGCCCTTTTGTAAAATTTCATTCAGTTGCCTGGCCAATATTGCATGTAAACTGGTCAGATATTTGAGCCAGAAACTATGTAATTGGTCCTTTCCAGGTGATGTCCAATTCTTTACCTATTTAACTCGATTTTTGACCATCTCAGTTGTTATTTCTAATACTTGCATTTGTTTGTTGCCAATGCTTTTCTCAAAGTCATGTATCCACTTTGCTTCCTTGTTGTAGTCCTTTGCATTTTCCCACAATTCTTTCCAGAATTCAACTGTGGCCTGTTTTTCTGGTTTTTCACTTTTGGTGTCACCATTCACATTAAGACTTTGAAAAAAACGCCGTTGGTCTGATCGAAATTGCTGATTTTGTTTATATTGGATGATTCGTGCCTCATATCTTTCAATTTTTCTAGCTGTTGCTGTTATCTGCTGTTTTACAATCTCTACAGCTTCATTGATGTTTCTTGTATCCAATCTATATCTTCTGATTAGCCGATCTATGATTTTGTTGTTTTTAAGCCGTTGCTCATGCATGTTCTTTAAGTTATTAGCATCTGCCCTTAATTTTTTGATTTTTTGTTCTAAACGGATTTTCCACTTTGGCTTTGATGCTTTTTCTGTTGTGTGACTAGGTACTTTGATTTTAATGCCTAGTTCATTGGTGACTATTACAGCTGCGCTGTACATTAACTGGTTTGTTTCCAAGATGGATCCCAGTTCAATTGTTGAAAACACTGCATTAACCATTTTCATGATAGGGGCCAAAATTTTCTTAGGCACAGTTTTTAGTGATGGTAAACGTTGCCTTTCCTCATTAAGCAGAAAATGCTCCATGATCTTATCCTTCAATTCTTTTTGTTTTTGAGTTAGTTCATCAGTTGGTTCAGTGATAACTGGTTCTAGTGGTGGTGATGTTATTTCCTCCCCGAGAGCTTCTTCTGGGAGTTCTACTATAATGTCTTTAGTTGTGTCTTGAATATCAGTTATTTCCGCTTGTGATATTGTTTTTTGGGTTTTGCAATTTGCCTGAATTTCCTCATGTTCAACTTCACTAAACACTTTATTCCGTATAATAAATCACCTTTGATCTGCTAGTCGTTGTTCACTAACATTTGAATCTGGATATTGTTGTTTCCATAATTCATACATTCGCTTTAAATAGCCTCTTTTTTCTGGCTCTGAGTTGTAGTAACAGGCCATTATGGCACGGTTTTCATCTGTACTATATTTTTGTCATTTTGTTGGCTGGTCCACTTGTAGCCCACTTGTCAACGGATGTCCAGGGACCCCAACATCCGCCGCGGCCCTTGTTAACCCGCGTGACGACCGATGTGGTATGGAATTCTTATTTGTTTTTTTCACCATATTGTATGGGTTGGTGGGGTTTTTTAACGGGACCAGATGCCCACCTGACCCCAACCTTCCTCCTTTCTCATCCGGGCTTGGGACCGGCAACGGCGGAGTTGTTGTTGTTGTTATTATTATTATTTATCAACAAGTACAAGGAAACAAGTATCAGTATGAAAAAGTGGCACAAATAAATGGATATAAATAAGCAAAACATAGCCATAAACACATAAAATAAGTAAATATAAATGGGGACAATAGGACAGGGAAGGTAGGCATGCTGGTGCTCTTATGCATGCCCCCTTAGGGACCTCTTAAGAAATGTATAAGGTCCACAGAAGACAGCTTAAGGTAAAAGATATGGGGGTTAGAGAAACTAACAACAGGATCAGGTAGGGTGTTCAACACATTTACTACTTTATTGCTGAAATAGTTTTTCCTGGAATCAAGATTAGAACAGATTACATTTAGTTTGCATCTATTGATAGCCTTTGTGTTATTGTGGTTGAAGTAAAAGTAGTCATTAATGGGTAGAACAGTTATGGCAGATGATCTTGTGCACTAAGCTTAGGTCAGAATGTAGATGGCGTAGTTCAAGGTTATCCAGGCCTAAAATTCAATCCTGGTGGTATATGGAATTTTATTACGAGCAGAGGAGTTGAGTAGTTTCTTGGAAAATACCTCTGGACTCTCTCTAATGTATTAATGTCAGAAATGTTGGGTTCCAGGCAGGTGAACAGTATTTAAGGATAGGTCTGGCAAAGGTTTTGTATGCCCTAGTTAGCAGTACAGCCTTACCATGCAAGTCCACATTGTATTATTCAATGATTTGTAAACTACAGTTTACAAATTAAATCGTACTGTAAGTAGCTGGGTTCAAAAATGTGCTAAGCCATAAACTAGAACCAATACATTACAATAGTTTGTTCACTTGCAAGAACATTTATAAAGGCATACTATGCTTTATTATGATATATGAAATTGGCTGGTAAGTATTATTGTATTTGTATCAAAAAGCTCTAGAGATGAATTTTTTTCACTATCACAATAGTGTGTCCATGGAATTACATTGCACAACTGTTCAATTTTTAATTCCTAATTTCCTAATTCCTTCTCACATCTGGCAGAGATCTTTCATGGCAAGATGGGGAGAGGAATAGTCAGCTTTACCTGTTTGTGCCCATTTTTTATATGTATAACTGCAGGAGGAATAAAAGCTGCAATGGACACTGAAATGAAGTACTGTTGAAACCCTGTTTTTGAAGAATTTATCATAGAAGACAATGACAGCAAGAACACATACACATCTGCATTGGTACTGTGGAAGATTGAAGAGGATCCCCTTTTCCTTTGCACGTCTCTTTTATGCTGAAAGGGCTATTAATCCAGCTGAGGCAATTTCTATACAATTTTAACAAGTTCTGGATTGTAAATTCTTCTATAGTTGCATCTAAATTTTAATTAACAAGTTTTGTGGATTGCATCATTACATTGTTAATCATTCTTCCTCTTGTATGTATTCCTACTTCAGGCAATTTAAGAAAAAAAAATTCAGGGAAGAGAAAAATGATAACAGATAACTAATAACAAAATGGATATCCACATAACTTTATATAAAAATAAAATAAAATAAATCTCTGATTGCTCAACCAATACAGCAGATCCAACAAAAACCCTAAAAAGAATTACTCTGGCACACAACAAGAATATGTCAGAAACTACCAACAGACTACTACAGCCACATGGAATCAATGTAGCACACAAGCCAACTAAAGCCCTTCTATTGTGTCCCACCAGGGGAGCTGGTGGCAGACTCAGACAGTAAGGAGGTTGGGGAGGAACATGGGTCAGTCCTGGAGTCTGGGAAAGGCTCTGATGAGTGCTCTGCATTGGAGGCAGAGATGGGGCCAGGGCCATCTGATAGTTATCAGCTGCCTTCGAAGTCGGACATCAGTGGGGCAGAACAGCTGGAGCCTATTCTCAATGTGTGGAACAAGGGCCGATTTGGGAGTAAAGGCACAGGTGGACAATGAATGGCCTCTCTCTTGGGAATAAAGAGGAATGAAAGGGAAGTGGGGTTTGCAGGAAACAATTAATTCACTTAATTAGTGTGAAGATTTGTTTGTGATTCTTAGAGTCTTCTTGCCAAGTATTTTCTTGTACCACATTGTGTTTGGAAGATATCAGCCTGGCAGCTCTCCAAGCCTGATAAAGTCTGTGACTTTATCAGGCTTGGAGAGTTCACCCTTGAAAGACTGTTTGCTGGGACTTTGCTGAATATGAATGAGAGAAATTCACATTAATTTAATAAAAAGGGGTTTTGTCCCCTAATAAGGAGTCTGCTTCATGATTTTGTGAAGCCTAGGTCAGAACACCATCAAAACATCCTAAGCAAATGAAAAGACACAGCAATCTCAGAAGGAAAAAAGACAGGTATCATCTGCAACATACAATGCAATGACTGCAACAACCACTATGTAGGACAAACAGGCAGAAGGCATCCATGAACACCAACTTGTAGTCGTAAGACATGATGAAAATTAGTTTGGGTAATGAAATGTTTGCAAGAAAACAAGCAAGCTCAGAGAGCACGAGGGACACCTCAGAATATTAAAGACAATGTTCTTGTAAAAGTATTCTTAATAAAGGATTGTTTATTGGAAACTCCAAGGTATTGACCAAATATGTCATGGACTATGTATGGACAGGTGCATCTTATAGAGATTCTGCTCCCCTAAAAAATATTCTTAGCAGATGGTATGCTGTTCAAAGTTATAATCACAGAGACCCAGGAGGCTGGACTTTTTTCTTTGCTGTTGTGCCCACTTTATCTTATTTATTAAATTTATATGCCACCCATCTCATTCTGAAAAGCAACTATGGGCTGTTTATGGGACATTCTTCTCCTGGACATTAAGTTAATTCCTTTTGATGTTCCAAAAATCCCTCAAGATCTGGTATCAGGTCTGCAATTCCCACAGTGAACTGGGAACTTGTTTGGATGGCTCTACTATTTTGATGAATGTTCTCAGTCTCTCTCTGCTTGGGATTTGTATATAATTTTAGCTTCAGTTCCATTCTAATGTTGATTTCTCTATTTTAAATGTCTGTTTTTATGTTTGTGCTTTTTATTAGGATATGTTCTCATTTTTGTGTGAAATGGAAAACTATTTAAATGTGACAAATAAATACACAGCATGCAAATTCCTCCCATGATACCATTACATGCATTGTAAAAGCAGAGACATGGGACCTGGTTTAAGTAAATGACATATACTATACAATTAGAGGATTGCTAAATTATTGCAGAATTACTTGAAATATTTAGCTCAAATCAAAATGTCTATCCCTTTAAGGTATACATTAATTAATCTCAGGAACAATATAAAAACAAACTTTAGTCAGCACCTCTGATTTACTAGAATAATTGTGCTTTTGCTAGGCCTCTTGTTGTTTGGGGGAAGAATATTCTGACATTTTTTTATGTCTACAGTTCAATTTTAGTGCCTATGTGATCCCTAATGTGTCAGTCTCCTACTCCATTGATCTGCTCCAGTCCATTTCCTGATTTGCTTATTCATTTTCACTGCCTCCAGAAATGAAGTGTCTCCAAGGCCTATTGTTAATCATGGAAAGAGAGAAAATCTCATTGGCTTAAATAATGAAAGCTATACTGCCCCCTGTTCCTCTTCTGTTAGAGATCAAGCTTATCACCTTGGAATTTAAATCAGAGTTTCAAAAACTAGCCTTGCAAAAAAATACTTTTGTGCTGATCATTTGGCAGCTTTCATTTTGTTTTCCAAGTTACTACAAAAGTTCCTGTTAAGGAAATCAATGTTGATATGTTAACTTGTGCATTAAAGAACTTCACTTAAGAACTTCAGTGATCTGTGTAGAAATTTGATTGATTCTATGTCATCAAGTCTTTGTTATCTCCTAGTGACCACATATAGATTTTTTTTCTATGAGTGTCCTTAACCTGGTCTTTCAGGTCTTCCAACAATGCAGTCATTGCCACTACAACTGAGCCCATACACTTTGCTGTCCATAATTGTCTGCCTCCCTCCATTTCTATTTTCCAAGCATTGGAGCCTTCTTCAGAGAGCTTGGTCTCTGTGTCTGAAGTAAGATAGTTTGAGCCTTGTAAATCAAGCATTTGTAAATCAAGCGACAGCTCATGTTCCTTCATTTGATAATCTATTTGATTTGCTTTCTTGGCTGCCCATGATATTCTCAGGAGTCTTCTCCCACACCAAGGTTCAGCAGCATCAACAGTGTTCCTATCCTGCTTCTTCGAAGTCCAACTTTCACTTCATATAAATGTCACAGGAGTACCATGAATTACACAAGTCTGATCTTTAGGTACACATATCACACAATGGTGAGATTCAGCCAGTTCGCACCGGTTCAGGCAAACCGGTTGTTAAATTACCCCACCCCCTTTCCCGGCTATCAAAGTAGATCCTGTATGCTGTGTCACAATGGAGAAATAGGCAATGGACCAGTGGGCAAGAGGGAAGGAGGAGGGAAAGTAGCCTTCTCCTTCCCTTGTGCCAGCCACTCTGTTGTCCATTTCTCAATTGCAGCGCAGTGCAGCATATAGGATCCACTTTGATTGCAGGGGAGGTAAATAATTTGCTTGGCCAAACTAACTCCACAGACTCCCCTACACTGGGCCCAGCTTTGATCATGCTGCTAACTTAATTCCTTTCCCCTCTCACTTTTGCCCACAGACTGACCAACACCCTCTGCATGCAACTCCACATGGAGGGGGAGGATCTCTACCTCCACCTTACCCCAATTCTTCACCTTCCCTCATGATCTCTTGGGAGCCTCAACTCCTTGTCTCCATTGTCTCCCTGTTCCTCAGAAACCTCACCACTTAAAGGAGCCACATCCAGAAGGCTGAAACAGCCACAAGAACAACATGCAGACAAGCACCCTCGGAAACAGCCTTTGGGCAAAGGATGGAAATTTAACAAGGTCAGGTTGGCTGTTGTGGGAGTCTCGTCCCACATGTGTGTTAGAGCTGGAGGATGAGGATGGGCTATGCCTTCCACGACAGCCCCCTGATCCTGGGTGAATTGGTTGTTAAATTATTTGAATCTCACCACTGATATCACAGCATTTGAGTATCTTTTCCAGGCCTCCATGATTGCTTTACCAAGTACTAGACTACAGCATATATTGTTATTCTCTTACAACAATATAAATTATCAAGCTTACCTGGAATGTGAAAAATAGTGGTTTGCTTAAGACCATTCAGCTGGAGTGAACCTTCTATCACACAGGTGAAACTGAGAAGCAGAAATGTTTACTTCCTCCTTTTGAAGTCCTAAAAAGGGCATATAGAGGCTTTAATGTCGCATACTCCTTTTCTATGGATGAAAGGGGGAAAACCTTTTATCTATGGTTTGAAAAAAACCTGCCTATTTTATGAATAGATGGTTGCTTTGTTTTATTTTAAACTGTCCAGATTTTTGCTTTATTCAGTAGAATGACTTCAAAACCGGTAAGGAGTCACCCTGATTGATTTTCAATACAAATAACAGTGAGCATTTTGATTCTTTTAAAATGATACATGATCTTTTAGAGCTAAGATACAGTTTCTGATTAATGCTTTGTTTTCTGCTCTTTCATCGTTCTCCATTATTTAGGGGGGGGGGAGGGAAATGGCCAGAACCAAATCCAATCATGTTTACAGAATTAATTCCCCCTCCTCAAATTTCTAAGCAAAAATGTTCAGAATAGGAACTTGGATTGACAAAATGATTTTTTTTTCATAATACTGCACACCAAAGGCAATAGAAGAACATTTAAGGCAATATATGTATTTATATATTTAAATATGTCTGATGCCACATGAATGTCCATAATTCTGCCCATAAATATAGGATCATTTGTTGATAATGGATATTATAGTAATGTCAGTGGCACTTCATTACTCTTACAGAGATGCAACTGTTCTGATTCTGTTTCATACCATTTTGTTTTATAAAAATTAAGAAATCAGAATAGGACTATGCCTGATTAGTTCAGAATAAACAGCTCAGTTTGTAAAAGACAAAAGACACTAAAGAATTGCGTAAATGCTGAGCACCCTCTACTGGTATTTTAGACAATTTTCTACTTCTCAGCCAAAAACGGAAAACTGGAGAAACTAGACAGCCTCTACACAAAATGATGTAATTTGGGAGGGAGGGGAAAAAATGAGTCTCAGCAAAACGTTCTTTGTTCAGAATCCTCAAAGAGTTCTAAATAAGCCCTCCTTATTTATTCAGAAAATAAAGAAATAAATAGGAAGCTATAAAATCCACAGATTCTGGAATGTTAGTTTTCTGGAACTGAAAATATTCAACATATTCCAGGAATCAATATCTAGGTAGAACTGACCTATTTCATTGCCAGAGAACATTTCTGCTTCAGAAAAAGCAACACTTTTTAGCACTGCCAACCAATGGCATTATCTGGCGATTGTCCAAAGGGGAAATGAAATATTCTAGAGTTCTCAGAAATGTTCTGTTCCTAAATGAATAGATTTTTTATATTACTAGAAAAAGTACATTTTCCCCAGAGTCTTCAGGGATATTTTTTTTGCTAAAAGCTGCATAGTTTAATTAGCATATCCAAAATGCCAAAAACCAAAATACTCATTTAATTGTGAAAAAAAAAGAAAAGAAAAGAATGCACATGCAAGGGTTGTTTCTAAAGGATATGAAAAAATACAAAAGAGATACTACCAGTAAAATAATGCCCACTCACCAGTTCATAGTAAAGTCATTAGAAATAAATTACAAAAAGGTCTAAGTACCTTAGGAGATAAATGGAAATTAATGGGAAATAATTTATTCTAATAGCAAATAGAACCAAGGACTTGCCATGGAAATAGTTTACTTACTGAGTTGTTTATAACCATATTATTTTATTGTAATCTTGTTATTAAGACTCTGGACATATCCTCATTGCACCATTAAGCTGCTCTTCCCAATGGTTTTGTCAGCTTGATTCTGGAATGGATCCTGTCCAAATGAAAACTTATGTGCATTGATCCTTTATGTTACTCCTGTGAGCTAATTGGAATCTGGGGTGAAACTCTTTTACCTCATGTTACCTCATGTTAATGAAAAAAATAATGAAATTGTGCAATGCTGGATTTCCCAAAGGTAAGTTTTTCAAAAGACAACTAGACCTGTTTTTTTCTTTGAAGATGTTTTTCTTCTCATCCAAGAAGCTTCTTCAGCTCTGGGCTTATATGCTGAACTTATTTTTAAAATAATGAGAAGTACCGTAACTACCACAGTGAAAGACAAATATAGTACTTTTTTAATTATTTTAGAAAGCAAGAGTTGTACGATTCTGCTATTATAGCATTCTTGGTAAGTGTACCAAAATTAGAGACCATCTTTTTCTCTGTGAAATAGCTATTAAATTGTTGGGGGGGGAGAGAGGGGGTGTTAGCATGTGGAGAAGAAAACTATACCAGACCAAATGGCAGAACTGAAGTTCAGGTGTCAGCAGACCCGTGAAGCCATGAAAAGTTTCATAGGAAACCACTTGCCTATGTGCTAGGCATGTTACCAAAAGTACAGAAGACATGCTTGAGTATTTTTATAACTTCTATACCTTCAAGGTAAAGGTAAAGGTTCCCTTCGAACATATGTGCTAGTCGTTCCTGACTCTAGGGGACGGTGCTCTCTCCATTTCAAAGCTGAAGAGCCAGTGCTGTCCGAGGACATCTCTGTGGTCATGTGGCCAGCATGACTAAACACCAAAGTTGGAAGGGAACACTGTTTCCTTCCCACTAAACGTGGTTCCTATTTTTTCTACTTGCATTTTTACATGCTTTCACACTGTTAGTTTGGCAGAAGCTGGGACAAGTAACAGGAGCTCACTCCATTACGTTGCACTAGGGATTCAAACTGCTGAACTGCTGACCTTTCTGATCAAGAAGCTCAGCATCTTAGCCACTGAGCCACCGTGTCCCCTTTCTATACTTTTCTAGGGGTTATTCCAACAAAAGGGAGAACACTGAATAAAGACATTTGGCTTATCAAGACAAATCTGGATTCTGTCTTTTATTTTTCACCATCTCTTATTTTTTTACCTAGTCACAACTGAACCCCTGCATAACATTATGATTGCTGATTGCTTTTTTCAAATTGTTTTAATTATTTTTTTTTTGATGGAAGGAGAGCACTGCTTTAGGTTCATTCAGGAAGAAAAGTAGTGTACTTGATTTTCCAACAACAGCTTATTATATGACCAAGTATGATCTTGTTATGGATGGAGTCTTTTTTATCTGAAGAAGTTGTTATAGATTTTAGAAGAGCTACTTAGTGCACACAATTGATCTCACTCTCTCTTTTTACTGGTATATATATTTATTTTAAAAGTTCAGGATTTGTTCAAGGTAATATGGTATGTGTGTGTGTGTTTGTGTGTGTGTGTGTGTATTTCTGTAATTCTATATGTCTTGAATTGTGACAATATTAAAAAAAAGTTAAAAAGTTTGATTGGTGGTTGTGAACATTATAGTGCCAGGTTTCTGTGGGAACCAAGAAGGTCCTTGGAGCAGAGGTTGGTTCCTACCAGTTGAGACCAGTTTGGCCGAACCGGTACTGGTTTGCTGGCCTGGGTCTCCAGAATTGACAGTGACCCAGGCCTGCCATGCCTCCAAACTGGTTCCCCGGCTGGCGCAGCATTTTTTAAATGTTCTGTGCATGCACAGGTCTATTTATGGGCAACTGTGCATGTGCGCATAGTGTGCACCAGGCACACACATAAAATTGTGCATGCCGGCAGCAACCTGCCTTGGAGCTGTCATTCTTCTCCAGAGTAAAGAAAATACAGAGACAAATGATCTCAATATACATCAAGAAGCTAAGTTGTGGTAGCCCTATGCGTGACAAGGAGGCAAAGGCCAGATCTTAATTTTTGCAGGAATACGCAAGTCCAGATTCAGTGGAGCACCCAGAAATAGGATGAGCATTTGTTTCTGATCAACAAGGCTGACACATTGTTTTTGTTTTTCACTAAAACCATAGGAAACCTTTGCTTTGGGATTATTTGTCACTGATATTTGGTGATACAATTTCTACGGCTGCTGAAATCTACAGCATCAGGCATATTTCTTCACACTTAGCTTTTGTACCACTTGTTTTCCCTTCTTACATTCACTGTGCCCTTGCTTCCATCTTCATCTTTATTACATTTTGGCCTTAGGCTGGTTCTGAGCCATTTACCCGCAGCCCAGAGAAATAGCATCATTATACCAATCACCATCCTTATTTCAGATTTATTTCATTAAATTGGAGCATTACATGCACTGTTTTCCATTGGTGTGTGATTAGTTGTTAACATTTGTTTTGAATGGAATATTCTTGAGAAAACAGGTATATTTGTCACCTCTTTATTTCTGTTTCTTTGGCGTGTTTGTCTTCATAATTTTTCTATTTCTATTTCCCCCCTTTCTTTTCTGCACCTTCTATTTTTTTAATCTTGCATTAGTTTTTAATTGTTGGGATTGTAATAAATTATAATTTATTTATTAATTAAAATTGTAATTCTTGGAATGCAAGATTTAGAAAACCCAAAATGTAAATGCTGAAAGCTAGAGAATGGACACTCTATCTCTTTTGCCAATTAAGAATAGCAGCCAAAAAAGCATTGGTTGGCCCAGGCTGGTGGTAATCATCCTTCCCCTTCTCCCTCATTGCCATCCAACTCACAGCGGTAACTCTGGACAGCACACAAATTAGAAGAAAAGTCAAATACATTACATAAATAAATAGAATAAGGAAATAGAAAATGGCCACAGCAGGGAGCAACAACCCACCATTGGTATAATGAATGTAATCCCCTACAGATGGACACATATTAACTCAGAGCCTGGGGAAAATGCTAGATCTTCAAGGCTTAATTGACAGGATAGCAGAGTTGCGGGCACTTGAAGTTTCAGAGAAGGAATAGTATAGTGACCGGGTCCTATCAGATAAGCTTTCTTGATGAAAGGCACATGGAACATATCCACTTTGTTGGATCATAGAGAAATCAGAATAAAAGGGGCAATTATTTGATGGACCCTAGGACATTTAGCTATTCCAGGTCTTTCTTCTATTAGGGGGAAAAATAAAAATAATAAAGTATGGTAGAACGGTGGCCATTTTTATCTATAAAACATTTTATTTCTCTTAAATGATACACCTTCTGGATCTGAAACTAGTAACCTTTGCTATGTGGCATAGACAAATTTAAAGGGAACTTTTTTCTATTTGCTATGGTACAAGAAGGGGGGGGGGCTTTCATGTTTCAACATTTCTTACTGTTTGATACAAATGGTTTCAACTTCTGAAGAGCAGGAAGAATACCTTTTTGTTCCTTATGAGACTAGTGGTTTGTGTAGACATTTCTTTCTTCATTTGTTCTTGTAAATCAACGAAATAGCTTTGCTTCCACTTTCTTTGAGGATTTTCTATGTATACAGCTCATTTTAACAGCTCCTTAAGGTGTGATGCTCATTATCATAAGTATTTACTTTCATTATATTATGTGTGTGTGTCTGCGGTAAGCATTCTTCCATCTGTTGAAGGCATGTCTTTGTTTGTAACCAAACAAGGTACAGAAAACCATGCTCATACAAATTACATCCACTCCAATGCTCTCTCAGAAGTGAGCCCTATTGATTTAAAGAGGGAATGAGACCAAGGTGAGCAGGTAAGTGCTTGGCAACCTTAATAAAGGGACAAAGACTTAAAAATTACTCCAGAAGGTCAAGGACTTCTCCCAATCCAATGGGTGGTAGACATCTATACATCAACAACAACCCTAGTCATCATAGTCATGGTGTGAGGAGCTGGGATCACCCCCACTTACTCAAACTTGATTTATTAGCATTAGCAATAGCACTTAGAGTTATAAACCACTGCACAGTGCTTTTACATCTCTCTCTAAGTGGTTTATGTTAGATCGGCGGCAGTAATTAACAGAGGCGTCTGAGGTAACCGTAACCTTTTATTCAAGCAAGAACGTTCAGAACATCAACAGTAAGTAGACCGGCAAGTCTCCATCGTTTGACAGCCTTTTATACCCGGCTGTCAAACGGTTTAACCAATCGCCTCGCGTATGACAGCCCGGCAATCGGCAGGCGCGTCTGATTGGCTAAGATGCGCCTGGCTGCTGTTGAGCTGTCATTCGTAAGTCCTCGGACTTACGAGGCTGCAACACTCCTTCCCCCCCAGCGATGCGCATGCGTGATAAACTGCACACGCGTAGTCGTTTAGATAAACAGGCAAGTGGCGGACACGCCCCGACCGCCACAGTTGGACTGCAGGCGGAGCTGGAAGGAGATGTCCCTGTAAGAGCTCCTCCCTTCGGGGAGTGGAGCTCCAGGTGACGTCAGAAGACCCTCCTGCTGGTAATGGAGCACTGGATGGATAAGGTAGGCCGGAAGATGGGGGTGCGGCCGAGGATGGTGGTGGATTGCAATTAGGCCGGTAGGCAGCCTGTGGGTGGGGAGGTCCAGGCCCAAGGAGGCCTACTAAGGAGGGCTGGTGGATTGCGGGCTCGGCTTGAGAGGTATCAGAACTGACAGCCCAGGGTGGATATTCAACTGGATATTCAACAGTTTACAGAGTCAGCCTATTGGCCCCAACAATCTGGGTCCTCATTTTACCCACCTTAGAAGGGAGGAAGGCTGAGTCAACCTTGAGCGTGGTGAGATTCGATCTGCCAAATTGCAGGCAGCTGGCAGTCAGCAGAAGTAGACTGCAGTACTGCACTCTAAACACTGCACCACTGTGGCTCATTCATTATTAAAAAGAATATGAGGTTCATGTTCCTGCTACTTCTAATTGAAAGCAGCATAAAGGTCAAGCCCTAAAGGGCTTAAAACAGGTTGCCTGATTATTTTGTTGTTTTTATTTTTTTATATATGATGCTTTTAACCACTTTAACCACTGTGCCAGTTCGATCCTAACCGGCTCAAGGTTGACTCAGCCTTCCATCCTTCTGAAGTTGATCAAATGAGGTCCCAGATTGTTGGGGGCAATATGCTGACATTGTAAACTGCCCCATAGAGTACTATAAAGCACTATGAGGCAATATATAAGTTTAAAAGAAATCACCTTAACTACTAGACCTAACTGGCTCTATGTGTACAGACATGTGCGCGTGCACGCGCACACATACACACACACACACACACAGACAACCACCCCCCCCCACACACACACAGGCACATGCAAACACACAATTGCAGCCCAGAACTGGTAAGAATATACCTGGAGCTATTCATTATCTTAGAATGATTGTTCCATTTTTTGGACATCATTAAAAATAACATATAATTTATTTAATCTATTATATATTTGAAAAAAATAGAAATCCCCTTTACCCCCTGTAACTTCTCTTCATTTTCCAAGATCAGGATGAGGTTAGGGCCAGACATTTTGTATCATACCATGTAAAAGATTGCTGGTTTGAAACCAGAAGATTTTTTTTTTAAAAAAAATAATTTTCTTTCCTTCAACTTTCTACCTTTTCTCAGCAAGTTGAGGACTTAAAAACAATTAGATGGGAAAATTTGCCATCGTTATTTCTCCAATTGTTTAATGGACAAGACACAAACAAGAGCATTCAAGGTGTGGAGATAGGAAAATTATTGCTTGCAAGTACAGTAAGTACAGTACTCAAGGTCAAATATATGATGGAAAGGAATTGAAAAGAGGCTGTTTGTGTGTGCAAGAGAGTGTGAGTCTGTATATATGTGTGTTGCCCAAGTTATTTTCCTCTTGTCAACATTTCATTATGTGCTGCATGCTCACAAGTGCAATAGAAAGAAATATTCTAATATGTTGGAAGACCGTGTATATAGAACAAGTGGCTTTAATGTCTCCTTGAACCATGAGATGGGTGGCAAATAAATTTGATAATAATAACCAGAGTTCTGTAATTAAAGCCCCTCAGGGAGCAGCTTTCAAAGAGATATAATGGGGTTTTATTGACTATCAATCAGTGGTGTGTTCTGGATCCCGTTGCAATCGGTACGGTGCAACGAGGCCCGGTGTCCCCCACATGCACACGCACAGCACGTGCATGCATTCTTACCTCTGTGACGCTTCTATGATGCTCCAGCTGCTTAGCAGAACGTTCCGTAGGCGCCGTATGCTCCATGAGTGTGCATGGAAGCGCCGAAGAGCTCAAATACTGGTAAGGAGTTCGGGTAGGCGGTTGGGCCCTCCGGAGCACAATACCAGAATGGTACCCAGTGCTCCCAGCAGGCACCAGTACACTGGTGCCGGGGCATACCGCCTGCAACCCGCCACTGCTATCAGTGTAGATATCACTGACTGTCAGCCCTATAATGTAAACCAGACATTATATAAACCTAAATCTACTTTTATTAAAAGTAATAGAATAATAGTAAGAGAAACTTGAAAGATTGAATAAGTTTCTTTTTCCCCCTCTTTATATGAAATAAAGTCTGTGTGTGTGTGTGAGAGAGAGAGAGACAGAGAGAGAGAGACAGAGAGAGAGAGAGACAGAGAGAGAGACAGAGAGACAGAGAGAGACAGAGAG